>NW_027422618.1:1740342-1783404 GCF_048934315.1 Petromyzon marinus
ATCGGGCCCCGTCCACCACGGCACCGCCAGAGGTCCGCCCAGCGGTCCGATGGGTCTCCGCGCCCGGTCGCAGGGTGCCGGCGTCCCTCCGGGCTCCTCCGCGAACGACCTGCACGGACGCGGTCCCTCCGCGGAGGATCCGCGTGGCCGGGGCTCCTCCGCGAACGGTCCGGAGGGCCGCGGTCCCTCCGCGGAGGATCCGCGTGGCCGGGGCTCCTCCGCGAACGGTCCAGAGGGCCGCGGTCCCTCCGCGGAGGATCCGCGTGGCCGGGGCTCCTCCGCGAACGGTCCGGAGGGCCGCGGTCCCTCCGCGGAGGATCCGAACGCCGGCCGGGGCTCCTCCACGCGGCCCGCTCAGGAGAAGCGGCACGGAGGCCGTCGGAGGGCGTGCGAGGAGGTGGAGGTTGGCGAGGTGGCGGCGGCCGAGGAGGAGGAGGAGGAGGTGGTTGGGGAGGAGGTTGAGGAGGAGGAGGTGGGCTTCGAGGAGGCCCTGTCGAGGCTGGGCGAGGACGTGGCGAGGCCCACGGACGCAGGAGGCCTCATGGCCGAGATCACGCGCCTCCTCCAGCAGCAGCACGACGCGGTGTAGCGGCCTCTGGTGGCTGTTGCGTGTAGGTGTGTGGCTGTGTGTGTGGCTGTGTGTGTGGATTGTGTGTGTGGCTGTGTGCGTGGCTGTGTGTGTGGCTGTGTGCGTGGCTGTGTGCGTGGCTGTGTGCGTGGCTGTATGTGTGGCTGTGTGTGTGGCTGTGTGTGTGGCTGTGTGCGTGGCTGTGTGCGTGGATGTGTGCGTGGATGTGTGTGTGGCTGTGTGCGTGGCTGTGTGTGTGGCTGTGTGTGTGGCTGTGTGCGTGGCTGTGTGTGTGGCTGTGTGCGTGGCTGTGTGCGTGGCTGTGTGCGTGGCTGTGTGTGTGGCTGTGTGCGTGGCTGTGTGTGTGGCTGTGTGTGTGGCTGTGTGCGTGGCTGTGTGTGTGGCTGTGTGCGTGGCTGTGTGCGTGGCTGTGTGCGTGGCTGTGGGTTGGGGAGCGGTGGTGTAGTGGTTAGCGCTACGCTGCGCTACGAACCCGGCGACTCGGGTTCGATTCCCGCTCACGGCCAACACCAGTGACGATTATCTGAACCGGTCCCGGGCCTCCCCTAGGTCGACTCAGCCTCAAATAAGTACCTGGTGTGGTGGATGTAAACATCGCCACTAGGAAGACAAAGGCGGCCGGGCGTGGTGTTGGCCACCCACCCCCTTCGTGTGCCGTGCCGGGGGATCTTTGTCTTTGGCTGTGTGTGGGGGGTGTCCATGTAGATAGATCGGTGCATGCGAGGGGCTGGTAACCCCTCCGCCTGGCACCTTTTTCTCTACCAAGCACCACGCTGGAAACACCGAAATGAACAACGCGCTAGAGACCCCTGGGGGGGGGGGGGGGGGGGGGGCAGGCGTTCGTGACGCCTTCTGGCCGAACTCCATCTGGCAGAGCCAGGAGACTGAACCCCCCCCTCCCCCCACCCCTCTCAGGGTTCGCCCAGGAACAGGAGAACACTGAGATTGGCCACGTGGAATGTCCGGACTCTCGTTGTTGCGGAGGAGAGGCTGCCTCTCCTCTGCCGGGAGATGGACCGGTAACCGCCTGGACCTCTGTGGAATACGGTTCTGCCTCCTGTCATCATTAGGGGTGGACATTTCTCCACTCGGGGCAGGAAACAGCAGGGAGTGGCTCTTCTTTTGAACAAACGAATGAAGGGGGTGTGGGAGCGTGGCGGTGAGGTGTGGGAAGCTGTAAGCCCCAGGCTACTGTGGGCTCGCCTTCCCATCAACCGGAGGCGAGGAGTGGTGGTCGTGGTTACTTATGCCCCCACCGAAGATGAACATCCGTGGAGGGATGCAGGCAAAGCCGATGAGTAAACTGCCTTCTATGACCTCCTGTCACAGGTGCTAGCTGAAGTGGTCCCTTGAGTCATCCTTCAATGCCTGAGTTGGTCATGATGCTGGCACTGGTCTGTAGTGATTAGAAGGCATCGGCCAGATCAGCTCAATAACAATGGTAGTAGCCTGCTAGACTTTTGTGCAGCCCATGGGTTTGTTATTACCAACACGCTGTTCCGGCATCGGCGCATCCACACAACATCATGGATGCATGCTGGGTCCAAGCAAGAACATCTGCTGGACTATATAATGATGTCCTTGACACCAGGACCTACCGTGGAGCTGATCTGCCCACTGACCATCGGCTTGTCATCTGTAAAATGCACCTGCAATTCTTCCACTCCGGTGGTGGGTGTACACCCAGGACCCCATCCCAACCTAAAGTGGCATGGTCTCAGCCAGCTGATGAAAGTTGCAAGCGAGAATTTTATCTTCGCTTGCAGCTGAGGTTGGCATCGTCCCCCACTCCTCCTGATGCCGAGGGGAAATGGGCGAGGTTTAGGACTGTGGCTCATGCAGTTGCAATGGCTGCTTTGGGTACGCGGTCCAGACCTCCCCAGGGACCCTGGCTGACAGAGGAGGTGTTCAGGATGGTTGAGAAAAAGCGACAGCCCACTCCCGCCATCTACAGCATCCCATGTCGGAGAATGAGGAGGCTTACCACAGCTTTCGCTTGGAGGTTCGGAGAGCCGTGAGGCGCTGCAAGGATGGGTGGTGGTCGCGGGTTGCTGAGGAGATGGAGTCTGCCTCAGCAGCCCGCGATCACAAATCTCTATTTAACTCCATCAAAAAAGTATTTGCAGCGCCAAACCTTTCACCACCCTCAGGGGAAAGAACGGTGATCCGATCTGTGACTCCCCAGGAACAGGTTTGCAGATTTGCTGAGCATTTCTGTGAGGTCTTAGGGGAGGAGAAATCCCTCAGCCTGGAAAACATCATGGGGCAAAGTGGGGATGACCCTGCTGAGGCTGTGCCCCTATATCACATCATAATAACAGTCTGGACCACTGAACGGGTTCCGCAGAATTGGAAGGATGCCCTGGTGGTCCCCCTCTTTAACAAGGGGGACCGCACAGACTGTAAAAACTAAGGGGGCATCTCACTCCTCAGTGTGCCGGGAAAGGTCCTGGAAAGGATTATTCAACATCGCCTTGCCAGGCACGTTGAGGAGAGGCTTGCAGAGCCCCAATGTGGTTTCAGGAAAGGGCGGTCCTGCACAGATGCCATATTTTCTGTCCGTCTGCTACAGCAGAGGTGTAGGGAATTCTAATAAGACCTACATCTTTGCTTTATTGATCTGGTCAAGGCCTATGATACCATCAGTAGGCCTGTGATCTGATTTGTTCTTCGTGCTTTCGGAGTCCCTGACCCTCTGATCACGATCATTAAGGACCTTCATGATGGTGAGCGGGCCCGGGTAAAACTACGTGGCCGGGAGTCAGAGCCATTCCCTGTTCACCTTGGGGTGCGACAGGGATATCCTCTGGCTCCCACATTATTTAACATAATCTTTGACCACGTAGTTCGTGAAGCCTTCCATGGCTGTACTGGAGGAATCTCCATCTGGTACAGAAACAATGGGAGGCTGATCGATGCCCGGGTACAGTCAAGGGATGGCTCCCTATTGAGCAACCATCTTATGCATGCTGGTGATCTAGTGATTGGTGCTTACTTAGAGGAGGAGTTGGAGGCGCTGCTGCTGAACCTGGAGCGTGCCACTAAGAGGTGGGGCCTTACCATCAGCTCCACCACCCCTTCAACTCCACTTTGGTGGTGGGGCAGTTGTGGAAAGAGTGGAGAGTTGTCCCTGCCTGGGAAGTGTGCTTAAGACCAGCTCTCGTTTGATGGCAGAGGTCTCACTCCAAATCATTCGAGCGTAACGCTGTGTAGAATCTACCTGGTCGGTCACTCCACATGAAGCTTCGGGTCTTCTCGGCCACGGTCATGCCCTCCCTTCTTTATGCTTCAAAACGTGGACCCCCCTAATTTGAACATCTTCACCGGTTATAAACATTTAGGCTGCCCTGCCTACGATCCATCCAGGCTGGATTGTGTGAGGAGCTCACAAATCCTTGAAAGATCTGGATACTGTCCCATCGGTGAGCTCCTCCGACAGGCAAGGCTGCGTTGGCTGGGTCACGTAGCCCGCATGCCCAGCCACCGCATGCCTAGACAGATTTTGTTCGGCCAGATAGAGGGGGCTAAACGGGTGCGGCACGGGCTAGAGAAGAGATGGAGTGATGTGGTACAGGAGGACGTGGAGCTGAGTGGACTTTCCGATTTTGGTACCAGCGGTGTCAAGATCGGCCTCTGTGGAGGAGGCTCGTGAAGGACCGCTGCTGGGCAGTTGGATGCAGTCGCCCTCCAACAGCAACGGAAGGCGGAGGAGCGACGCTCACAACAACGAGCGGAGCGCCGGGCAGCTAAAGCGCAGCAAGTTGGCACAATAGGGGGCACAGGTGGTGCATCGGACAGTCAGCTCAGCGAGTTAACACATGGCACCTGCTGGGTCTTTCCACGTGAACTTCCGTTAGCGGGCGTTCAACACTTCACGTGGCTTTAAAGTGCACATAAGCACTGTGGTGACATCACCACCATTTAGTGGCCTACAGCGGTTGTTCTTGTTGTTGTTGTGTGTGGTTGTTTGTGGGTGTGTGGATGGCTGGGTCACGTAGCCCGCATGCCCAAGCACCCCGTGGTCAAGCAACTTCTGTTTGGCCGCGCGCTACACAGGCTCGAGAAGAGATGGCGCTGATGGGGTTACGGGACGACGCGGAGCTGAGTGGACTTGCCGATGACCGGTACCAGCGGTGTCAAGATCGGCCTCTGTGTGGAAGAGGAGGGTCGTGAAGGACGCTACTGGGCAGTGCCAGGCTAGGTGCACGTTTAGGCTGCCGGCCAGTTGGAGACAGTCGCCCTCCAGCAACAACAACGGAGGGCAGAGGAGCACCTGGGGTCGAGTTCCGTGACCTGCTGCACCTAGCCTGGCACGGCAGTCAACCTATGGCACCTGGGGTCTGCCTTACACACTTCGCGTGACGGCCTCAAGGTGCACCTAGCCTGGCACGAGCGCCGTGGTGGATATGGGGATTTTTGCGGATAATAATATTCCGGATAAGAGGATCGGCAAACCCTGTTAAGTCCTTAGGGTATCGATATTTATAGGTAGCACTATGTATAGCTTTGTATTGTAAAGGGACCGCGTATAGCCTCACGTTAGTTAGCACTTGGTAATTTGCATATCACACAGCCTGCTATTGAGGTGGCTGGGTAGCTGAGTAGCTGAGTGACTGGCTGGTTGAGTGGCTGGGTAGCTGAATTACTGGGTGGCTAAGTGGGTAGCTGAATGACTGGGTAGCTTAGTGAATGGGTGGCTGATTGACTTGGTGGCTGAATGACTGGGTAGCTGAGTCACTTGGTAGCTGACTAGCTGGGTAGCTGAGTGACTGGGTAGCTGTGTAGCTGAGTGACTGGCTGGCTGAGTGACTGGGTAGCTGAGTGACTGGTTGGCTAAGTGACTGGGTAGCTGACTAGCTGGGCAGTTGAGTAACTGAGTAGCTGAGAGACTGGGTGGCTGAATAACTGGGTAGAAGAGTGATTGGGTGGCTGAATGGGGAGCTGAGTGACTGGGTAGCTGAGAGACTGGGTAGCTGAATTACTGTGTGGCTGGGTAGCTGACTAGCTGGGTAGCTGGGTGACTGGGTAGCTGAGAGACTGGGTAGCTGAATTACTGGATAGCTGAGTGACTGGGTGGCTGATTGGGTAGCTGAGAGGCTGGGCGTGTGAGTGGCCGAGTAGCTGGGTGGCTGAGTGGGTAGCTGAGTGACTGAGTAGCTGGGTGGCTGACTTGCTGGGTAGCTGACTGACTGGGTAGCTGAGAGACTGGGTAGCTGAATTACTGGGCAGCTGAGTGACTGGGCGGCTGACTGGGTAGCTGAGAGGCTGGGCGTGTGAGTGGCTGAGTAGCTGGGTGGCTGAGTGGGTAGCTGAGTGACTGAGTAGCTGGGTGGCTGACTGGCTGGGTAGCAGAGTGACTGGGTAGCTGAGAGACTGGGTAGGTAAGTGACTGGATGGCTGAGTGGGTAGCTGAGTGACTGGGCAGCTGAGTGACTGGGTAGCTAAGTGGCTGAGTGGTCGGGCACTTAAGTGATTGAGTAGCTGAGTGACTGAGTAGCTGGGTGGCTGTCTAGCAGCGTAGCTGAGTGGCTGGGTAGATGAGTGACTGGGCAGCTGAGTAGCTGGGTAGCTGAATGGCTGAGTAGCTGAGTGGCTGGGTAGCTGAGTGGCTGGGTAGGTAAGTGACTGGCTGGCTGAGACAGAGACACGCACAGACAGAGACACGCACAGACAGAGACACAGACAGAGACACACACAGAGACACGCACAGACAGAGAAACACAGACAGAGACACGCACAGACAGAGACACGCGCGGACAGAGACACAGACAGACAGAGACACGCACAGACAGAGACACGCACAGACAGAGACACGCACGGACAGACACACGCACAGACAGAGACACGCACAGACAGAGACACGCACGGACAGAGACACGCGCGGACAGAGAAACAGACAGAGACACAGACAGACAGAGACACAGACAGACAGAGACACGCACAGACAGAGACACACACAGACAGAGACACACACAGACAGAGACACGCACAGACAGAGACACGCACAGACGGAGACACGCACAGACAGAGACACGCACAGACAGAGACACAGACAGACAGAGACACACACGGACAGAGACACACAGACAGAGACACGCACAGACAGAGACACGCACAGACAGAGACACGCACGGACAGAGACACGCACAGACAGAGACACGCACAGACAGAGACACGCACAGAGACACGCACAGACAGAGACACAGACAGAGACACAGACAGAGACACGCACAGACAGAGACACGCACAGACAGAGACACGCACGGACAGAGACACGCACAGACAGAGACACGCACGGACAGAGACACGCACAGACAGAGACACGCACGGACAGAGACACACACAGACAGAGACACACACAGACAGAGACACGCACAGACAGAGACACACTGACAGAGACACACACAGAGAGAGACACGCACGGACAGACACACGCACAGACAGAGACACGCATAGACAGAGACACGCACGGACAGAGACACAGACAGAGACACGCACAAAGACACGCACAGACAGAGACACGCACGGACAGAGACACAGACAGAGACACGCACAGACAGAGACACGCACAGAGACACGCACAGACAGAGACACGCACAGACAGAGACACACAGACAGAGACACACACAGACAGAGACACGCACAGACAGAGACACGCACAGACAGAGACACGCACGGACAGAGACACAGACAGAGACACGCACAGACAGAGACACACACAGACAGAGACACGCACGGACAGAGACACAGACAGACAGAGACACGCACAGACAGAGACACGCACGGACAGACACACGCACAGACAGAGACACGCACAGAGACACGCACAGACAGAGACACTCAGAGACAGAGACACACACAGACAGAGACACACACAGACAGAGACACACACAGACAGAGACACACACAGACAGACACGCACAGACATAGACACGCACAGACAGAGACACGCACAGACAGAGACACGCACAGACAGAGACACACACAGACAGAGACACGCACAGACAGAGACACACAGACAGAGACACACACAGACAGACACACGCACAGACAGAGACACGCACAGACAGAGACACGCACAGACAGAGACACGCACAGACAGAGACACGCACAGACACGCACAGAGACACAGACAGAGACACACAGACAGAGACACACAGACAGAGACACGCACAGACAGAGACACACAGACAGAGACACGCACAGACAGAGACACGCACAGAGACACGCACAGAGACACAGACAGAGACACACAGACAGAGACACAGACAGAGACACGCACAGACAGAGACATGCACAGACGGAGACACGCACAGACAGAGACACACACAGACAGAGACACACTGACAGAGACACAGACAGAGACACGCACGGACAGAGACACGCACAGACAGAGACACGCACAGACAGAGACACACACTGACAGAGACACAGAGACACGCACAGACAGAGACACGCACAGACAGAGACACGCACAGACAGAGACACGCACAGACAGAGACACGCACAGGCGTCTCGCCCCTGATGAAGGCTGCCCCGGCACTGTGGCACGCACAGAGGGCGGTGGGGGTTGCCATCGCCACGCCCGGCCGCCTTTGTCTCCCCCAGTGGCGAAGTTTGTTACACACCGTATCGAGGTACTCAATTGAGGCCGAGTCGACCTAGGGGAGGCCCAGCCCCCCGTGGCGAACGGACGGCACCGCTGTCAGGACGCAGCTCGATCGAAGTTGTATTTATTTTTAATTACCCGGGGGTTCATTTCCTTAGCGTTGCGTTTTATTTTTCGTGTGTTGCTACGTCAATGTACGGGGGACCCCGCTACTTGCGAAGCGTTCCACTTGCGATTGGTTCTTCAGAACATGAAGAACCAGCGGCAACTACATCTACAGAACGTGAAGAACCAGTGGCATCTATATCTGCAGAACGTGAAGAACCAGTGGCATCTACATCTGTAGAACGTGAAGAACCAGTGGCATCTACATCTACAGAACATGAAGAACCAGTGGCATCTACATCTACAGAACGTGAAGAACCAGTGGCAACTACATCTACAGAACGTGAAGAACCAGTGGCAACTACATCTACAGAACATGAAGAACCAGTGGCAACTACATCTACAGAACATGAAGAACCAGTGGCATCTACATCTACAGAACGTGAAGAACCAGTGGCATCTACATCTGCAGAACGTGAAGAACCAGTGGCATCTACATCTACAGAACGTGAAGAACCAGTGGCATCTACATCTGCAGAACGTGAATAACCAGTGGCATCTATATCTACAGAACATGAAGAACCAGTGGCATCTACATCTACAGAACATGAAGAACCAGTCTCATCTACATCTGCAGAACTTGTAGAACCAGTGGCATCTACATCTGCAGAACGTGAAGAACCAGTGGCATCTACATCTGCAGAGCATGAAGAACCAGTGACATCTACATCTGTAGAGCATGAAGAACCAGTTGCATCTACATCTACAGAACGTGAAGAACCAGTGGCATCTACATCTACAGAACATGAAGAACCAGTGGCTTCTACATCTGCAGAACGTGAAGAACCAGTGGCATCTACATCTACAGAACGTGAAGAACCAGTGGCATCTACATCTGCAGAACGTGAAGAACCAGTGGCATCTACATCTACAGAACGTGAAGAAACAGTGGCATCTACATCTGCAGAAGGTGAAGAACCAGTGGCATTTACATCTGCAAAACGTGAAGAACCAGTGGCATCTACATCTGTAGAACGTGAAGAACCAGTGGCATCTACATCTTCAGAACGTGAAGAACCAGTGGCATCTACAGAAGATTCTACAATCTTGATTTGAAGCTTTCGTGAATGCAGGAATCCATTATCTTTGGGTCTTTCGGTAAATTCACGTGGGAAGAAAAATAACGAGGTTTGTAATCCACAAGGGGTAAAGTTGGGAATTACAAAAAAAAATGACTTCCGAGCACGTTACTCTAAAACCTAACTCGTCCGTAAGCAGAGAGGAGTCCCTGTATGATGATGATGATGATTAATATTATTATTGCGTAATAAATAATGGTTGTTTCGGTCCCCTCTTTTGTTGCTGCGTTGCATTCATGAATTGTCCGTGAGAAAATGACGCCGCGAATTGGATTGCAATCTTGCGTCGGGGTACAATTCGAGTTCAATGCCAGAGTGTGTGTGTGGGGTATGTGGGGAGCGGTGGCCGAGGGCTTAGCGCTCCGCTGAGCTGCAAACCCCGTGGCCCAAGATCGATTCCCGCTCACGGCCAAAACCATTGGTGACGATTATCTGAACCGGCCCTGGGCCTCCCCGAGGTCGACTCAGCCTCAAATGAGTACCTGGTGCGGTGTGTAGTGAACATCGCCACTGGGGAGACAAAAGCGGCCGGGCGTGGTGCGGGCCTCCAATCCCCTCGAGCATCTATGAAGGGACGTGCCGGCCTTCATAGATGCTCGCTAACAGCACTTGCCCCAACAGGCTGTTAATGCTATACGGGTGATCTTTGTCTTAGTGTGGGTATATGGGTAGTGGTGAGTCTATGGGTCTCTGTGTGAGTCTATGGGTCACTGTGTGAGTCTATGGATCTCTGTGTGAGTCTACGGGTCTCTGTGTGAGTCTCTGTATGGGTATCTGTGTGAGTCTATGGGTCTGTGTGTGAGTCTCTGTATGGGTATCTGTGTGAGTCTATGGGTCTGTGTGTGAGTCTATGGGTCTCTGTGTGAGTCTGGGTCTCTGTGTGAGTCTATGGGTCTCTGTGTGAGTCTATGTATCTCTGCGTGAGTCTATGGGTCTCTGTGTGAGTCTGGGTTTCTGTGTGAGTCTCTGTGAGTCTGTGTCTTTGTGTGAGTCTATGCGTCTGTGTTTGAGTTTACGGGTCTCTGTGTGATTCTGGGTCTCTGTGTGAGTCTATGTGACTCTGTGTGAGTCTATGGGTCTCTGTGTGGGTCTATGTATGGGTCTCTGTGTGAGTCTATGTGTCTCTGTGTGAGTCTATGGGTCTCTGTGAGTGAGTTTATGGGTCTCTTTGTGTGAGTCTATGGGTCTCTGTGTGAGTCTATGGGTCTCTGTGTGAGTCTGTGTCTCCGTGTGAGTCTATGGGTGTCTGTGTGAGTCTATGGGTCTCTGTGTGAGTCTATGTGTCTCTGTGTGAGTCTGTGTCTCTGTGTGACTCTATGAGTCTCTGTGTGAGTATATGGGTCTCTGTGTGAGTCTATGGGTCTCTGTGTGAGTCTATGGGTCTCTGTGAGTGAGTATATGGGTATCTTTGTGTGAGTCTATGGATCTCTGTGTGAGCCTATGGGTCTCTGTGTGAGTCTATGGGTCTCTGTGTGAGTCTATGTGTCTCTGTGTGAGTCTGTGTCTCTGTGTGAGTCTGTGTCTCCGTGTGAGTCTATGGGTCTCTGTGAGTCTATGTGTCTCTGTGTGAGTCTATGGGTCTCTGTGAGTGAGTATATGGGTCTCTTTGTGTGAGTCTATGGGTCTCTGCGTGAGTCTGTGTCTCTGTGTGAGTCTGTGTCCCTGTGTGAGTCTATGGGTCTCTGTGTGAGTCTATGTGTCTCTGTGTGAGTCTGTGTCTCTGTGTGACTCTATGAGTCTCTGTGTGAGTCTATGGGTCTCTGTGTGAGTCTATGGGTCTCTGTGAGTGTGTATATGGGTCTCTTTGTGTGAGTCTATGGGTCTCTGTGTGAGTCTGTGTCTCTGTGTGAGTCTATGTGTCTTTGTGTGAGTCTATGGGTCTCTGTGTGAGTCTATGGGTCTCTGTGTGAGTATGTGGGTCGCGTTGTGTGAGTTTATGGGTCTCTATGTGAGTCTATGTGTCTCTGTGTGAGTCTATGGGTCTCTGTGTGAGTCTATGGGTCTCTGTGTGAGTCTATGGGTCTCTGTGTGAGTCTATGGGTCTCTGTGTGAGTCTATGTATCTCTGTGTGAGACTATGGGTCTCTGCGAGTCAGTGTGTCTCTGTGTGAGTCTACGTGTCTCTGTGTGAGTCTATGGGTCTCTGTGTGAGTCTATGGGTCTCTGTGTGAGTCTATGGGTCTCTGTGTGAGTCTATGGGTCACTGTGTGAAGCTATGGATCTCTGTGTGAGTCTATGGGTCTCTGTGTGAGTCTATGTGTCTCTGTGTGAGTCTATGGGTCTCTGTGAGTCTATGGGTGGAAGGGGTCACGGTACAGGGAGAGGGGAGGGAGAGGGAGGAGAGAGGGGAGAGGGGGGAGGGTGTGGAGAGAGGAGGGGAGAGGGGGGAGAGGGGGGGGGTTAAGAGAGGGGAGGGAGAGGGATGAGTTAGGGGAGGGAGGGAGAGGGGGGAGAGGGAGGAGAGAGGGGAGGGAGAGGAGAGGGAGGAGTTAGGGGAGGGAGGGAGAGGGGAGGGGGAGAGGGGTGGAGAGGGAGGAGAGAGGGGAGGGAGGGAGAGGGGGGTGCGCGTGGAAGAGAGAGGGTGGAGAGGGTGGAGAGAGGGTGGAGAGTGAGTGGGGAGAGGGTTTAGAGAGGGTGGAGAGAGGGAGGGTGGGCGTGGACGAGTGGGAGAGTGATTGTGGAGCGGGCTGCATGGGTCGTTAACCTTTATGTGTCATCATATCACCGATTGTGACCCTCGCAGAGAGAGAGAGAGAGACTCCTCTAGCACGTACAGGCCACACAAAGACAAAGCCCCACCCAATAGCCTGTACAGGCTGTTGGGGCAAGTGCTGTTAGCGAGCACCTATGAAGGCCGGCGCTGTGCCACACGAGTGACGATGTTCACCACACACCACACCAGGTGACTCATTTGAGGCTGAGTCGACCCAGGGGAGGCCCAGGACCGGTTCAGATAATCGCCGCTGGTGTTGGCCGTGAGCGGGAATCGGATCCGTGTCGCTGGGTTCGTAGCTGACCGCTACACCACCGCTCCCCACCAGGGCATCCTTCCAATCCTGCGGAACCCGTCCAGTGGTCCAGGCTGTTGTTATGATTCTAGATTCGAAGCTTTCGTGACTGCAATGATTCATACTCTTTGTTTTTTTTTTCTTTCGGTCAAGTCACGTGGGTAAAATAAAATAAATGAAAACAACTAAATAAAATCACGACGTTTCGGAGGCAACACCAAGCTTCCGTCCTCAGGTGGAACAGTCACAGCAAAATTGCTGCATCAAGTGAAGACAGCTCTAAAGATACCCGAGATTATATACAGGTGGAGGAGCCAGTTAAGCCGTCTTTTGTTATGCTGCAGGGGGTTAGGGGGACGGAGAGGCGATGGCGAACCGGTTGTCAAAAAACGAGCGCAGCCAACTGGAAGAAATGTCAATGGCAGTACAATTATAAGGCAGCTAAAGTTTGACTTGGTTGATGACATCTTTCCAATGATTGCTCATCTGAATGGCTTCATGGACACATCTTTGGTAGTATCCGGGAGGTTTGCAGAGAACTTTGGCATCGGAGAAAACAATGTCATGAGAACCCGCTGTGTTGAAACAATGATTAGCCACGGCCGAAGAATTTGTTCTGCCGTGTTTCAAATCTGATTTGTGCTGGCGATTTCCGTCAGAAATATGTTGTTTCGTCTCCCCATTATAGCAGTCACCGCAGGTACAACTCAATTTGTAAACACCAGGGTACTGTAAGTCAGGAATGACATCCTTTACGGATGGGATCAGATCACGGATTTTGTGTGCTGTATTGAACCGGACCTGGATCTTGTGTTTGTTTAGAATTTTGGAAATCTTTTTGGTAACGCCTGATATGTATGGCAGTGTGATGATTTTGATCGGAGTATCAGATGGTTGTTTCTGTATGGTGAGGGAAACAGCTTGGCGGATAGTCCGGTCAGAGTATCCGTTCATCTTGAGGGCCAGATGTACATGTTTTAATTCACTGGCCAGGTGGTGTTGGTCAGAGATGCAGTGGGCCCTATGGTATAGTTTTTTGACGAGGGAATTCTTTTGAGTCAGGTGGTGGGGGGAATCAGGCTTCAAGTAGGAGTCTGTGTGGGTGGGCTTCCTGTAAACAGAATGTCCCAAAGAGTCATCAGGCCTTCTCTCAAACAGGACATCCAAGAATGGTAGCTTGCCATCTTTCTCCACTTCCATGGTGAATTTGATGGAAGGGTGTCTGGAATTGATGTGGTCTAGGAAAAGGTTCAAAGCTGAGAGGCCATTTGGCCAAATGACGAAAGTGTCATCCACATATCTCTTCCACAGGGAAGGACGAAGGGTGGATGTCTGGATGGCGTTTGCTTCAAACTTCTCCATGAAAACATTGGCTATCACTGGTGACAAGGGGGAACCCATAGGGGTACCCTAATTGTGTTTGTAGAAGGTACCATTCCAGGTAAAGTAAGTGTTTGTGAGGCAGTGCCTAACCAGCGCAGGTACATCAGGGTTCAGACAATGTTGGGCCAAGTCTCCAAAATGTCGTGATTTAATTTAGTTGTTTTCATTTATTTTATTTTACCTACGTGACTTTACCGAAAAAACCAAAGAGTATGTTGTTATGATGTCATATAGGGCAGTCTACGCACAAACGCCACCCTCCTTCAGCATTTCGCTTGGGAGATCATCTCTGCCCGGTCCCTTTCCTGGTCTCAAACTCTGGATCGCCTTCAGTACTGCCTCAACAGATGGCACCTCAGCCAGTCACTCACAGGGGGTGACTTCTTCTTCCAATATTTGAGGCACCGCAGCCTCAGCAGGGTCATCCTCACTTTGTGCCACGATATTTTCCTGGCTGAGGGATTTCCCCTCTGCCAGGACCCCACATAAATGCTCAGCAAATCTGCAAACCTGTTCCTGGGGGTCGGAGATTGGATCACTGTTCTTTCCCCTAATGATGGCAATAGGTGTGGCTCTGTAGGTTACTTTTTGATGGACTTAAAGAGCGATTTGTGATCGCGGGCCATTGAGGCAGACTCCATCTCCTCAGCAACCCGCAACCACCACCCATCCTTGCAGCGCCTTACGGCTCTTCGAACTTCCGAGCGAAGGCTGCGGTAAGCCTCCTCATTCTCTGATGTGGGATCCTGTAGCCGATGAGAGTGGGCCTGTCGCTTTTTCTCAACCATCCTAAACACCTCCTCTGTCAGCCAGGGTCTCTGGGGAGGTCTGGACCGTGTACCCAAAGCAGCCATTGCAGCTGCATGAGCCACAGTCCTAAACCTCGCCCATTTACCCTCGACATCAGGAGGAGTGGGGGACGATGCCAACCCCAGCCGCAAGCGATGATGAAATTCTCGCTTGCAACTTTCATCAGATAACTGAGACCAGGCCACTTTAGGTTGGAATGGGGCCCTGGGGTGTACACCCACCACAGGAGTGGAAGAATGGCAGGCGCATCTTACAGTCGATGGTCAGAGATCAGCTCCACAGTAGGTCCTGGTGTCAAGGACATGGGCTCACATCCGCTGGTCCGTCACTATGTAGTCCAGCAGATGTTCTTGCTTGGACCCGGCATGCATCCATGATGTTGCGTGGATGCGCCGATGCCGGAACAGCGTGTTGGTAATTACAAGCCCATGGGCTGCACAAAAATCTAGCAGCCTCCTATCGTTGTTATTGAGCTGATCTGGCCCATGCCCTCCAATCACTCCAGACCAGGTGCCAGAATCATGACCAACTCGGGCATTGAAGTCACCCAACAAGATGACTCTATCCCGAGGGTCCACTTTGGCCAGCACCTGTGTAGTGACCTTATTGACGTCGGAGACTGTTCATTGGAGGCAACACATATTTATTACAGAGGCTTCAATTACAGTGGCGAATCTGAGACTTGAAGAGGGTAACGGCCTTCTTTGGTTCTTTCGGTAAAGTCACGTAGAATGAGAATAAAAACATAAGTTGATAAAATAAAACGACACAATAATATTCTCACGACGTTTCGGCCATAACACAAGCGGCCTTCATTATTCTCATTCTACGTGGTGGTGACTTTACTGAAAGAACCAAAGAAGATGAATCCTTGCAGTCACGAAAGCGTTAAATCGAAAGGTAATGGCCTCTTCACCCGTACTCTACAGAGGGAACGTTCCCCGAGCTTTAGCCCATGCCAGCGCCCTGGTTCCCTCTATCCTGGTCCTCTCTCAGGAGGCTGTCTGACCTGGCCCCTATCTTCGGCGTAGGTCCCGATCACCAGCCACACGAGTCCGGCCCTCAGAAGGACATCGGCCCTGGTGGCTCTGGTGTCTGACCCTGGCTTGCTTTGCCCGGCCCTCAAAAGGGCAGCGGGCCAAAGGAGTTCCAGGGTCTAGCTAGTCGATCTTGTTTCTTCACTGGCTCTTCATCTTGCTCGAGTCGAACTGAACTCTCAGCTCTCCGGGTCCCAACTTTGATACAGTCCCTCACTGAGGGGTGGGGCTGGGAGGGATCTCAGCGTCCCCCACAGCCCTCCAGGGTGGTGGCCGTAGCGGACGTGGTTGTGGCCACCGCCCTACAACTGCGTGTCACCCTCCCGTAACACCTCTACACCTGTGACAGGAGGTCATAGAAGGCATCTGACTCATCGGCTTTGCCCGCATCCCTCCACGGATGTTCGTCTTCGGTGAGGGCATAAGTAACCACGACCACCATTCCTCGCCTCCGGTTGATGGGAAGGCGAGCCCAAAGTAGCCTGGGGCTTACAGCTTCCCACACCTCACTGCCACGCTCCCACGCCCCCTTCATTCTTTTGTTCAGAAGAAGAGCCACACCCTGTTGTTTGGCAGTCTGCTGCCCCGAGTAGAGGACTGTCCACCCCTCATGGTGGCAGGAGCCAGAGCCGGTCCACCGGACCTCCTGAATGCCACAGAGATTCAGGCGGTACCGGTCCAGCTCCCGACAGAGGAGTGGCAGCCTCTCCTCCGCAGTGAGCGTTCGAACATTCCACGTGGCCACACGAAGTGGTTTTTTTGTTGTTTCTGGAAGAGACCCGAGTGTAAAGATTCCCCCCTCAGTGAGGCAGATGTGATAGCTGCCTCCCCCGGTGCTTTTTCATTGCAGTTTCACGACGAGACCAGCTGGACAATTTCTTTGTACACGTTCGTGAAGTAACTTAGCTGGAGTATGGAAGGCGAGGGCATGTAATGAAGGGGTCTACAAACATTACATTAATGACATACTGAGATAGTAAAAGGCACGCGCTTATTGCACGCGCTCCAATCCAGTTCCTGGAAGGTTGCGCAATCACAGGGGAGGCTGAACTCGTCGATGCCTCACCTCTCGTCTCTTCCAGCATTTGCAGTGGTGATGCAGTGGTTATCGCACTGTGTGTGTGTATGGGAGTGGTGGTGCAGTGGTTAGCGCACTGTGTGTGTGAGTGGTGGTGCAGTGGTTAGCGCACTTGTGTGTGTGGGAGTGGTGGTGCAGTGGTTAGCGCACTGTGTGTGTGTGTGGGAGTGGTGCTGCAGTGGTTAGCGCACTGTGTGTGTGAGTGGTGGTGCAGTGGTTAGCGCACTGTGTGTGTGTGTGAGTGGTGGTGCAGTGGTTAGCGCACTGTGTGTGAGTGGTGGTGCAGTGGTTAGCGCACTGTGTGTGTGTAGGAGTAGTGGTGCAGTGGTTACTGTGTGAGTGGTGGTGCAGTGGTTAGCGCACTGTGTGTGTGTGGGAGTGATGGTGCAGTGGTTAGTGCACTGTGTGTGTGTGGGAGTGATGGTGCAGTGGTTAGTGCACTGTGTGTGTGTGGGAGTGGTGGTGCAGTGGTTAGCACACTGTGTGTGTGTGTGTGTGGGAGTGGTGGTGCAGTGGTTAGCGCACTGTGTGTGTGTGTGGGAGTGGTGGTGCAGTGGTTAGCGCACTGTGTGTGTGTGTGGGAGTGGTGGTGCAGTGGTTAGCGCACTGTGTGTGTGGGAGTGGTGGTGCAGTGGTTAGCACACTGTGTGTGTGTGTGTGGGAGTGGTGGTGCAGTGGTTAGCGCACTGTGTGTGTGTGGGAGTGGTGGTGCAGTGGTTAGCGCACTGTGTGTGTTTGTGGGAGTGGTGGTGCAGTGGTTAGCGCACTGTGTGTGTGGGAGTGGTGGTGCAGTGGTTAGCGCACTGTGTGTGTATGAGTGGTGGTGCAGTGGTTAGCGCACTGTGTGTGTATGAGTTGGTGGTGCAGTGGTTAGCGCACTGTGTGTGTGAGTGGTGGTGCAGTGGTTAGCGCACTGTGTGTGTGTAGGAGTAGTGGTGCAGTGGTTATTGTGTGAGTGGTGGTGCAGTGGTTAGCGCACTGTGTGTGTGTGAGTGGTGGTGCAGTGGTTAGCACACTGTGTGTGTGTGGGAGTGGTGGTGCAGTGGTTAGCGCACTGTGTGTGTGTGGGAGTGGTGGTGCAGTGGTTAGCGCACTGTGTGTGTGGGAGTGGTGATGCAGTGGTTAGCGCACTGTGTGTGTATGAGTGGTGGTGCAGTGGTTAGCGCACTGTGTGTGTGTGAGTGGTGGTGCAGTGGTTAGCGCACTGTGTGTGTGTGGGAGTGGTGGTGCAGTGGTTAGCGCACTGTGTGTGTGTGGTGGTGCAGTGGTTAGCGCACTGTGTGTGTGGGAGTGGTGGTGCAGTGGTTAGCGCACTGTGTGTGTGTGGGAGTGGTGGTGCAGTGGTTAGCGCACTGTGTGTGTGGGAGTGGTGGTGCAGTGGACGGGTTCCACAGGATTAGAAGGATGCCCTGGTGATCCCCCTCTTTAAGAAGGGGGACCGCACAGACTGTAACAACTACAGGGGCATCTCACTCAGTGTGCCGGGAAAGGTCCTGGAAAGGATTATTCAACATCGCCTCGCCAGGCACGCTGAGGAGAGGCTTGCGGAGCCCCAATGCGGTTTCAGGAAAGGGCGGTCCTGCACAGATGCCATATTTTCTGTCCGTCTGCTACAGCAGAGGTGTAGGGAATTCCAACAAGATCTACATCTCTGCTTTATTGACCTGGTCAAGGCCTATGATACCATCAGTAGGCCTGGGCTCTGGGTTGTTCTTCGTGCTTTTGGAGTCCCTGACCCTCTGCTCACGATCATTAAGGACGTTCATGATGGTGAGCGGGCCCGGGTAAAACTACGTGGCCGGGAGTCAGAGCCATTCCCTGTACACCTTGGGGTGCGACAGGGATGTCCTCTTGCTCCCACATTATTTAACATCTATTTTGACCACGTAGTTCGTGAAGCCTTCAATAGCTGTACTGGGGGAATCTCCATTTGGTACAGATACAATGGGAGGCTGATCGATGCCCGGGTGCGGTCAAGGGATGGCTCCCTATTGCTCAACCACGTTATGTATGCCAATGATTTGGTAATAGCTGCTCATTCAGAGGAGGAGTTGGAGACGCTGCTGCTGAGACTGGAGCGTGCCACTAAGAGATGGGGCCTTACCATCAGCCCCACCAAAACTAAGCACCTGCCTGGGTATTTTGTACCATCGGACACTCCACCCCCACAACTCCCAATCGGTGATGGGGCAGTTGTGGAGAGAGTGGAGAGTTTCCCATACCTGGGCAGTGTGCTTATGACCCGCTCCAGTTTAACAGCAGAGGTCTCACTCCGAAACAGTCGAGCGGCAATATCTTTTCATCGGTTGCGTAACGCTGTGTGGAAGCTACCTGGTCTGTCGCTCCGCACTAAGCTTCAGGTCTTCTCCGCCACGGTCATTCCCTCCCTTCTCTACACTTGCGAAATGTGGACCCCCTTAATGGAGCATCTTCGCCGGTTGGAAACATTTAGGCTGGCCTGCCTACGATCCATCCTGGGTTAAACCAAGCTGGATTGTGTGAGGAGCTCACAAATCCTTGAAAGATCTGGGCAAGGTCCCATCGGTGAGCTCCTCCGGCAGGCAAGGCTGCGTTGGCTGGGTCATGTAGCCCGCATGCCCTGCCACCGCATGCCGAAACAGCTTTTGTTCGGCCGGATCGAGGGGGCTTAACGGGCGCGGCACGTGCTAGAGAAGAGATGGAGTGATGTGGTACAGGGGGACGTGGAGCTGAGTGGACTTGCCGATGACTGGTACCAGCGGTGTCAAGATCGGCCTCTGTGGAGGAGGCTCGTGAAGGACGCTATTGGGCAGTTGGAGGCAGTCGCCCTCCAACAACAACGGAGGGCGGAGGAGCGACGCTCACAACAACGAGCGGAGCGCCGGGTGGCTAATGCACAGCAGGTTGGCACAGTAGGGGGCACAGGTGGTGCACCAGCCAGTCATCTCAGTCAGTCGACCCGTGGCACCTGGGTCTGCCCCGTGACCTCCTGCCCGCGGGGGTTCGACACTTCACGTGGCCTCAAGGTGCACATAGCCTGGCACAAGCGTCGTGGTGACGTCACCGCCATTTAGTGGCGAATGGCGGTTGTTGTTGTTGTTGCAGTAGTTAGCGCACTGTGTGTGTGTGGGAGTGGTGGTGCAGTGGTTAGCGCACTGTGTGTGTAGGAGTGGTGGTGCAGTGGTTAGCGCACTGTGTGTGTGTGGGAGTGGTGGTGCAGTGGTTAGCGCACTGTGTGTGTGGGAGTGGTGGTGCAGTGGTTATCGCACTGTGTGTGTGTGTGGGAGTGGTGGTGCAGTGGTTAGCGCACTGTGTGTGTGTGTGGGAGTGGTGGTGCAGTGGTTAGCGTACTGTGTGTGTGAGTGGTGGTGCAGTGATTAGCGCACTGTGTGTGTGTGGTGGTGCAGTGGTTAGCGCACTGTGTGTGTGTGTGGGAGTGGTGGTGCAGTGGTTAGCGCACTGTGTGTGTGTGGGAGTGGTGGTGCAGTGGTTAGCGCACTGTGTGTGTGAGTGGTGGTGCAGTGGTTAACGCACTGTGTGTGTGTGTGGGAGCGGTGGTGCAGTGGTTAGCGCACTATGTGTGTGAGTGGTGGTGCAGTGGTTAGCGCACTGTTTGTGGGGAGTGGTGGTGCAGTGGTTAGCGCACTGTGTGCGTGTGTGTGGGAGCGGTGGAGCAGTGGTTAGCGCACTGTCTGGGAGTTGTGGTGCAGTGGTTAGCGCACTGTGTGTGTGGGGAGTGGTGGTGCAATGGTTAGCGCAATGTGTGTGGGAGGGGAGTGGTGGTGCAATGGTTAGCGCACTGTGTGTGTGTGGGGAGTGGTGATGCAGTATTTAGCGCGCTGTGTGTGTGAGGAGCGGTGGTGCATTGGTTAGCGCAATGTGTGTGTGTCGGGGAGCGGTGGTGCAGTATTTAGCGCGCTGTGTGTGTGTGGGGGAGCGGTGGTGCAGTGGTTAACACACTGTGTGTGTGGGGAGCGGTGGTGCAATGGTTAGCGCACTCTGTGTGTGTGGAAGTGGTGGTGCAGTGGTTAGCGCACTGTGTGTGTGTGAGTGGTAGTGCAGTGGTTATCGCACTAAATGTGTGGGGGAACGGTGGTGCAGTGGTTAGCGCACTATATCTGGGATTGGTGGTGCAGTGGTTAGCGCACTGTGTGTGTGTGAGTGGTGGTGCAGTGGTTAGCGCGCTGTGTGTGTATGGGGAGTGGTGGTGAAGTGGTTAACACACTGTGTGTGTGTGTGGGGAGCGGTGGTGCAGTGGTTAGCGCACTGTGTGTGGGGAGTGGTGGTGCAGTGGTTAGCGCACTGTGTGTGTATGGGGAGTGGTGGTGAAGTGGTTAACACACTGTGTGTGTGTGTGGGGAGCGGTGGTGCAGTGGTTAGCGCGCTGTGTGTGTGTGGGGGGAGCGGTGGTGCAGTGGTTAGCACGCTGTGTGTGTGTGTGTGGGGAGCGGTGGTGCTGTGTGTGTGTGTGAGTGGTAGTGCAGTGGTTAGCGCACTAAATGTGTGGGGGAGCGGTGGTGCAGTGGTTAGCGCACTATGTCTGGGAGTGGTGGTGCAGTGGTTAGCGCACTGTGTGTGAGGAGTGGTGGTGCAGTGGTTAGCGCGCTGTGTGTGTGTGTGTGGGGAGCGGTGGTGCAGTGGTTAGCGCACTGTGTGTGGGGAGTGGTGGTGCAGTGGTTAACACACTGTGTGTGGGGAGCGGTGGTGCAGTGGTTAGCGCGCTACGCTGCTGCTATGCGAACCCCAACCACGACCAGAGTTCTTTTCCGGCTCACGGCCACTGTCACCCACCAACGCCCTTTGACAGCAGCGAATTATCCGAGCCGGGACCTGGGCATCTCCCAGCTCGACCTCAGCCTCGAACGAGTAAATCATCGCTGCTGCTACTCACAGATAGCACTTGGCCCTGGGTGGCTGATGTTGGGCTACACGAGGGAGCTTTGCCTATTGCGCGGGAGAAGAGATTCGCCTTCAAGTCACCGCTGGGTATCTGTGTCGCGATGTTCCTCGGCGCAGCCATGCGCATAATTGTTTATAGCAGAGAGAGAGAGGAGAGAGACGCGGGGAGAGAGAGAGACACGGGGGGAGAGAGAGACGCGGAGAGAGAGACACGGGGAGAGAGAGAGAGGAGAGAGACACAGGGAGAGAGACACGGGGAAAGAGACGCGGGGAGAGAGAGACACGGGGAGAGAGAAAGACACGGGGAGAGAGAGACACGGGGGGAGAGAGACACGGGGAGAGAGAGACACGGGGGGAGAGAGAGAGGAGAGAGACACGGGGAGAGAGAGAGACACGGGGAGAGAGAGACACGGGGAGAGAGAGACACGGGGAGAGAGACACGCAGAGAGAGAGACACGGGGGGAGAGAGAGGAGAGAGACACGGGGAGAGAGAGACACGGGGAGAGAGAGACACGGGGAGAGAGACACGCGGAGAGAGAGACACGGGGAGAGAGAGGAGAGAGACACAGGGAGAGAGACACGGGGAGAGAGACGCGGGGAGAGAGAGACACGGGGAGAAAGAAAGACACAGGGAGAGAGAGACACGGGGGGGAGAGACACGGGGAGAGAGAGACACGGGGGTAGAGAGAGAGAGGAGAGAGACACGGGGAGAGAGAGAGAGACACGGGGAGAGAGAGAGAGACACGGGGAGAGAGAGACACGGGGAGAGAGACACGGGGGGAGAGAGAGAGGAGAGAGACACGGGGAGAGAGAGACACGGGGAGAGAGAGACACGGGGAGAGAGAGACACGGGGAGAGAGAGACACGGGGAGAGAGACACGCGGAGAGAGAGACACGGGGAGAGAGAGAGAGGAGAGACACAGGGAGAGAGACACGGGGAAAGAGTGCGGGGAGAGAGAGACACGGGGAGAGAGAGAGACACGGGGAGAGAGAAAGACACAGGGAGAGAGAGACACGGGAAGAGAGAGAGACACGGGGGGAGAGAGACACGGGGAGAGAGAGAGACACGGGGAGAGAGAGAGACACGGGGAGAGAGAGAGACACGGGGAGAGAGAGAGACACGGGGAGAGAGAGAGACACGGGGAGAGAGAGAGACACGGGGAGAGAGAGAGACACGGGGAGAGAGAGACACGGGGAGAGAGACACGGGGAGAGAGAGACACGGGGAGAGAGAGAGACACGGGGAGAGAGAGACACGGGGGGGGGAGAGACACGGGGGGAGAGAGAGAGGAGAGAGACACGGGGAGAGAGACACGGGGGAGAGAGAGACACGGGGAGAGAGACACGCGGAGAGAGAGACACGGGGAGAGAGAGAGGAGAGAGACACAGGGAGAGAGACACGGGGAGAGAGAGACACGGGGAGAGAGACACGGGGAGAGAGACACGGGGAGAGAGAGACACGGGGAGAGAGAGACACGGGGGGAGAGAAAGACACGGGGAGAGAGAGACGCGGGGAGAGAGAGACACGGAGAGAGAGACACGGGGAGAGAGACACGGGGAGAGAGAGACACGGGGAGAGAGAGAGGAGAGAGACACAGGGAGAGAGACAAGGGGAGAGAGACACGGGGAGAGAGAGAGACGCGGGGAGAGAGAGACACGGGGAGAGAGAGACACGGGGAGAGAGAGAAACACGGGGAGAGAGAGAGACACGGGGAGAGAGAGAGAGACACGGGGAGAGAGAGAGAGACACGGGGAGAGAGAGAGACACTGGGAGAGAGAGAGAGACACGGGGAGAGAGAGAGACACGGGGAGAGAGAGAGACACGGGGAGAGAGACGCGGGGAGAGAGGCACGGGGAGAGAGACACGGGGGGAGAGAGAGACACGGGGAGAGAGAGACACGGGGAGAGAGAGACACGGGGAAAGAGAGAGAGACACGGGGAGAGAGAGAGACACGGGGAGAGAGACGCGGGGAGAGAGGCACGGGGAGAGAGACACGGGGGGAGAGAGAGACACGGGGAGAGAGAGACACGGGGAGAGAGAGACACGGGGAGAGAGAGAGACACGGAGAGAGACACGGGGGGGAGAGAGAGACACGGGGAGAGAGAGAGACACGGGGAGAGAGAGATACACGGGGAGAGAGAGAGAGAGACACGGGGAGAGAGAGACACGGAGGGGAGAGAGAGACACGGGGAGAGAGAGACACGGAGAGAGACACGGGGGGGAGAGAGAGACACGGGGAGAGAGAGAGAGAGACACGGGGAGAGAGAGAAAGACAGAGAGACACGGGGGGAGAGAGAGAGACACGGGGAGAGAGAGAGAGACACGGGGAGAGAGAGAGAGACACGGGGAGAGAGAGAGAGACACGGGGAGAGAGAGAGAGACACGGGGAGAGAGAGACACGGGGAGAGAGAGACACGGGGAGAGAGAGAGAGAGACACGGGGGGAGAGAGAGAGAGACACGGGGAGAGAGAGAGAGACACGGGGAGAGAGAGAGAGACACGGGGAGAGAGAGAGAGACACGGGGAGAGAGAGAGAGAGACACGGGGGGGAGAGAGAGAGACACGGAGAGAGAGAGAGAGAGACGGGGAGAGAGAGAGAGAGAGAGACACGGGGGAGAGAGAGAGAGACACGGGGAGAGAGAGAGAGAGACACGGGGGGGAGAGAGAGAGACACGGAGAGAGAGAGAGACACGGGGAGAGAGAGAGAGACACGTGGAGAGAGAGAGAGACACGTGGAGAGAGAGAGAGAGAGACACGGGGGGGAGAGAGAGAGACACGGAGAGAGAGAGAGACACGGGGAGAGAGAGAGAGACACGGGGAGAGAGAGAGAGAGACACGGGGAGAGAGAGAGAGAGACACGGGGAGAGAGAGAGAGACACGGGGAGAGAGAGAGAGACACGGGGAGAGAGAGAGAGAGACACGGGGAGAGAGAGAGAGACACGGGGAGAGAGAGAGAGACACGGGGAGAGAGAGAGAGACACGGGGAGAGAGAGAGAGACACGGGGAGAGAGAGAGAGACACGGGGAGAGAGAGAGAGAGACACGGGGAGAGAGACAGAGACACGGGGAGAGAGAGAGAGACACGGGGAGAGAGACAGAGAGACACGGGGAGAGAGAGAGAGACACGGGGAGAGAGAGAGACACGGGGAGAGAGAGAGACACGGGGAGAGAGAGAGAGAGACACGGGGAGATAGAGAGAGACACGGGGAGAGAGAGAGAGACACGTGGAGAGGCGCAGGAGGAGGAGGAGGAGAGATGAAGAAGCCGCGGCCGCCGTCTCCGAAGAGGTAAAAAAAGGCCTCCCCCTCCCCACCACCTTCGTTTGAAACATCGCGGCGCAGAATCGCAGAAGCAGAAGCAGCAGCAACAACAACAACAGAGACGATTGTCGCCGTCGTTATATCGCAAAGGGCCCGCGTCCTGGAGAATATTCATAGAATATTCAGGACCTTCAATCGACTGAATTTACGTGAACACCTTGATGGGCAAAGCGATAGTTCCATAATTGCGGAGGTGTCCTGCGGCTGTGCGTCCTTCCACTGTGCTCACAACATGCCCGTCAAGAAGAAGAGGAGGAGGAGGAGGTCCCCTTGCTCTGAGGAGGTCGCAATCAAGCGCTCTAAGAGAGACGGCTCTTGTGAGGGTACAGCCTTGCAGTACTATGAAAAACGAAGACTCCTTCACCAAACAAAAAAGGTGTTTAACCTAGCTTAGTGAATACACGGGAAATGATGATGTTATTGGTCCAGAAGGGATGGAGAAGTTCTGTGAAGACATTGGCGTTGAACCTGAAAATACAATCATGCGTGTGTTGGCGTGGAAGCTGGAGGCTCAGAACATGAGTTTCTTCACCCGGCAGGGGTGGCTGAAAGGTATGATCGCCCTGCAGTGTGACAGTCCTTCAAGCAGATCTACAGATATGCCTTCCACTTCGCTAGGGACAAAGATCAGCGAGGTTTGGACATTGCCACGGCCAAGTCCATATTGGCCCTGCTGCTGGGCAGAATTTGGCCTCGCTTCTCCTCTTTCCAGCAGCTCCTGGAGCAATCCAAACACAAAGCGATCAACAAAGACCAATGGTGCAATGTCCTGGAGTTCAGCCGGACGATTGATGCAGACCTTGGAAACTATGATGAAGACGGCGCATGGCCAGCCCTCCTGGACGACTTTGTAGACTGGCGGGAGCGAAAACAGCCTTCGTAGGCAGCGTGAGGCCAATCGCAGCCTCGTCCCCAGCTCCTCTCCCAACATCGGCGTCTCCCACCTCCAGGAGCCGAAACGCGTTTATTTAAATGGAAGTACTTCAGCCTATCTAGTCCGTACATCCGCCTCTCGCTAACTCGCCCACTCGCGTACACACACACTGTTGTGATCGCCTTGTGCAGTACACATTCGTATTGTATTTCAGCATTGTATGCATTTCAACAGACCCTGAGCATTGCTTGTATAATATGACCGGTTTGTTTTGTGCTGGAGTCTGGCAAATGTTTTATCGTTTGCAAGCAACTCACAAAACGGCTGTATACCTGTGACAAAAGAAAACATTTTTGTAATTATTATAAAACAGTAGTAATTAACTGACTGGCAACATGCTTTTTGCAGCGTATTTGTTTTTCATTCATCCTGAACCATTATTTAGCAGTACAGTATTGACATTGAACACACTTTAGTGGTGTATGGACAATTATGAATTAATGCAATGGCTAATTGTTGGGAGGAGCACACAAAACTTGAGGATTTGAGGTTTGTGGATTATTATTAAAGCTACGTGTTGAATATCGATTTAAAGCTTTCGTGACTGCAATGATTCATCTTCTTTGGTTCTTTCGGTAAAGTCACGTAGAATGATAATAAAATAATAAATTGATAAAATAAAATAACACAATAATATTCTCACGACGTTTCGGCCACAACACAAGCGGCCTTCATCAGGTGAAGGGGGCGAGACTGTCTGGTAGGACAGCGCGGAGAGACACGGGGAGAGAGAGAGAGGAGAGAGACACGGGGAGAGAGACGCGGGGAGAGAGAGACACGGGGAGAGAGACAGCGCTGTCCTACCAGACAGTCTCGCCCCCTTCACCTGATGAAGGCCGCTTGTGTTGTGGCCGAAACGTCGTGAGAATATTATTGTGTTATTTTATTTTATCAATTTATTATTTTATTATCATTCTACGTGACTTTACCGAAAGAACCAAAGAAGATGAATCATTGCAGTCACGAAAGCTTAAAATCGAAATTTACTTGTGGCTGTTTGTCGACTGTTGACAGGCCGCACAAAATAACATTATTCTTTGACCAGTTCCTCAAGTCTGCAGTGTTCCTCTTGTTTATATGTTTAGCCAAAAAAATGTTTAAAAGTGCAAATGTGGGAGAATGTGACACTTTTCTTCAATACTTTAGATAGTTTCGTGGTCATAGTCTCGATGGCAAAGTTGCCAATGCTTTGTAAACCACAATGTTGGCAATCTTAACATCAAGAAAGAAATAAATTGTATGAATTGTGAAAAAAGAGAGACACGGGGAGAGAGAGAGAGACACGGTGAGAGAGGGGAGAGAGAGAGAGAGACACGGGGAGAGAGAGACACGGGGAGAGAGAAAGACACGGGGAGAGAGAGACGCGGGGAGAGAGAGAGACACGGGGGGAGAGAGACACGGGGGGAGAGAGACACGGGGGGAGAGAGACACGGGGGGTGAGAGACACGGGGAGAGAGACACGGGGAGAGAGAGACACGGGGAGAGAGACACGGGGAGAGAGAGACACGGGGGGAGAGAGACACGGGGGGTGAGAGACACGGGGAGAGAGAGACACGGGGAGAGAGAGACACGGGGAGAGAGAGACACGGGGAGAGAGAGACACGGGGAGAGAGACACGGGGAGAGAGAGACACGGGGAGAAAGAGACACGGGGAGAGAGAGACACGGGGAGAGAGAGACACGGGGAGAGAGAGAGACACGGTGAGAGAAAGAGAGACACGGGGAGAGAGAGACACGGGGAGAGAGAGACACGGGGAGAGAGAGACACGGGGAGAAAGAGACACGGGGAGAGAGAGACACGGGGAGAGAGAGACACGGGGAGAGAGAGACACGGGGAGAGAGACACGGGGAGAGAGAGACACGGGGAGAAAGAGACACGGGGAGAGAGAGACACGGGGAGAGAGAGACACGGGGAGAGAGAGAGACACGGTGAGAGAGAGGAGAGAGAGACACGGGGAGAGAGAGACACGGGGAGAGAGAAAGACACGGGAGAGAGAGACGCGGGGAGAGAGACACGGGGAGAGAGAGAGACACGGGGGGAGAGAGACACGGGGAGAGAGAGACACGGGGGGAGAGAGACACGGGGGTGAGAGACACGGGGAGAGAGAGACATTGGGAGAGAGAGACACGGGGAGAGAGACACGCGGAGTGAGAGACACGGGGAGAGAGATAGAGAGGAGAGAGACACGGGGAGAGAGACGCGGGGAGAGAGAGACACGGGGAGAGAGAAAGACACAGGGAAAGAGAGACACGGGGGGAGAGAGACACGGGGAGAGAGAGACACGGGGAGAGAGAGAGAGAGGAGAGAGACGCGGGGAGAGAGAGACACGGGGAGAGAGAAAGACACAGGGAGAGAGAGACACGGGAAGAGAGAGAGACACGGGGAGAGAGAAACACGGGAAGAGAGAGAGACACGGGGAGAGAGAGAGACACGGGGAGAGAGAGAGACACGGGGAGAGAGAGAGACGGGGGGAGAGAGAGACACGGGGAGAGAGAGACACGGGGGGAGAGAGAGAGACACGGGGAGAGAGAGAGACACGGGGAGAGAGAGACACGGGGAGAGAGAGAGACACGGTGAGAGAGAGAGACACGGGGAGAGAGAAACACGGGGAGAGAGAAACACGGGGAGAGAGAGACACGGGGAGAGAGAGACACGGGGAAGGGGCCCATCCACTCACCTATCCACTCATACACCCACTCACTCACCCACTCACTCACCCAACCACTCACCCAACCACTCACCCAACCACTCACCCACCTACTCACTCTCCCACTCACTCACCCAACCACTCACCCAACCACTCACCCAACCACTCACCCACCAATTCACCCACCCACTCACCCACCCACTCATTCATCCACCCACCCACTCACTCATCCACTCACCCACCCACTCATCCATCCACCCATTCACCCATCAGTTCACCCACCCACTCAACCATCCACTCACCCACTAACCCACCCACTGACCCGTCCACTCATCCATCCACTCAAACTCCCACTCATCCACCTATCCATCCACTCAACCTCCTACTCACATAATCTCCACTCACCCGCTCACTCATCCACTCACCCTCTCACTCGCTCACGCACTCAGGCACCCACTCACCCACCCGCGGACTCACCTACCCACTCATTCATCCACCCACTCACCCATCCACTCACCTTCTCACCCACTCACCCACCCACCGATTCACCCATCCACTCACCCGCTCACTCATCCACTCACCCTTTCACTCGCTCACGCACTCACGCACCCACTCACCCACCCGCTGACTCACCCACCCACTCACTCACCTATCCACTGACCCACCGATTCACCCACCCACTCACCCATCCACTCACCCTCTCACCCACTCACCCACCCACCGATTCACCCATCCACTTACCCGCTCACTCATCCACTCACCCTCTCACTCGCTCACGCACTCACGCACCCACTCACCCACCCGCTGACTCACCCACCCACTCACTCACCTATCCACTGACCCACCGATTCACCCACCCACTCTCCCATCCACTCACTCTCTCACCCACTCACTCACGCACCGATTCACCCATCCACTTACCCGCTCACTCATCCACTCACCCGCTCACTCGCTCACGCACTCACGCACCCACTCACCCACCCGCTGACTCACCCACCCACTCACTCACCTATCCACTGACCCACCGATTCACCCAACCACTCACCCATCCACTCACACTCACTCACTCACCCACCGATTCACCCATCCACTCATCCGCTCACACATCCACTCTCACGCACTCACGCACCCACTCACCCACTCACCCACCCGCTGATTCACCCACCCACCCACTCACCTATCCATTGACCCACCGATTCACCCATCCACTCACCCTCTCACCCACTCACCCACCGATTCACCCATCAACTCACCCATCCACTCACCCTCTCACCCACTCACCCACCGAATCACCCATCAACTCACTCATCCACTCACCCTCTCACCCACTCACCCACCGAATCACCCATCCACTCACCCACCCACTCACCCAACCACCCTCCCATCCACCCACTCAAACACCCACCCACTCACTCACCTATCCACTGACCCACCGATTCACCCATCCACTCACTCATCCACCCACCCACCCACCGATTCACCCATCCACTCACCCACCCAGTCACCTCCGCGTGTATTTGTGGCGTGGCGTGGCGGGCTAGGGGCGTTCCCGCGCCGCGAGGAGCTCTAATTGAGTAATTGTCAAGAGGCCTCTCTCCATGGACAACAGTGCAGAGGGAGGGAGGGGAGAGAGACGGGAGAGGAAGGGGAGAGATGACTTTTGGGCCACCCTGAACAATAATAACACCCCTAATGTGTCCTGACTTTTGGGCCACCCCGAAACAATTAAAATTTAAAGCTTCCAAACAGCAGGCGGCAGCAGACGACCTGGACAACCACGTAGACAAAGCTCCCCCCTATAGCCTCTAAAGGGCTGTTGGGGCAAGTGCTGGAGCAGCAGCAGCAGCAGCGGCATCTATGAAGGCTACCGGCACTGTGGCACACACAGAGGGGGGTGGGTGGCCAGCACCAACACCACGCCCGGCCGCCTTTGTCTCTCTCCAGCGGCGATGTTCACTACTCACCGCACCAGGTACTCAATTGAGGCTGAGCCGACCTATGGGGATAATCGACGCTGATGTTGGCCGTGAGCGAGTTGGTAGCGCAGCACAGTGCTAACCGCAGCGCCACCGCTCCCCACACACATTCACAATCTCTCTCAATATCTCACACTTTCAATCTCTCTCTATCTCCTGCGCCTCAGTGGAAACAAATTACAAGTCTCCCGTAGCCACAACAAGCTGCGGTGACCTCCAGTTAGGCCTCGACAAAGTACGGCAAAAAGGTAAAAACAACGAGCCTAACTTTAGCCAATCTATTACCTTACCACAATACAATCACTCTACCCTTACCTGTTACCTTTATCAAGTTACGGCAAAAGGTAAAAGCAACGAGATTACCTTTACCCTACCTTTTACTTTACCACAATACAATCACTCTACCCTTCCCTGTTACCTTTATCAAGGTAAGGCAAAAGGTTAAAAGAACGAGCTACCTTTACCCTACCTTTTACCTTACCACAATACATTCACTCTACCCTTACCTGTTACCTTCATCAAGGTAAGGCAAAATGTAAAAACAACGAGCTACCTTTACCCTACCTTTTACTTTACCACAATACAATCACTCTACCCTTACCTGTTACCTTTATCAAGGTAAGGCAAAATGAAAAACAACGAGCAACCTTTACCCTACCTTTTACTTTACCACAATACAATCACTCTACCCTTACCTGTTACCTTCATCAAGGTAAGGCAAAATGAAAAACAACGAGCTACCTTTACCCTACCTTTTACCTTACCACAATACAATCACTCTACCCTTACCTGTTACCTTCATCAAGGTAAGGCAAACGGTCAAAAACAACGAGCTACCTTTACCCTACCTTTTACCTTACCTCAATACAATCACTCTACCCTTACCTGTTACCTGTATCAAGGTAAGGCAAAATGAAAAACAACGAGCTACCTTTACCCTACCTTTAACCTTACCACAATACAATCACTCTACCCTTACCTGTTACCTTTATCAAGGTAAGGCAAACGGTCAAAAACAACGAGCTTACCTTTACCCTACCTTATACCTTACCACAATACAATCACTCTACCCTTACCTGTTACCTTCATCAAGGTAAGGCAAAAGGTAAAAAACAACGAGCTTAACTTTACCCTACCTTATACCTTACCACAATACAATCACTCTACCCTTAACTGTTACCTTTATAAATGTAAGGCAGGCGGAGGACGCCCGGCCTGAGCCGGTGCTTTCCCGTGCCAGACGAAGCGTGCGAGTGAGCGGTCGACTCTGATGAGTAGCCAAGCAGGAGGCTGGAGGGCCTTGGTCTCGTGCCACAGCGCGGATGCAGCCAGGGCATCGGCGCGAGAGCATTCGGCCCCTGAAGGACATCTGCGGAGCGAGGCGTTGCGCCCACGTCAGTCATTTAGCCTCGATAGCGTCGTCCAGCTGGGTCCGGTTGTTCAGAGCGACGACGTCGTCACGTGGGTTTCCCCAGGTGAACCCCCGGGTACTCGACTCCGTCGTCCCGCCAAACGACTCCTCCTGGGGAGGAGCGCAGAGCGAGCGCCGCCTTCGCGACCCCAAACACACAGAGGGGGGGGGCCTCGCACTTGGCCCAGTTGACCTTGGATAGCGAGAGAGAGACAGGGTAGAGACATATACAGGGATAGAGAGAGAGATAGACAGGGTAGAGACATATACAGGGATAGAGAGAGATAGACAGGGTAGAGACATATACAGGGATAGAGAGAGAGAGACAGGGTAGAGACATATACAGAGAGAGAGACAGGGTAGAGACATATACAGAGAGAGAGACAGGGTAGAGACATATACAGAGAGAGAGACAGGGTAGAGACATATACAGAGAGAGAGAGACAGGGTAGAGACATATACAGGGATAGAGAGAGACAGGGTAGAGACATATACAGAGAGAGAGACGGGGTAGAGACATATACAGAGAGAGAGACAGGGTAGAGACATGTACAGAGAGAGAGAGAGATGGGGTAGAGACATATACAGAGAGAGAGACAGGGTAGAGACATATACAGGGATAGAGCTGACCAGGAAAAGACTTTTGACAGAGTGGACCACAAATACCTGCTGGGAACCCCCAAGACCTTTGGTTTTGGGGATGCCTTTGTCCGAACGATCCGCCTACTCTACACCAAGGCGGAGTGCGTGATCAAGATCAACAGCGCCCTCACTGCCCCGGTCACTTTCGAGCGAGGAGTGAGACGGGGATGCCCATTGTCGGGCCAACTTCATGCCCTGGCTTTAGAGCCTTTCCTGAGTCTCATAAGGCGGAGAATCAGCGGCCCGGTGCTCAGGGAACCAAGCGTCAAGTTGGTCCTGACGGCGTACGCCGACGACGACGTCCTCCTCCTCATCCTGCGCTCCCTGGCTGATGTCGCCCTGCTGCACGAGTGCCAGGAGGTCTTTTCGGAAGCCTCCTCATCAAAAATGAACTCGCAAAAGTGCAGCGGGGCCTGCTGGTTGGAGCGTGGGACGTGACTGAGTGTCCCGAGAAGGCAAAAGCCATCAATTGGCGTCACAACATCGCTGCTGCACCACCTGGGGGTGTTCCTCAAACCAGAGGAGGAACCACCGCAGAGGAACCGGGTCGAGCTGGAGGAGAAGGCGAAGGAGCGGCTGGGCACCCGGAGTCGCCTGTGCAAGTTCCTCACCTTCAGGACAAAGACGTTGGTGGAGAACCAGCTGGTGACGTCCATGCTGTGGCACCGACTCTTCTCCCTGCACCCTCCCCCATGAGCCTCGTCAACGCGCTTCAGAAGCGAGTCCTCGACTTCTTCTGGTCGGGTGGAGGACACCGGAGTCGCGGCTGGGGTCCTGGCCCTGCCACTGGACGAGGGGGCGGTCACGGGCCGGTGTGCGTGCGGAGTCGGCTGGCCACCTTCCGACTGCAGGCCGAGCACCACCACCACAGTCACGGGCCTGGAGCGTCACGGCCTCCTTCCTCCTGAAACAGCTGGGGGGTCTGCAGTGCTCCAAGCAACTATTCTACATGGACCTGCAGGGCCTCCCACTGGGACAGCTGCCACCCTTCTACAGGAGCGTCCCCTGCAGACGTGGAGCTCCCTCGCCGTCAGGATGGCTGAACCAGCCGCGATCGGCCGAGGATCTGGTCTTCGAACCGATCCTCAGGAACCCGCAGACAAAGCGCTGCCATCCACCACCGCCACCCCAGGCATGGAGAGGCGCCTCGCCAACGCGCGGCTCGCCAGGACGGGAGATCTGGTGGAGCCTGAAACACCGGGCCGGTGGCTCGGACCAGCAGAGATGGCCGCAAAGACAGGGGGGCTGCAGTCGCTCCGGGTGGCTGCCCGGATCCTGGCCGAAGCCAAGGGGGCCTTCTCAGCGGCAGCGGCGGGGAGAACGCCGTCCCCATCGGCGTTGGGGATGACGAGGCCCCTCTCGGTCCCCCTCCACCGGAGCTCTCAGTCGTGCCGCTGCATCGCCAATGCCGACAAATGAAGGCGGATCACGACCTGTGCCGGCTGGAAGGCCTGCCGGAGGTGGCCTTCGCAAACGTCAAGAGGAAGGTGCTCTACTCCTACATGGTCCGGTTCCACCAACAGGACACCCTGAGGAGCCACAAGGACCATGCCTGGAGGAGAGCCCCTAGCCCTGCGTCTCTCCGGAGAGGCCTCGCTGGAGGCAACTCCACTCCAGCCCGACGTACGACCGCATCGGCGACCTCGGCTGGAGCATCGCCCACGGCACCGTCACCACCAACGCCTCCCCGGCGCGCTTCACCGACACGTCCCCGGAGTGCCGGTTCTGCGGTAAAGTGGAGACGGTGGCGCACCGATACGTGGAGTGCAAGAGCCTGGACTCGCTGTGTTCAAGGTCCTGAGAAACATCCTCCTAAGGTTCAGCCTCCACTTCTCCCCGACGGTCCTCATCTTTGGATACCCGAAGGGCGACGGACCCCAACATCTTCAGGGGCCGGTCAACGTGCTCTTCGGCTACGCCAAGCTCGCCGTATACAGGGCGAGGAAGGTAGCCCTGGAGGGGCAACGTCCGGCCAGCAGCCTGGGCATCTTCCGTGCTCCGGTCGGAGCCAGGGTGTGGCTGGAGTTCCGCCACGCGCGGCTGACCCACGCCGTGCCGGCCTTCAAGGAGCAGTGGGCGCTGGAGGAGGCCGTGTGCTCGGTGGCAGATGACGGTAGAGAGCTCTGCATGCAGATATAAGCTACCCGTCAGAGGCCGTTTGACTGTGGGAAGGGCTGCGTGCAGATGCAGCACTTGTCGTAGTTATAAAGAAAGAGTGAGCGAGAGGGAGAGAGAGCGAGAGAGAGAGAGAGGCATGGAGTAGGGAGAGAGGGGGTAGAGAGAGAGAGAGGGGGTAGACTTTTGACTTTTTAAACAACTTTTATTGCCGCCAGCAGCAACAGCACTGGAGGCGATTTGGATATGAAACACACAAAGTCACCAGCAACACAAACAACACACAAAGTCACCAGCAACACAAACAACACACAAAGTCACCAGCAACACAAACAACACACAAAGTCACCAGCAACACGAACAACACACAAATTCACCAGCAACACAAACAACACACAAAGTCACCAGCAACACAAACACACAAAGTCACCAGCAACACAAACAACACACAAAGTCACCAGCAACACAAACAACACACAAAGTCACCAGCAACACAAACAACACACAAAGTCACCAACAACACAAACAACACAAAGTCAACAGCAACACAAACAACACACAAAGTCACCAGCAACACGAACAACACACAAAGTCACCAGCAACACAAACAACACACAAAGTTACCAGCAACACAAACACACAAAGTCACCAGCAACACAAACAACACACAAAGTCACCAGCAACACAAACAACACACAAAGTGACCAGCGACACAAACAACACACAAAGTCACCAGCAACACAAACAACAACACACACAGTCACCAGCAACACAAACAACACACAAAGTCACCAGCAACACAAACAACACACAAAGTCACCAGCAACACAAACAACACACAAAGTGACCAGCAACACAAATAAAACACAAAGTCACCAGCAACACAAACAACACACAAAGTCACCAGCAACACAAATAAAACACAAAGTCACCAGCAACACAAATAACACACAAAGTCACCAGCAACACAAACAACACACAAAGTCACCAGCAACACAAACAACACACAAAGTCACCAGCAACACAAACAACACACAAAGTCACCAGCAACACAAACACACAAAGTGACCAGCAACACAAACAACACACAAAGTCACCAGCAACACAAACAACACACAAAGTCACCAGCAACACAAACACACAAAGTCACCAGCAACACAAACAACACACAAAGTCACCAGCAACACAAACAACACACAAAGTCACCAGCAACACAAACAACACACAAAGTCACCAGCAACACAAATGAAAATAAATGTTACAAATCCACGCGCTGTGGCGCTAAAAAGCACCGCGCACAACACGAAAGAAAAGTCACGTGGTGGTGGTGGTGGTTGTGGTGGTGGTGGTGGTGGTTGTGGTGGTTGTGGTGGTTGTGGTGGTGAAGGTGGTGGTGGTTGTGGTGGTGGTGCTTGTGGTGGTTGTGGTGGTGGTTGTGGTGGTGGTGGTTGTGGTGGTGGTGGTGGTGGAGGTGGTTGTAGTGGTGGTGGTGGAGTTGGTGGTGGTTGTGGTGGTGGTGGTTGTGGTGGTGGTGGTGCTGGTGGAGGTGGTGGTAGCGGTGGTGGTGGTGGCGGTTGTGGTGGTGGTGGTTGTGGTGGTGGTGGAGGTGGTTGTGGTGGTGGTGGTGGAGGTGGTGGTGGTGGTTGTGGTGGTGGTTGTGGTGGTGGTGGAGGTGGTGGTAGCGGTGGTAGCGGTGGTGCTGGTGGTGGTGGTTGTGGTGGTGGTGGTTGTGGTGGTGGTGGTGGTTGTGGTGGTGGTGGTGGTTATGGTGGTTATGGTGATGGTTGTGGTGGTTATGGTGGTGGTTGTGGTGGTGATGGTTGTGGTGGTTGTGGTGGTGGTTATGGTTGTGGTGGTGGTTGTGGTGGTGGTGGTTGTGGTGGTGGTGGTTGTGGTGGTGGTGGTTGTGGTGATGGTTGTGGTGGTTGTGGTGATGGTTGTGGTGGTTGTGGTGGTGGTGGTGGTGGTGGTTGTGGTGGTGGTTGTGGTGGTGGTAGTGGTAGTGGTGGTGGTTGTGGTGGTGGTTGTAGTGGTGGTGGTTGTGGTGGTGGTGGTGGTTGTGGTGGTGGTGATGGTTGTGGTGGTTGTTGTGGTGGTTGTGGTTGTGGTGGTGGTGGTTGTGGTGGTGGTTGTGGTTGTGGTGCTGGTGGAGGTGGTTGTGGTGGTGGTGGTTGTGGTGGTGGTTGTGGTTATTGTTGTGGTGGTGGTGGTTGTGGTGGTTGTGGTGGTGGTTGTGGTGGTTGTGCTGGTTGTGGTGGTGGTGGAGGTGGTTGTGGTGGTGGTGGTGGTTGTGGTGGTGGTTTTGGTTATGGTTGTGGTGGTGGTGATTGTGTTGGTGGTGGTTGTGGTGGTGGTTGTGATGGTTATGGTGGTTATGGTGATGGTTGTGGTGGTGGTGGTTGTGGTGGTGGTTGTGGTGGTGATGGTTGTGGTGGTGGTGGTTGTGGTGGTGGTGGTGGTTGTGGTGGTTGTGGTGATGGTTGTGGTGGTGGTTGTGGTGGTTGTGGTGGTGAAGGTGGTGATGGTTGTGGTGGTGGTTGTGGTGGTTGTGGTGGTTGTGGTGTGGTTATGGTTGTGGTGGTTGTGGTGGTGAAGGTGGTGATGCTTGTGGTGGTGGTGGTTGTGGTGGTTGTGGTGGTGGTTGTGGTGGTGGTGGTTGTGGTGGTGATGGTTGTGGTGGTGGTGGTTGTGGTGGTGGTGGTTGTGGTGGTTGTGGTGATGGTTGTGGTGGTGGTTGTGGTGGTGGTGGCTGTGGTGGTGAAGGTGGTGATGGTTGTGGTGGTGGTGGTTGTGGTGGTTGTGGTGATGGTTGTGGTGGTGGTTGTGGTGGTGGTGGCTGTGGTGGTGAAGGTGGTGATGGTTGTGGTGGTGGTGGTTGTGGTGGTTGTGGTGGTTGTGGTGGTGGTTGTGGTTATGGTTGTGGTGGTGGTTGTGGTGGTGGTTGTGGTGGTGGTGGTGGTGGTGGTTGTGGTGGTGGTGGTGGTTGTGGTGGTGGTGATGGTTGTGGTGGTTGTTGTGGTGGTGGTTGTGGTGGTTGTGGTTGTGGTGGTTGTGGTGGTGGTTGTGGTTGTGGTGGTGGTGGAGGTGGTTGTGGTGGTGGTGGTTGTGGTGGTGGTTGTGGTTATGGTTGTGTGGTGGTGGTGGTTGTGGTGGTTGTGTTGGTGGTTGTGGTGGTGGTTGTGGTGGTTGTGGTGGAGGTGGTTGTGGTGGTGGTGGTTGTGGTGGTGGTTTTGGTTATGGTTGTAGTGGTGGTGATTGTGGTGGTGGTGGTTGTGGTGGTGGTTGTGATGGTTATGGTGGTTATGGTGATTGTTGTGGTGGTGGTGATTGTGGTGGTGGTTGTGGTGGTGACGGTTGTGGTGGTGGTGGTTGTGGTGGTGGTGGTTGTGGTGGTTGTGGTGATGGTTGTGGTGGTGGTTGTGGTGGTTGTGGTGGTGAAGGTGGTGATGGTTGTGGTGGTGGTGGTGGTGGTTGTGGTGGTTGTGGTGGTTGTGGTGGTGAAGGTGGTGATGCTTGTGGTGGTGGATGTTGTGGTGGTTGTGGTGGTGGTTGTGGTGGTGGTGGTTATGGTGGTTGTGGTGATGGTTGTGGTTATGGTTGTGGTGGTGGTGGTTGTGGTGGTGATGGTTGTGGTGGTGGTGGTTGTGGTGGTGGTTGTGGTGGTTGTGGTGATGGTTGTGGTGGTGGTTGTGGTGGTGGTGGCTGTGGTAGTGAAGGTGGTGATGGTTGTGGTGGTGGTGGTGGTGGTGGTTGTGGTGGTGGTGCTTGTGGTGGTTGTGGTGGTGGTTGTGGTGGTGGTGGAGGTGGTTGTAGTAGTGGTGGTGGAGTTGGTGGTGGTTGTGGTGGTGGTGGTTGTGGTGGTGGTGGTGCTGGTGGAGGTGGTGGTAGCGGTGGTGGTGGTGGCGGTTGTGGTGGTGGTGGTTGTGGTGGTGGTAGAGGTGGTTGTGGTGGTGGTGGAGGTGGTGGTGGTGGTTGTGGTGGAGGTTGTGGTGGTGGTGGAGGTGGTGGTAGCGGTGGTAGCGGTGGTGGTGGTGGTGGTGGTGGTGGTTGTGGTGGTGGTGGTTGTGGTGGTGGTGGTGGTTGTGGTGGTGGTGGTGGTTATGGTGGTTATGGTGATGGTTGTGGTGGTTATGGTGGTGGTTGTGGTGGTGATGGTTGTGGTGGTTGTGGTGGTGGTGGTTATGGTTGTGGTGGTGGTGGTGGTGGTTGTGGTGGTGGTTATGGTGGTTGTGGTGGTGGTTGTGGTGGTGATGGTTGTGGTGGTTGTGGTGGTAGTGGTTATGGTGGTGATGGTTGTGGTGGTGGTGGTTGTGGTGGTTGTGGTGATGGTTGTGGTGGTGGTTGTGGTGGTGGTAATCGCGCACGTCACGGTGACGAGCGAGCGCTTCAGAAGGTGAACACGTGAAACAAAAGGGAGAGAGACACGGGGTAGAGAGAGAGAGGGGGGTAGAGAGGGGGTAGAGAGAGAGAGGAGGGGCAGAGAGGGGGTAGAGAGAGAGAGAGAGGGGGGTAGAGAGGGGGTAGAGAGAGAGGAGGGGCAGAGAGGGGGTAGAGAGAGAGAGAGGGGGGTAGAGAGGGGGTAGAGAGTCAGGGGGGTAGAGAGGGGGTAGAGAGAGAGGAGGGGCAGAGAGGGGGTAGAGAGAGAGAGAGGGGGGTAGAGAGGGGGTAGAGAGAGAGGGGGTGTAGAGAGGGGGTAGAGAGAGAGGAGAGGCAGAGAGGGGGTAGAGAGAGAGGGGGGGGGGTAGAGAGGGGGTAGAGAGAGAGGGGGGGGTAGAGAGGGGGTAGAGAGAGAGAGGGGTAGAGAGGGGGTAGAGAGAGAGAGGGGGGTAGAGAGGGGGTAGAGAGAGAGAGGGGGTAGAGAGAGAGGGGGGTAGAGAGAGAGGAGAGGCAGAGAGGGGGGTAGAGAGAGAGGGGGGGGGGGTAGAGAGGGGGTAGAGAGAGAGGGGGGGGGTAGAGAGGGGGTAGAGAGAGAGAGGGGGGTAGAGAGGGGGTAGAGAGAGAGAGGAGGGGCAGAGAGGGGGTAGAGAGAGAGAGAGGGGGGTAGAGAGGGGGTAGAGAGAGAGGAGGGGCAGAGAGGGGGTAGAGAGAGAGAGAGGGGGGTAGAGAGGGGGTAGAGAGAGAGAGAGGGGGGTAGAGAGGGGGTAGAGAGAGAGGGGGGTAGAGAGGGGGTAGAGAGAGAGGGGGGGTAGAGAGGGGGTAGAGAGAGAGAGAGGGGGGTAGAGAGGGGGTAGAGAGTCAGGGGGGTAGAGAGGGGGTAGAGAGAGAGGAGGGGCAGAGAGGGGGTAGAGAGAGAGAGAGGGGGGTAGAGAGGGGGTAGAGAGAGAGGGGGTGTAGAGAGGGGGTAGAGAGAGAGGAGAGGCAGAGAGGGGGTAGAGAGAGAGGGGGGGGGTAGAGAGGGGGTAGAGAGAGAGGGGGGGGTAGAGAGGGGGTAGAGAGAGAGAGGGGGTAGAGAGGGGGTAGAGAGAGAGAGGGGGGTAGAGAGGGGTAGAGAGAGAGAGGGGGGTAGAGAGAGAGGGGGGGTAGAGAGAGAGGAGAGGCAGAGAGGGGGTAGAGAGAGAGGGGGGGGGGTAGAGAGGGGGTAGAGAGAGAGGGGGGGGGTAGAGAGGGGGTAGAGAGAGAGAGGGGGGTAGAGAGGGGGTAGAGAGAGAGAGGAGGGGCAGAGAGGGGGTAGAGAGAGAGAGAGGGGGGTAGAGAGGGGGTAGAGAGAGGAGGGGCAGAGAGGGGGTAGAGAGAGAGAGAGGGGGGTAGAGAGGGGGTAGAGAGAGAGAGGGGGGTAGAGAGGGGGTAGAGAGAGAGGGGGGTTGAGAGGGGGTAGAGAGAGAGGGGGGTAGAGAGGGGGTAGAGAGAGAGAGAGGGGGGTAGAGAGGGGGTAGAGAGTCAGGGGGTAGAGAGGGGGTAGAGAGAGAGGAGGGGCAGAGAGGGGTAGAGAGAGAGAGAGGGGGGTAGAGAGGGGGTAGAGAGAGAGGGGGTGTAGAGAGGGGGTAGAGAGAGAGGAGAGGCAGAGAGGGGGTAGAGAGAGAGGGGGGGTAGAGAGGGGGTAGAGAGAGAGGGGGGGGTAGAGAGGGGGTAGAGAGAGAGAGGGGGGTAGAGAGGGGGTAGAGAGAGAGAGGGGGGTAGAGAGGGGGTAGAGAGAGAGAGGGGGGTAGAGAGAGAGGGGGGTAGAGAGAGAGAGGGGGTAGAGAGGGGGTAGAGAGAGAGGGGGGTTAGAGAGGGGGTAGAGAGAGAGGGGGGTTAGAGAGGGGGTAGAGAGAGTGGGGGGTAGAGAGGGGGTAGAGAGATAGGGGGGTTAGAGAGGGGGTAGAGAGAGGGGGGGGGGGAGAGAGGGGGTAGAGAGAGAGAGGGGGGTAGAGAGGGGGTAGAGGAGAGGGGGTAGAGAGGGGGTAGAGAGAGAGGGGGGTAGAGAGGGGGTAGAGAGAGAGGGGGTGTAGAGAGGGGGTAGAGAGAGAGGAGAGGCAGAGAGGGGGTAGAGAGGAGGGGGGGGGGGGGGTAGAGAGGGGGTAGAGAAAGAGGGGGGGGTAGAGAGGGGGTAGAGAGAGAGAGGGGGGTAGAGAGGGGGTAGAGAGAGAGAGGAGGGGCAGAGAGGGGTATAAGAGAGAGAGGGGGGTAGAGAGGGGGTAGAGAGAGAGGGGGGTAGAGAGGGGGTAGAGAGAGAGGGGGGGTTAGAGAGGGGGTAGAGAGAGAGAGAGGGGGGTAGAGAGGGGGTAGAGAGTCAGGGGGTAGAGAGGGGGTAGAGAGAGAGGAGGGGCAGAGAGGGGGTAGAGAGAGAGAGAGGGGGGTAGAGAGGGGTGTAGAGAGAGGGGGTGTAGAGAGGGGGTAGAGAGAGAGGAGAGGCAGAGAGGGGGTAGAGAGAGAGGGGGGGGTAGAGAGGGGGTAGAGAGAGAGGGGGGGGGTAGAGAGGGGGTAGAGAGAGAGAGGGGGGGTAGAGAGGGGGTAGGAGAGAGAGAGGGGGGTAGAGAGGGGGTAGAGAGAGAGAGGGGGTAGAGAGAGAGGGGGGGTAGAGAGAGAGAGGGGGTAGAGAGGGGGTAGAGAGAGAGGGGGGTTAGAGAGGGGGTAGAGAGAGAGGGGATTAGAGAGGGGGTAGAGAGAGTGGGGGGTAGAGAGGGGGTAGAGAGATAGGGGGGTTAGAGAGGGGGTAGAGAGAGGGGGGTAGAGAGAGAGGGGGGTAGAGGAGAGAGAGAGGAGGGGTACGAGAGAGAGACACGGGGTAGAGAGAGAGGGAGACACGGGGTAGAGAGAGAGGGAGGAGAGTCTCTCTCACACATACAGCAGTCGAGGCACACGCAGACGGAGGTGTCACTCATTGCACGCGTCTCTCTATCTCATATCTAGAGACACGGAAACAGAGAGACACGGAGAGAGAGAGACACACACACAGAGAGACAGAGAGAGACACAGAGACACAGAGAGAGAGACAAAGAGACAAAGAGACAGAGAGACACAGAGAGAGAGACACAGAGACACAGAGAGAGACACAGAGAGAGAGACAGAGAGAGAGGAGACACACACAGAGAGACAGAGAGAGACAGAGAGAGAGACACAGAGAGAGACAGAGAGAGAGACACAGAGAGAGAGACAGAGAGAGAGACAACACGGAGACAACACGGAGACAACACAGAGACAACACGGAGACAACACAGAGACAGAGGGACCCGCTGAGGAGACTCAGCGTTGGACAGAGCCTGGTGGACGGTGGCGATTTCTTCCTGCAAAAGGTGACGATTTGTGTTGGCGGAATTTCCTGATGCTAAGGCAAAGACACCCAGACACACACACAGACACACACACACACAGACACTCACAGACACACACACACAGACACACTCACAGACACACACACAGACACACACAGACAGACACACTCACAGACACACACACACAGACACACAGACACATTCACAGACACACACACAGACACACACAGACACACACACACACAGACACACACAGACACAGACACACACAGACACACTCACAGACACACACACAGACACGCACAGACACACACACAGACACACACACAGACACACACAGACACACACACAGACACACAGACACACACACAGACACGCACAGACACACACAAACTCACAGACACACACACAGACATACACTGACACAGACACACACAGACACACACACAGATACACATACACACAGATACACACACAGACACGCACAGACACACACACACAGACACACACACAGACACACACACACACAGACACACACAGATACACACACAGACACACACAGACACGCACACACAGACACACACACAGACACACACACGCGGTGATTTGCATACTGAGTGAGATCAGCGATTTTCAATAAGTTTATCAACAGCCAAGGCAAAGTTCCCCCGTGTAGCCTCAAAGAGGCTGTAG
>NW_027422619.1:0-78852 GCF_048934315.1 Petromyzon marinus
CACCACAGGTCACCCACCTGCACCACCACTCAGCCCCGGCACCACAGGTCACCCACCTGCACCACCACTCAGCCCCCGGCACCACAGGTCACCCACCTGCACCACCACTCAGCCCCCGGCACCACAGGTCACCCACCTGCACCACCACTCAGCCCCCGGCACCACCCAGCCACCATCACCACCATCACCCTCACCACCATCACCCTCACCACCATCACCCTCACCACCATCACCCTCACCACCATCACCCTCACCACCATCACCCTCACCACCATCACCGTCACCGGCACCACAGGTCACCCACCTGCACCACCACTTGTTGATGTTGTTATTGTTGTTGTGGTTGTTGATGATGTTGTTATTGTTATTGTGGTTGTTGGTGATGTTGTTATTGTTGTTGTGGTTGTTGTTGATGTTGTTATTGTTATTGTGGTTGTTGTTGATGTTGTTATTGTTATTGTGGTTGTTGTTGATGTTGTTGATGTTGTTATGGTTGTTGTTGATGTTGTTATTGTTGTTGTGGTTGTTGTTGATGTTGTTATTGTTATTGTGGTTGTTGTTGATGTTGTTGATGTTGTTATGGTTGTTGTTGATGTTGTTATTGTTATTGTGGTTGTTGTTGATGTTGTTATTGTTGTTGTGGATGTTGTTGATGTTGTTATTGTTGTTGTGGTTGTTGTTGATGTTGTTATTGTTATTGTGGTTGTTGTTGATGTTGTTATTGTTGTTGTGGTTGTTGATGATGTTGTTATTGTTGTTGTGGTTGTTGTTGATGTTGTTATTGTTGTTGTGGTTGTTGTTGATGTTGTTATTGTTGTTGTGGTTGTTGATGATGTTGTTATTGTTGTTGTGGTTGTTGTTGATGTTGTTATTGTGGTTGTGGTTGTTGATGATGTTGTTATTGTTATTGTGGTTGTTGTTGATGTTGTTATTGTTGTTGTGGTTGTTGATGATGTTGTTATTGTTGTTGTGGTTGTTGATGATGTTGTTATTGTTATTGTGGTTGTTGATGATGTTGTTATTGTTGTTGTGGTTGTTGTTGATGTTGTTATTGTTATTGTGGTTGTTGTTGATGTTGTTATTGTTGTTGTGGTTGTTGATGATGTTGTTATTGTTGTTGTGGTTGTTGTTGATGTTGTTATTGTTGTTGTGGTTGTTGTTGATGTTGTTATTGTTATTGTGGTTGTTGATGATGTTGTTATTGTTGTTGTGGTTGTTGATGATGTTGTTATTGTTATTGTGGTTGTGGTTGATGTTGTTATTGTTATTGTGGTTGTTGATGATGTTGTTATTGTTGTTGTGGTTGTTGTTGATGTTGTTATTGTTGTTGTGGTTGTTGTTGATGTTGTTATTGTTATTGTGGTTGTTGTTGATGTTGTTATTGTTGTTGTGGTTGTTGTTGATGTTGTTATTGTTGTTGTGGTTGTTGTTGATGTTGTTATTGTTGTTGTGGTTGTTGATGATGTTGTTATTGTTGTTGTGGTTGTTGTTGATGTTGTTATTGTTGTTGTGGTTGTTGTTGATGTTGTTATTGTTATTGTGGTTGTTGTTGATGTTGTTATTGTTGTTGTGGTTGTTGTTGATGTTGTTATTGTTATTGTGGTTGTTGATGATGTTGTTATTGTTGTTGTGGTTATTGATGATGTTGTTATTGTTATTGTGGTTGTGGTTGATGTTGTTATTGTTATTGTGGTTGTTGATGATGTTGTTATTGTTGTTGTGGTTGTTGTTGATGTTGTTATTGTTATTGTGGTTGTTGTTGATGTTGTTATTGTTGTTGTGGTTGTTGTTGATGTTGTTATTGTGGTTGTTGTTGATGTTGTTATTGTTGTTGTGGTTGTTGATGATGTTGTTATTGTTGTTGTGGTTGTTGTTGATGTTGTTATTGTTGTTGTGGTTGTTGTTGATGTTGTTATTGTTATTGTGGTTGTTGATGATGTTGTTATTGTTGTTGTGGTTGTTGATGATGTTGTTATTGTTATTGTGGTTGTGGTTGATGTTGTTATTGTTATTGTGGTTGTTGATGATGTTGTTATTGTTGTTGTGGTTGTTGTTGATGTTGTTATTGTTGTTGTGGTTGTTGTTGATGTTGTTATTGTTATTGTGGTTGTTGTTGATGTTGTTATTGTTGTTGTGGTTGTTGTTGATGTTGTTATTGTTGTTGTGGTTGTTGTTGATGTTGTTATTGTTGTTGTGGTTGTTGATGATGTTGTTATTGTTGTTGTGGTTGTTGTTGATGTTGTTATTGTTGTTGTGGTTGTTGTTGATGTTGTTATTGTTATTGTGGTTGTTGTTGATGTTGTTATTGTTGTTGTGGTTGTTGTTGATGTTGTTATTGTTATTGTGGTTGTTGATGATGTTGTTATTGTTGTTGTGGTTATTGATGATGTTGTTATTGTTATTGTGGTTGTGGTTGATGTTGTTATTGTTATTGTGGTTGTTGATGATGTTGTTATTGTTGTTGTGGTTGTTGTTGATGTTGTTATTGTTATTGTGGTTGTTGTTGATGTTGTTATTGTTGTTGTGGTTGTTGTTGATGTTGTTATTGTTGTTGTGGTTGTTGTTGATGTTGTTATTGTTGTTGTGGTTGTTGTTGATGTTGTTATTGTTATTGTGGTTGTTGATGATGTTGTTATTGTTATTGTGGTTGTTGTTGATGTTGTTATTGTTGTTGTGGTTGTTGATGATGTTGTTATTGTTGTTGTGGTTGTTGTTGATGTTGTTATTGTTATTGTGGTTGTTGATGATGTTGTTATTGTTATTGTGGTTGTTGTTGATGTTGTTATTGTTGTTGTGGTTGTTGTTGATGTTGTTATTGTTATTGTGGTTGTTGTTGATGTTATTGTTATTGTGGTTGTTGTTGATGTTGTTATTGTTGTTGTGGTTGTTGATGATGTTGTTATTGTTGTTGTGGTTGTTGATGTTGTTATTGTTATTGTGGTTGTTGTTGATGGTGTTATTGTTGTTGTGGTTGTTGATGATGTTGTTATTGTTATTGTGGTTGTTGTTGATGTTATTGTTATTGTGGTTGTTGATGATGTTGTTATTGTTGTTGTGGTTGTTGATGATGTTGTTATTGTTGTTGATGTTGTTATTGTTATTGTGGTTGTTGATGTTGTTATTGTTATTGTGGTTGTTGTTGATGTTGTTATTGTTGTTGTGGTTGTTGATGTTGTTATTGTTATTGTGGTTGTTGTTGATGTTGTTATTGTTGTTGTGGTTGTTGATGTTGTTATTGTTGTTGTGGTTGTTGTTGATGTTGTTATTGTTGTTGTGGTTGTTGTTGATGTTGTTATTGTTGTTGTGTTTGTTGTTGATGTTGTTATTGTTATTGTGGTTGTTGTTGATGTTGTTATTGTTATTGTGGTTGTTGTTGATGTTGTTATTGTTGTTGTGGTTGTTGTTGATGTTGTTATTGTTATTGTGGTTGTTGTTGATGTTGTTATTGTTGTTATGGTTGTTGTTGATGTTGTTATTGTTATTGTGGTTGTTGATGATGTTGTTATTGTTGTTGTGGTTGTTGTTGATGTTGTTATTGTTGTTGTGGTTGTTGTTGATGTTGTTATTCTTGTTGTGGTTGTTGTTGATGTTGTTATTGTTGTTGTGGTTGTTGTTGATGTTGTTATTGTTGTTGTGGTTGTTGTTGATGTTGTTATTGTTATTGTGGTTGTTGTTGATGTTGTTATTGTTGTTGTGGTTGTTGTTGATGTTGTTATTGTTGTTGTGGTTGTTGTTGATGTTGTTATTGTGGTTGTTGTTGATGTTGTTATTGTTGTTGTGGTTGTTGTTGATGTTGTTATTGTGGTTGTTGTTGATGTTGTTATTGTTGTTATGGTTGTTGTTGATGTTGTTATTGTTATTGTGGTTGTTGTTGATGTTGTTATTGTGGTTGTTGTTGATGTTGTTATTGTTGTTGTGGTTGTTGATGATGTTGTTATTGTTGTTGTGGTTGTTGATGATGTTGTTATTGTTGTTGTGGTTGTTGTTGATGTTGTTATTGTTATTGTGGTTGTTGATGATGTTGTTATTGTTGTTGTGGTTGTTGATGATGTTGTTATTGTTATTGTGGTTGTGGTTGATGTTGTTATTGTTATTGTGGTTGTTGATGATGTTGTTATTGTTGTTGTGGTTGTTGTTGATGTTGTTATTGTTGTTGTGGTTGTTGTTGATGTTGTTATTGTTATTGTGGTTGTTGTTGATGTTGTTATTGTTGTTGTGGTTGTTGTTGATGTTGTTATTGTTGTTGTGGTTGTTGTTGATGTTGTTATTGTTGTTGTGGTTGTTGATGATGTTGTTATTGTTGTTGTGGTTGTTGTTGATGTTGTTATTGTTGTTGTGGTTGTTGTTGATGTTGTTATTGTTATTGTGGTTGTTGTTGATGTTGTTATTGTTGTTGTGGTTGTTGTTGATGTTGTTATTGTTGTGGTTGTTGATGATGTTGTTATTGTTGTTGTGGTTATTGATGATGTTGTTATTGTTATTGTGGTTGTGGTTGATGTTGTTATTGTTATTGTGGTTGTTGATGATGTTGTTATTGTTGTTGTGGTTGTTGTTGATGTTGTTATTGTTATTGTGGTTGTTGTTGATGTTGTTATTGTTGTTGTGGTTGTTGTTGATGTTGTTATTGTGGTTGTTGTTGATGTTGTTATTGTTGTTGTGGTTGTTGATGATGTTGTTATTGTTGTTGTGGTTGTTGTTGATGTTGTTATTGTTGTTGTGGTTGTTGTTGATGTTGTTATTGTTATTGTGGTTGTTGATGATGCTGTTATTGTTGTTGTGGTTGTTGATGATGTTGTTATTGTTATTGTGGTTGTGGTTGATGTTGTTATTGTTATTGTGGTTGTTGATGATGTTGTTATTGTTGTTGTGGTTGTTGTTGATGTTGTTATTGTTGTTGTGGTTGTTGTTGATGTTGTTATTGTTATTGTGGTTGTTGTTGATGTTGTTATTGTTGTTGTGGTTGTTGTTGATGTTGTTATTGTTGTTGTGGTTGTTGTTGATGTTGTTATTGTTGTTGTGGTTGTTGATGATGTTGTTATTGTTGTTGTGGTTGTTGTTGATGTTGTTATTGTTGTTGTGGTTGTTGTTGATGTTGTTATTGTTATTGTGGTTGTTGTTGATGTTGTTATTGTTGTTGTGGTTGTTGTTGATGTTGTTATTGTTATTGTGGTTGTTGATGATGTTGTTATTGTTGTTGTGGTTATTGATGATGTTGTTATTGTTATTGTGGTTGTGGTTGATGTTGTTATTGTTATTGTGGTTGTTGATGATGTTGTTATTGTTGTTGTGGTTGTTGTTGATGTTGTTATTGTTATTGTGGTTGTTGTTGATGTTGTTATTGTTGTTGTGGTTGTTGTTGATGTTGTTATTGTTGTTGTGGTTGTTGTTGATGTTGTTATTGTTATTGTGGTTGTTGATGATGTTGTTATTGTTGTTGTGGTTGTTGTTGATGTTGTTATTGTTATTGTGGTTGTTGTTGATGTTGTTATTGTTGTTGTGGTTGTTGTTGATGTTGTTATTGTTATTGTGGTTGTTGATGATGTTGTTATTGTTGTTGTGGTTATTGATGATGTTGTTATTGTTATTGTGGTTGTGGTTGATGTTGTTATTGTTATTGTGGTTGTTGATGATGTTGTTATTGTTGTTGTGGTTGTTGTTGATGTTGTTATTGTTATTGTGGTTGTTGTTGATGTTGTTATTGTTGTTGTGGTTGTTGTTGATGTTGTTATTGTTGTTGTGGTTGTTGTTGATGTTGTTATTGTTGTTGTGGTTGTTGTTGATGTTGTTATTGTTATTGTGGTTGTTGATGATGTTGTTATTGTTATTGTGGTTGTTGTTGATGTTGTTATTGTTGTTGTGGTTGTTGATGATGTTGTTATTGTTGTTGTGGTTGTTGTTGATGTTGTTATTGTTATTGTGGTTGTTGATGATGTTGTTATTGTTATTGTGGTTGTTGTTGATGTTGTTATTGTTGTTGTGGTTGTTGTTGATGTTGTTATTGTTATTGTGGTTGTTGTTGATGTTATTGTTATTGTGGTTGTTGTTGATGTTGTTATTGTTGTTGTGGTTGTTGATGATGTTGTTATTGTTGTTGTGGTTGTTGATGTTGTTATTGTTATTGTGGTTGTTGTTGATGGTGTTATTGTTGTTGTGGTTGTTGATGATGTTGTTATTGTTATTGTGGTTGTTGTTGATGTTATTGTTATTGTGGTTGTTGATGATGTTGTTATTGTTGTTGTGGTTGTTGATGATGTTGTTATTGTTGTTGATGTTGTTATTGTTATTGTGGTTGTTGATGTTGTTATTGTTATTGTGGTTGTTGTTGATGTTGTTATTGTTGTTGTGGTTGTTGATGTTGTTATTGTTATTGTGGTTGTTGTTGATGTTGTTATTGTTGTTGTGGTTGTTGATGTTGTTATTGTTGTTGTGGTTGTTGTTGATGTTGTTATTGTTGTTGTGGTTGTTGTTGATGTTGTTATTGTTGTTGTGTTTGTTGTTGATGTTGTTATTGTTATTGTGGTTGTTGTTGATGTTGTTATTGTTATTGTGGTTGTTGTTGATGTTGTTATTGTTGTTGTGGTTGTTGTTGATGTTGTTATTGTTATTGTGGTTGTTGTTGATGTTGTTATTGTTGTTATGGTTGTTGTTGATGTTGTTATTGTTATTGTGGTTGTTGATGATGTTGTTATTGTTGTTGTGGTTGTTGTTGATGTTGTTATTGTTGTTGTGGTTGTTGTTGATGTTGTTATTCTTGTTGTGGTTGTTGTTGATGTTGTTATTGTTGTTGTGGTTGTTGTTGATGTTGTTATTGTTGTTGTGGTTGTTGTTGATGTTGTTATTGTTATTGTGGTTGTTGTTGATGTTGTTATTGTTGTTGTGGTTGTTGTTGATGTTGTTATTGTTGTTGTGGTTGTTGTTGATGTTGTTATTGTGGTTGTTGTTGATGTTGTTATTGTTGTTGTGGTTGTTGTTGATGTTGTTATTGTGGTTGTTGTTGATGTTGTTATTGTTGTTATGGTTGTTGTTGATGTTGTTATTGTTATTGTGGTTGTTGTTGATGTTGTTATTGTGGTTGTTGTTGATGTTGTTATTGTTGTTGTGGTTGTTGATGATGTTGTTATTGTTGTTGTGGTTGTTGATGATGTTGTTATTGTTGTTGTGGTTGTTGTTGATGTTGTTATTGTTATTGTGGTTGTTGATGATGTTGTTATTGTTGTTGTGGTTGTTGATGATGTTGTTATTGTTATTGTGGTTGTGGTTGATGTTGTTATTGTTATTGTGGTTGTTGATGATGTTGTTATTGTTGTTGTGGTTGTTGTTGATGTTGTTATTGTTGTTGTGGTTGTTGTTGATGTTGTTATTGTTATTGTGGTTGTTGTTGATGTTGTTATTGTTGTTGTGGTTGTTGTTGATGTTGTTATTGTTGTTGTGGTTGTTGTTGATGTTGTTATTGTTGTTGTGGTTGTTGATGATGTTGTTATTGTTGTTGTGGTTGTTGTTGATGTTGTTATTGTTGTTGTGGTTGTTGTTGATGTTGTTATTGTTATTGTGGTTGTTGTTGATGTTGTTATTGTTGTTGTGGTTGTTGTTGATGTTGTTATTGTTGTGGTTGTTGATGATGTTGTTATTGTTGTTGTGGTTATTGATGATGTTGTTATTGTTATTGTGGTTGTGGTTGATGTTGTTATTGTTATTGTGGTTGTTGATGATGTTGTTATTGTTGTTGTGGTTGTTGTTGATGTTGTTATTGTTATTGTGGTTGTTGTTGATGTTGTTATTGTTGTTGTGGTTGTTGTTGATGTTGTTATTGTGGTTGTTGTTGATGTTGTTATTGTTGTTGTGGTTGTTGATGATGTTGTTATTGTTGTTGTGGTTGTTGTTGATGTTGTTATTGTTGTTGTGGTTGTTGTTGATGTTGTTATTGTTATTGTGGTTGTTGATGATGCTGTTATTGTTGTTGTGGTTGTTGATGATGTTGTTATTGTTATTGTGGTTGTGGTTGATGTTGTTATTGTTATTGTGGTTGTTGATGATGTTGTTATTGTTGTTGTGGTTGTTGTTGATGTTGTTATTGTTGTTGTGGTTGTTGTTGATGTTGTTATTGTTATTGTGGTTGTTGTTGATGTTGTTATTGTTGTTGTGGTTGTTGTTGATGTTGTTATTGTTGTTGTGGTTGTTGTTGATGTTGTTATTGTTGTTGTGGTTGTTGATGATGTTGTTATTGTTGTTGTGGTTGTTGTTGATGTTGTTATTGTTGTTGTGGTTGTTGTTGATGTTGTTATTGTTATTGTGGTTGTTGTTGATGTTGTTATTGTTGTTGTGGTTGTTGTTGATGTTGTTATTGTTATTGTGGTTGTTGATGATGTTGTTATTGTTGTTGTGGTTATTGATGATGTTGTTATTGTTATTGTGGTTGTGGTTGATGTTGTTATTGTTATTGTGGTTGTTGATGATGTTGTTATTGTTGTTGTGGTTGTTGTTGATGTTGTTATTGTTATTGTGGTTGTTGTTGATGTTGTTATTGTTGTTGTGGTTGTTGTTGATGTTGTTATTGTTGTTGTGGTTGTTGTTGATGTTGTTATTGTTGTTGTGGTTGTTGTTGATGTTGTTATTGTTATTGTGGTTGTTGATGATGTTGTTATTGTTATTGTGGTTGTTGTTGATGTTGTTATTGTTGTTGTGGTTGTTGATGATGTTGTTATTGTTGTTGTGGTTGTTGTTGATGTTGTTATTGTTATTGTGGTTGTTGATGATGTTGTTATTGTTATTGTGGTTGTTGTTGATGTTGTTATTGTTGTTGTGGTTGTTGTTGATGTTGTTAATTGTTATTGTGGTTGTTGTTGATGTTATTGTTATTGTGGTTGTTGTTGATGTTGTTATTGTTGTTGTGGTTGTTGATGATGTTGTTATTGTTGTTGTGGTTGTTGATGTTGTTATTGTTATTGTGGTTGTTGTTGATGGTGTTATTGTTGTTGTGGTTGTTGATGATGTTGTTATTGTTATTGTGGTTGTTGTTGATGTTGTTATTGTTGTTGTGGTTGTTGATGTTGTTATTGTTGTTGTGGTTGTTGTTGATGTTGTTATTGTTGTTGTGGTTGTTGTTGATGTTGTTATTGTTGTTGTGTTTGTTGTTGATGTTGTTATTGTTATTGTGGTTGTTGTTGATGTTGTTATTGTTATTGTGGTTGTTGTTGATGTTGTTATTGTTGTTGTGGTTGTTGTTGATGTTGTTATTGTTATTGTGGTTGTTGTTGATGTTGTTATTGTTGTTATGGTTGTTGTTGATGTTGTTATTGTTATTGTGGTTGTTGATGATGTTGTTATTGTTGTTGTGGTTGTTGTTGATGTTGTTATTGTTGTTGTGGTTATTGATGATGTTGTTATTGTTATTGTGGTTGTGGTTGATGTTGTTATTGTTATTGTGGTTGTTGTTGATGTTGTTATTGTTATTGTGGTTGTTGATGATGTTGTTATTGTTGTTGTGGTTATTGATGATGTTGTTATTGTTATTGTGGTTGTGGTTGATGTTGTTATTGTTATTGTGGTTGTTGATGATGTTGTTATTGTTGTTGTGGTTGTTGTTGATGTTGTTATTGTTATTGTGGTTGTTGTTGATGTTGTTATTGTTGTTGTGGTTGTTGTTGATGTTGTTATTGTTGTTGTGGTTGTTGTTGATGTTGTTATTGTTGTTGTGGTTGTTGTTGATGTTGTTATTGTTATTGTGGTTGTTGATGATGTTGTTATTGTTATTGTGGTTGTTGTTGATGTTGTTATTGTTGTTGTGGTTGTTGATGATGTTGTTATTGTTGTTGTGGTTGTTGTTGATGTTGTTATTGTTATTGTGGTTGTTGATGATGTTGTTATTGTTATTGTGGTTGTTGTTGATGTTGTTATTGTTGTTGTGGTTGTTGTTGATGTTGTTATTGTTATTGTGGTTGTTGTTGATGTTATTGTTATTGTGGTTGTTGTTGATGTTGTTATTGTTGTTGTGGTTGTTGATGATGTTGTTATTGTTGTTGTGGTTGTTGATGTTGTTATTGTTATTGTGGTTGTTGTTGATGGTGTTATTGTTGTTGTGGTTGTTGATGATGTTGTTATTGTTATTGTGGTTGTTGTTGATGTTGTTATTGTTGTTGTGGTTGTTGATGTTGTTATTGTTGTTGTGGTTGTTGTTGATGTTGTTATTGTTGTTGTGGTTGTTGTTGATGTTGTTATTGTTGTTGTGTTTGTTGTTGATGTTGTTATTGTTATTGTGGTTGTTGTTGATGTTGTTATTGTTATTGTGGTTGTTGTTGATGTTGTTATTGTTGTTGTGGTTGTTGTTGATGTTGTTATTGTTATTGTGGTTGTTGTTGATGTTGTTATTGTTGTTATGGTTGTTGTTGATGTTGTTATTGTTATTGTGGTTGTTGATGATGTTGTTATTGTTGTTGTGGTTGTTGTTGATGTTGTTATTGTTGTTGTGGTTGTTGTTGATGTTGTTATTCTTGTTGTGGTTGTTGTTGATGTTGTTATTGTTGTTGTGGTTGTTGTTGATGTTGTTATTGTTGTTGTGGTTGTTGTTGATGTTGTTATTGTTATTGTGGTTGTTGTTGATGTTGTTATTGTTGTTGTGGTTGTTGTTGATGTTGTTATTGTTGTTGTGGTTGTTGTTGATGTTGTTATTGTGGTTGTTGTTGATGTTGTTATTGTTGTTGTGGTTGTTGTTGATGTTGTTATTGTGGTTGTTGTTGATGTTGTTATTGTTGTTATGGTTGTTGTTGATGTTGTTATTGTTATTGTGGTTGTTGTTGATGTTGTTATTGTGGTTGTTGTTGATGTTGTTATTGTTGTTGTGGTTGTTGTTGATGTTGTTATTGTTGTTGTGGTTGTTGATGATGTTGTTATTGTTATTGTGGTTGTTGTTGATGTTGTTATTGTTGTTGTGGTTGTTGTTGATGTTGTTATTGTTGTTGTGGTTGTTGTTGATGTTGTTATTGTTGTTGTGGTTGTTGTTGATGTTGTTATTGTTGTTGTGGTTGTTGATGATGTTGTTATTGTTATTGTGGTTGTTGTTGATGTTGTTATTGTTGTTGTGGTTGTTGTTGATGTTGTTATTGTTGTTGTGGTTGTTGTTGATGTTGTTATTGTTGTTGTGGTTGTTGTTGATGTTGTTATTGTTGTTGTGGTTGTTGTTGATGTTGTTATTGTTGTTGTGGTTGTTGTTGATGTTGTTATTGTTGTTGTGGTTGTTGTTGATGTTGTTATTGTTATTGTGGTTGTTGATGATGTTGTTATTGTTGTTGTGGTTGTTGTTGATGTTGTTATTGTTGTTGTGGTTGTTGTTGATGTTGTTATTGTTGTGGTTGTTGTTGATGTTGTTATTGTTGTTGTGGTTGTTGTTGATGTTGTTATTGTTGTTGTGGTTGTTGTTGTTGATGTTGTTATTGTTGTTGTGGTTGTTGATGATGTTGTTATTGTTATTGTGGTTGTTGATGATGTTGTTATTGTTATTGTGGTTGTTGATGATGTTGTTATTGTTATTGTGGTTGTTGTTGATGTTGTTATTGTTGTTGTGGTTGTTGATGATGTTGTTATTGTTGTTGTGGTTGTTGATGATGTTGTTATTGTTATTGTGGTTGTTGTTGATGTTGTTATTGTTGTTGTGGTTGTTGTTGATGTTGTTATTGTGGTTGTGGTTGTTGTTGATGTTGTTATTGTTATTGTTGTTGATGTTGTTATTGTTGTTGTGGTTGTTGATGATGTTGTTATTGTTGTTGTGGTTGTTGATGATGTTGTTATTGTTATTGTGGTTGTTGTTGATGTTGTTATTGTTATTGTGGTTGTTGATGATGTTGTTATTGTTGTTGTGGTTGTTGATGATGTTGTTATTGTTGTTGTGGTTGTTGTTGATGTTGTTATTGTTGTTGTGGTTGTTGTTGATGTTGTTATTGTTGTTGTGGTTGTTGTTGATGTTGTTATTGTTGTTGTGGTTGTTGTTGATGTTGTTATTGTTGTTGTGGTTGTTGTTGATGTTGTTATTGTCGTTGTGGTTGTTGTTGATGTTGTTATTGTTATTGTGGTTGTGGTTGATGTTGTTATTGTCGTTGTGGTTGTTGATGATGTTGTTATTGTTATTGTGGTTGTTGTTGATGTTGTTATTGTTATTGTGGTTGTTGTTGATGTTATTGTTATTGTGGTTGTTGTTGATGTTGTTATTGTTATTGTGGTTGTTGATGATGTTGTTATTGTTGTTATGGTTGTTGTTGATGTTGTTATTGTTGTTGTGGTTGTTGTTGATGTTGTTATTGTTGTTATGGTTGTTGTTGATGTTGTTATTGTTGTTGTGGTTGTTGATGATGTTGTTATTGTTATTGTGGTTGTTGTTGATGTTGTTATTGTGGTTGTTGTTGATGTTGTTATTGTTGTTGTGGTTGTTGATGATGTTGTTATTGTGGTTGTGGTTGTTGTTGATGTTGTTATTGTTGTTGTGGTTGTTGTTGATGTTGTTATTGTTGTTGTGGTTGTTGTTGATGTTATTGTTGTTGTGGTTGTTGATGATGTTGTTATTGTTGTTGTGGTTGTTGATGATGTTGTTATTGTTATTGTGGTTGTTGTTGATGTTGTTATTGTTATTGTGGTTGTTGTTGATGTTGTTATTGTTGTTGTGGTTGTTGATTATGTTGTTATTGTGGTTGTGGTTGTTGATGATGTTGTTATTGTTATTGTGGTTGTTGTTGATGTTGTTATTGTTGTTGTGGTTGTTGATGATGTTGTTATTGTTATTGTGGTTGTTGTTGATGTTGTTATTGTTGTTGTGGTTGTTGATGATGTTGTTATTGTGGTTGTGGTTGTTGTTATTTTTGTCGTGGTTATTGTTGATGTTGTTGATGATGATGTTGTTGATGTTGTTGTTGTAATTGTCGTCGTGGTTGTTGTTGTTGATGATGATGTTGATGTTAATGTTATTGTTGATGTTGTTGATGTTGTGGTTGTTGATGTTGTTGTTGTTGATGTTGATGATGTTGTGTTTGTTGATGTTGTTGATGATGTTGATGTTGTTGATGTTGATGATGTTGTTGATGTTGTTGTTGTGGTTGTTGATGTTGTTGATGTTGTTGTGGATGTTGTTGATGATGTTGTTGTGGATGTTGTTGATGATGTTGTTGATGTTGTTGATGATGATGTTGTTGATTTTGTTGATGATGATGATGATGTTGATGTTGTTATTGTTGTTGTGGTTGTTGTTGTTGTGGTTGTTGTGGTTGTGGTTGTTGTTATTTTTGTCGTGGTTATTGTTGATGTTGTTGATATTGTTGTTGATGTTGTTGTTGTTGATGTTGTTGATGTTGTTGATGATGATGTTGTTATTGTTATAGTGGTTGTTGTTGATGTTGTTATTGTTGTTATTTTTGTCGTGGTTATTGTTGATGTTGTTGATATTGTTGTTGATGTTGTTGATGATGTTGTTGATGATGATGTGGTTGTTGATGTTGTTGATGTTGTTGATGTTGTTGTTGTTGTTGATGTTGCTGTTGATGTTGTTGATGTTGTTGATGTTGTTGTTGTTGATGTTGTTGATGTTGTTGTTGTTGATGTTGATGTTGTTGATGATGATGTTGTTGATGTTGTTGTTGTTGATGTTGTTGTTGATGATGTTGTTGATGTTGATGATGTTGATGTTGTTGATGATGTTGTTGATGTTGTTGTTGTTGTTGTTGATGTTGTTGATGTTGTTGTTGATGTTGTTGATGATGATGTTGTTGATGTTGCTGTTGTTGATATTGTTGATGTTGTTGTTGTTGATATTGTTGATGTTGTTGTTGTTGATGTTGTTGATGTTGATGATGTTGATGTTGTTGATAATGATGATGTTGTTGTTGTTATTGTGGTTGTTGTTGATGTTGTTGTTGTTGTTGATGTTGTTGATGTTGTTGATGTTGTTGTTGTTGATATTGTTGATGTTGTTGTTGTTGATATTGTTGATGTTGTTGTTGTTGATGTTGTTGTTGTTGATATTGTTGATGTTGTTGTTGTTGATGTTGTTGTTGTTGTTGCCGTGAAGAGGTGGAGCCGACCTGCCCGGCAGACGACCCCTGGCCCGCCACTCCCGTGGGCCAGGCGTCCTTCCTGGCGTGTGGCGACGATTATGACGGCTGGGAGCGGAGAGACTGCGGGGAGAGGGCAGAGTGGGGGGAGCCCGTCAGAAACTGCACCTCCACGGGACTCGTGGACATCCTCACCAACATCACGGTACACTCACTCAGACACTCACTCACTCAGACACTCACTCACTCAGACACTCACTCAGACACTCACTCAGACACTCACTCAGACACTCACACAGACACTCACTCAGACACTCACTCACTCAGACACTCACTCAGACACTCACTCACTCACTCAGACACTCACTCACTCACTCAGACACTCACTCACTCAGACACTCACTCACTCAGACACTCACTCACTCAGACACTCACTCACTCAGACACTCACTCTCTCAGACACTCACTCACTCAGACACTCACTCACTCTCTCAGACACTCACTCACTCAGACACTCACTCAGACACTCACTCAGACACTCACTCACTCACTCAGACACTCACACAGACACTCACTCAGACACTCACTCACTCACTCAGACACTCAGACACTCACTCACTCAGACACTCACTCACTCAGACACTCACTCAGACACTCACTCAGACACTCACTCAGACACTCACTCACTCACTCAGACACTCACACAGACACTCACTCAGACACTCACTCACTCACTCAGACACTCAGACACTCACTCACTCAGACACTCACTCACTCAGACACTCACTCAGACACTCACTCAGACACTCACTCAGACACTCACTCACTCACTCAGACACTCACACAGACACTCACTCAGACACTCACTCACTCACTCAGACACTCAGACACTCACTCACTCAGACACTCACTCACTCAGACACTCACTCAGACACTCACTCAGACACTCACTCAGACACTCACTCACTCAGACACTCACTCAGACACTCACTCAGACACTCACACACTCACTCAGACACTCACTCACTCAGACACTCACTCACTCAGACACTCACTCAGACACTCACTCAGACACTCACTCACTCAGACACTCACTCACTCAGACACTCACTCACTCAGACACTCACTCTCTCAAACACTCACTCACTCAGACACTCACTCACTCACTCAGACACTCAGACACTCACTCACTCAGACACTCACTCAGACACTCAGACACTCACTCACTCACTCAGACACTCACTCACTCAGACACTCACTCTCTCAGACACTCACTCACTCAGACACTCACTCAGACACTCACTCTCTCAGACACTCACTCACTCAGACACTCACTCACTCAGACACTCACTCACTCAGACACTCACTCAGACACTCACTCAGACACTCACTCTCTCAGACACTCACTCAGACACTCACTCACTCAGACACTCACTCACTCACTCAGACACTCACTCACTCAGACACTCACTCACTCAGACACTCACTCACTCAGACACTCACTCAGACACTCACTCTCTCAGACACTCACTCAGACACTCACTCACTCAGACACTCACTCAGACACTCACTCAGACACTCACTCACTCAGACACTCACTCAGACATTCACTCACTCACTCAGACACTCACTCTCTCAGACACTCACTCACTCAGACACTCACTCAGACACTCACTCAGACACTCACTCAGACACTCACCCACTCACCCACTCACTCAGACACTCACTCACTCACTCAGACACTCACTCACTCAGACACTCACTCAGACATTCAGACACTCACTCAGACACTCACTCACTCAGACACTCACTCAGACATTCAGACACTCACTCAGACACTCACTCACTCAGACACTCACTCAGACATTCAGACACTCACTCAGACACTCACTCACTCAGACACTCACTCAGACACTCACTCACTCACCCACTCACTCACTCACTCAGACACTCACTCAGACACTCACTCACTCACCCACTCACTCAGACACTCACTCACTCACTCAGACACTCACTCAGACACTCACTCAGACATTCAGACACTCACTCAGACACTCACTCACTCAGACACTCACTCAGACACTCACTCACTCACTCAGACACTTACTCACTCAGACACTCACTCAGACACTCACTCACTCAGACACTCACTCACTCACTCACCCACTCACCCACCCACCCACTCACCCACCCACCCACCCACTCACCGACCCACCCACTCACCCACCCACCCACCCACGTGTCCAGCTGGTGGAGCAGGGGTTGGTGTCTGTGGAGGAGGAAGGCCCGGCCCTCATGAAGGAGCTGTCGGCCATCACGAGTGCTGGCGAGGGCCCTGCCGGCCTCCTCTACGGCGATGTCCGGGCCGCCTCCGGCGCCCTCCAGGCCATGGCCAGGGCCTCCGAACAGCAGCAGGCCCTGTTCAATCGTGAAGTCACAATGGTGGGTGTGGTGACGTCACAATGGTGGGTGTGGTGACGTCACAATGGTGGGTGTGGTGACGTCACAATGGTGGGTGTGGTGGGTGTGGTGGTGTCACAATGGTCGGTGTGGTGACGTCACAATGGTGGGTGTGGTGACGTCACAATGGTGGGTGTGGTGACGTCACAATGGTGGGTGTGGTGGTGTCACAATGGTCGGTGTGGTGACGTCACAATGGTGGGTGCGGTGACGTCACAATAGTGGATGTGGTGGGTGTGGTGGTGTCACAATGGTGGGTGTGGTGACGTCACAATGGTGGGTGCGGTGGGTGTGGTGGTGTCACAATGGTGGGTGCGGTGACGTCACAATGGTGGGTGTGGTGACGTCACAATGGTGGGTGTGGTGGGTGTGGTGGTGTCACAATGGTGGGTGTGGTGACGTCACAATGGTGGGGGTGGTGGGTGTGGTGGTGTCACAATGGTGGGTGTGGTGACGTCACAATGGTGGGTGCGGTGGGTGTGGTGGTGTCACAATGGTGGGTGTGGTGACGTCACAATGGTGGGTGTGGTGGGTGTGATGGTGTCACAATGGTGGGTGTGGTGACGTCACAATGGTGGGTGTGGTGGGTGTGATGGTGTCACAATGGTGGGTGTGGTGACGTCACAATGGTGGGTGTGGTGACGTCACAATGGTGGGGGTGGTGGGTGTGGTGGTGTCACAATGGTGGGTGTGGTGACGTCACAATGGTGGGTGTGGTGGGTGTGGTGGTGTCACAATGGTGGGTGTGGTGACGTCACAATGGTGGGTGTGGTGACGTCACAATGGTGGGGGTGGTGGGTGTGGTGGTGTCACAATGGTGGGTGTGGTGACGTCACAATGGTGGGTGTGGTGGGTGTGGTGGTGTCACAATGGTGGGTGTGGTGACGTCACAATGGTGGGCGCGGTGCCGTCACAATGGTGGGCGCGGTGGGTGTGGTGGTGTCACAATGGTGGGTGCGGTGACGTCACAATGGTGGGTGTGGTGGGTGTGGTGGTGTCACAATGGTGGGTGCGGTGACGTCACAATGGTGGGTGCGGTGACGTCACAATGGTGGGCGCGGTGACGTCACAATGGTGGGTGTGGTGGGTGTGGTGGTGTCACAATGGTGGGTTCGGTGACGTCACAATGGTGGGTGCGGTGACGTCACAATGGTGGGCGTGGTGCCGTCACAATGGTGGGTGTGGTGGGTGTGGTGGTGTCACAATGGTGGGTGCGGCGACGTCACAATGGTGGGTGCGGTGACGTCACAATAGTGGGTGCGGTGACGTCACAATGGTGGGTGTGGTGGCGTCACATTGGTGGGTGTGGTGGGTGTGGTGGTGTCACAATGGTGGGTGTGGTGGGTGTGGTGGTGTCACAATGGTGGGTGCGGTGACGTCACAATGGTGGGTGTGGTGGCGTCACAATGGTGGGTGCGGTGACGTCACAATGGTGGGTGTGGTGGCGTCACAATGGTGGGTGTGGTGGGTGTGGTGGTGTCACAATGGTGGGTGCGGTGACGTCACAATGGTGGGTGCGGTGACGTCACAATGGTGGGCGCGGTGACGTCACAATGGTGGGTGTGGTGGGTGTGGTGGTGTCACAATGGTGGGTTCGGTGACGTCACAATGGTGGGTGCGGTGACGTCACAATGGTGGGCGTGGTTCCGTCACAATGGTGGGTGTGGTGGGTGTGGTGGTGTCACAATGGTGGGTGCGGTGACGTCACAATGGTGGGTGCGGTGACGTCACAATAGTGGGTGCGGTGACGTCACAATGGTGGGTGTGGTGGCGTCACATTGGTGGGTGTGGTGGGTGTGGTGGTGTCACAATGGTGGGTGTGGTGGGTGTGGTGGTGTCACAATGGTGGGTGTGGTGGGTGTGGTGGTGTCACAATGGTGGGTGCGGTGACGTCACAATGGTGGGTGTGGTGGCGTCACAATGATGGGTGCGGTGACGTCACAATGGTGGGTGTGGTGGCGTCACAATGGTGGGTGTGGTGGGTGTGGTGGTGTCACAATGGTGGGTGCGGTGACGTCACAATGGTGGGTGCGGTGACGTCACAATGGTGGGCGCGGTGACGTCACAATGGTGGGTGTGGTGGGTGTGGTGGTGTCACAATGGTGGGTTCGGTGATGTCACAATGGTGGGTGCGGTGACGTCACAATGGTGGGCGTGGTGCCGTCACAATGGTGGGTGTGGTGGGTGTGGTGGTGTCACAATGGTGGGTGCGGTGACGTCACAATGGTGGGTGCGGTGACGTCACAATAGTGGGTGCGGTGACGTCACAATGGTGGGTGTGGTGGCGTCACATTGGTGGATGTGGTGGGTGTGGTGGTGTCACAATGGTGGGTGTGGTGGGTGTGGTGGTGTCACAATGGTGGGTGTGGTGGGTGTGGTGGTGTCACAATGGTGGGTGCGGTGACGTCACAATGGTGGGTGTGGTGGCGTCACAATGGTGGGTGCGGTGACGTCACAATGGTGGGTGTGGTGGCGTCACAATGGTGGGTGTGGTGGGTGTGGTGGTGTCACAATGGTGGGTGCGGTGACGTCACAATGGTGGGTGCGGTGACGTCACAATGGTGGGCGTGGTGCCGTCACAATGGTGGGTGTGGTGGCGTCACAATGGTGGGTGTGGTGGGTGTGGTGGTGTCACAATGGTGGGTGTGGTGGGTGTGGTGGTGTCACAATGGTGGGTGTGGTGGGTGTGGTGGTGTCACAATGGTGGGTGCGGTGACGTCACAATGGTGGGTGTGGTGGCGTCACAATGGTGGGTGCGGTGACGTCACAATGGTGGGTGTGGTGGCGTCACAACGGTGGGTGTGGTGGGTGTGGTGGTGTCACAATGGTGGGTGCGGTGACGTCACAATGGTGGGTGCGGTGACGTCACAATGGTGGGCGTGGTGCCGTCACAATGGTGGGTGTGGTGGCGTCACAATGGTCGGTGTGGTGGGTGTGGTGGTGTCACAATGGTGGGTGCGGTGACGTCACAATGGTGGGTGCGGTGACGTCACAATGGTGGGTGTGGTAGCGTCACAATGGTGGGTGTGGTGGGTGTTTTGACGTCACAATTGTGGGTGTGGTGGCGTCACAATGGTGGGCGTGGTGAGTGCTGTGACATCACAATAGTAGGTGTCGTGACGTCATAATGTTGGGTATGGTGAGCGGTGTGGGAACGTCACCCACCCATCACTACTCACCACCACCACCCACCACCACCCACCCACACCACCACCCACCACCACCATCTACCCACCACCACCACCCACCACCACTATCTACCTACCACCACCCACCACCACCACCCACCACCACCACCCACCACCACCATCTACCCACCACCACCCACACCACCACCCACCACCACCATCTACCCACCACCACCACCCACCACCACTATATACCTACCACCACCCACCACCACCACCCACCACCACCACCCACCACCACCACCCACCACCACCACCATCTACCCACCACCACCACCCACCACCACCATCTACCTACCACCACCACCCACCACCACCACCCACCCACACCACCACCACCACCACCCACCACCACCACCCACACCACCACCACCCACCACCACCCACCCACCACCACCCACACTACCACCACCCACCACCACCACCACCCACCCACACCACCACCACCACCCACACTACCACCACCCACCACCACCACCCACCCACACCATCACCACCACCCACCCACACCACCACCACCCACCCACCACCACCACCACCACCCACCCACCACCACCACCACCCACCACCACCCACACCACCACCACCACCACCACCCACCCACATCACCACCCACCCACCACCACCCACCCACCACCACCCACCACCACCCACCACCACCACCACCACCCACCACCACCACCACCACCCACCCACACCACCACCCACCCACCACCACCCACCCCGCCCACCACCACCACCCACCCACCACCACCACCCACCACCACCACCCACCACCACCCACCCCGCCCACCACCACCACCCACCACCACCCACCCACCACCACCACCACCACCACCCACCACCACCCACCACCACCACCCACCACCACCACCACCACCCACCCACACCACCACCCACCCACCACCACCACCACCACCCACCCACACCACCACCCACCCACCACCACCCACCCACCACCACCACCACCCACCCACACCACCACCCACCCACCACCACCCACCACCCACCACCACCACCACCACCACCACCCACCCACACCACCACCCACCCACCACCACCACCACCACCCACCCACACCACCACCCACCCACCACCACCCACCCACAACCACCACCCACCCACCACCACCCACCACCACCACCCACACCACCACCACCACCACCACCCACCCCACCACCACCACCACCACCCACCACCACCACCACCACCCACCACCACCACCACCACCCACCCACCACCACCACCACCCCCCACACCACCACCACCACCACCACCACCCACCCACCACCACCACCACCACCCACCACCACCACCACCACCCACCCACCACCACCACCACCCACACCACCACCACCACCACCCACCCACCACCACCACCACCCACACCACCACCCACCACCACCACCACCCCACCCACCACCACCACCCACCACCACCACCACCACCCAACACCACCACCACCCATACCACCACCACCCACCCACCACCACCACCACCCACACCACCACCACCCCCCCACACCACCACCCACCACCACCACCACCACCACCACCCACCACCACCACCACCCACCACCACCCACACCACCACCACCACCACCACCCACCACCACCACCCACCCACCCACCACCACCACCACCACCCACCCACCACCACCACCACCACCCACCCACCCACACCACCACCACCACCACCCACCCACACCACCACCACCACCACCCACCCACACCACCACCACCACCACCACCCACCCACCACCACCACCACCACCCACCCACCCACACCACCACCACCACCACCCACCCACACCACCACCACCCACACCACCACCACCACCACCCACCACCACCACCACCACCCACCACCACCACCACCACCCACCACCACCACCACCCACCACCACCACCACCACCACCCACCACCACCCACCACCACCACCCACCACCACCACCCACCCACCCACCACCACCACCACCACCCACACCACCACCACCACCCACACCACCACCACCCCCTGCAGGACTTTCTGACATCCGCCAGCAACCTTCTGGACTCGGCCCTGGCGCTCACCTGGCAACGCCTGCAAAGCTTCCGCGACATGGACAGCTCCACGCTCATCGCCTCCGTGGAGAGCTTCACGGCAGCCATCGACGGCCGCGAGGAGGTGGTGAAGGAGGAGGTGGAGGAGGAGGTGGAGGAGGTGGAGGAGGAGGTGGAGGAGGGGAAATTCCCTCGCTCCAGGATCCAGCGGCAAGGTGCGACCACAGAGACCCATAGAGACCTCATAGAGACCTCATAGAGACCTCATAGAGACCTCATAGAGACCTCATAGAGACCTCATAGAGACCCCATAGAGACCCATAGAGACCCATAAAGACCCATAGACACATAGAGACACACAGAGACCCATAGAGACCCACAGAGACCCATAGAGACCCATAGAGAACCACAGAGACCCACAGAGACACACAGAGACCCATAGAGACCTCATAGAGACCTCATAGAGACCTCATAGAGACCCATAGAGACCCATAGAGACATAGAGACCCATAGAGACCCATAGAGACCCATAGAGACCCATAAAGACCCATAGACACATAGAGACACACAGAGACCCATAGAGACCCACAGAGACCCATAGAGACCCATAGAGAACCACAGAGACCCACAGAGACACACAGAGACCCATAGAGACCCATAGAGACCCATAGAGACCCATAGAGACCCACAGAGACATAGAGACCCATAGAGACCCATAGAGAACCATAGAGACCCATAGAGACCCATAGAGACCCACAGAGACCCATAGAGACCCACAGAGACCCATAGAGACCCACAGAGACATAGAGACCCATAGAGACACATAGAGACCCATAGAGACCCATAGAGACCCATAGAGACTCATAGAGACTTACAGAGACACACAGAGACCCATAGAGACATAGAGACCTCATAGAGACCCATAGAGACCCACAGAGACCCATAGAGACCCATAGAGACCCCATAGAGACCCATAGAGACCCACAGAGACCTCATAGAGACCCATAGAGACCCACAGAGACCCATAGAGACCCATAGAGACCTCATAGAGACCCACAGAGACCGATAGAGACCCATAGAGACCCATAGAGACCCATAGAGACCCACAGCGACCCATAGAGACCCACAGAGATCCATAGAGACCCATAGAGACCCATAGAGACCCATAGAGACCTCATAGAGACCCATAGAGATCCACAGAGACCCATAGAGACCCATAGAGACACACAGAGACCTGATAGAGACCCATAGAGACCCACAGAGACCCATAGAGACCCATAGAGACCCATAGAGACCCACAGAGACATAGAGACCCACAGAGACCCATAGAGACCCATAGAGAACCATAGAGACCCACAGAGACCCATAGAGACCCATGGAGAACCATAGAGACCCATAGAGACCCATAGAGACCTCATAGAGACCCCATAGAGACCCATAGGGACCTCATAGAGACCCATAGAGACCCATAGAGACCCATAGAGACCTACAGAGACACATAGAGACCTCATAGAGACCTCATAGAGACCTCATAGAGACCCCACAGAGACCCACAGAGACCCATAGAAACCCACAGAGACCCACAGAGACCCATATAAACCCACAGAAACCCACAGAGACCTATTGAAACCCACAGAAACACACAGAGACCCATAGAGACCCATAGAGACCCACAGAGACCCATAGAGACCCACAGAGACCCATAGAGACCCAAAGAGACCTCATAGAGACCTCAGAGAGACCCATAGAGACCTACAGAGACACACAGAGACCCATTGAGACCCATAGAGACCCACAGAGACCCATAGAGACTCACAGAGACCCACAGAGACTCACAGAGACTCATAGAGACCCATAGAGACACACAGAGACTCGCAGAGACCCACAGAGACACACACAGAGACACACAGAGACCCATAGAGACTCACAGAGACCCACAGAGACTCACAGAGACTAACAGAGACTCATAGAGACCCACAGAGACACACAGAGACTCACAGAGACACACAGAGACTCACAGAGACACACAGAGACCCACAGAGACACACAGAGACTCACAGAGACACACAGAGACCCACAGAGACCCACAGAGACACACAGAGACTCACAAAGAGACACAGAGACTCACAGAGACACACAGAGACTCACAGAGACCCACAGAGACACAGAGAGACCCACAGAGACCCACAGAGACCCACAGAGACACAGAGAGACTCACAGAGACCCATAGAGACTCACAGAGACCCACAGAGACTCACAGAGACACACAGAGACCCATAGAGATACACAGAGACCCACAGAGACTCACAGAGACTAACAGAGACTCATAGAGACCCACAGAGACACACAGAGGCTCACAGAGACACACAGAGACTCACACAGAGACACACAGAGACCCATAGAGACTCACAGAGACCCACAGAGACTCACAGAGACTAACAGAGACTCATAGAGACCCACAGAGACACACAGAGACTCACAGAGACACACAGAGACTCACAGAGACACACAGAGACCCACAGAGACACACAGAGACTCACAGAGACACACAGAGACCCACAGAGACCCACAGAGACACACAGAGACTCACAAAGAGACACAGAGACTCACAGAGACACACAGAGACTCACAGAGACCCACAGAGACACAGAGAGACCCACAGAGACCCACAGAGACCCACAGAGACACAGAGAGACTCACAGAGACCCATAGAGACTCACAGAGACCCACAGAGACTCACAGAGACACACAGAGACCCATAGAGATACACAGAGACCCACAGAGACTCACAGAGACTAACAGAGACTCATAGAGACCCACAGAGACACACAGAGGCTCACAGAGACACACAGAGACTCACAGAGACACACAGAGACCCACAGAGACCCACAGAGACCCACAGAGACACACAGAGACTCACAGAGAGACACAGAGACTCACAGAGACACACAGAGACACAGAGACTCACAGAGACCCACAGAGACACATAGAGACCCACAGAGACCCACAGAGACCCACAGAGACGCACAGAGACTCACAGAGACCCATAGAGACCCACAGAGACCCACACTCACAATCGTCACCGGCAACGTCACAAATCGTCACCGGCGACGTCACAAATCGTCACCGGCGACGTCACAAATCGTCACCGGCGACGTCACAAATCGTCACCGGCGACGTCACAAATCGTCACCGGCGACGTCACAAATCGTCACCGGCGACGTCGCAAATCGCCACCGGCGACGTCGCAAATCGCCACCGGCGACGTCGCAAATCGCCACCGGCGACGTCACAAATCGTCACCGGCGACGTCACAAATCGTCACCGGCGACGTCGCAAATCGTCACCGGCGACGTCGCAAATCGCCACCGGCGACGTCGCAAATCGTCACCGGCGACGTCACAAATCGTCCCACTCCCTCCCCGCGTGATGCCCCAGGCTCCGAGCAGTCGTTCGTGGTGAGGACCCCGAACATCGTGCTGATGGGCACTCACTACCGCGAGGACGCCGGCCCCGCCGGGTCCACGGGGGCCTACGCCAAGTCCCTAGCCGTGTCCGGGCTGACGGCCACGGTGGACATCGACGCGGACACCATCGCGGACATCTACAGGGAGAACATGTCCATCGCCAGCGTCGCCTTTGGGTCAGTGGCGGGGACGCGGCACGGTGACACTCGGCGGTGCCGTGAGACGGTGGTGGTGGTGGTGGTGAGGGTGGTGAGGGTGGTGGTGGTGGTGGTGGTGAGGGTGAGTCTACGGTGGTGGTGGTGAGTCTATGGTACAGTGGTGGTGGTGAGTCTACAGTGGTGGTGGTGGTGGTGAGTCTACGGTGGTGGTGGTGAGTCTACGGTGGTGGTGGTAGTGGTGGTGGTTGTGAGTCTACGGTGGTGGTGGTGGTGGTTGTGGTTGTGATTCAATGGTGCAGTGCTGAGTCTATGGTACAGTGCTGAGTCTATTGTGCAGTGTTGAGTCTATGGTGCAGTGCTGAGTCTATGGTGCAGTGCTGAGTCTATGGTGCAGTGCTGAGTCTATGGTGCAGTGTTGAGTCTATGGTACATTGCTGAGTCTATGGTGCAGTTCTGAGTCTATTGTGCAGTGTTGAGTCTATGGTGCAGTGTTGAGTCTATGGTGCAGTGTTGAGTCTATGGTGCAGTGTTGAGTCTATGGTGCAGTGCTGAGTCTATGGTGCAGTGCTGAGTCTATGGTGCAGTGCTGAGTCTATGGTGCAGTGCTGAGTCTATGGTGCAGTGCTGAGTCTATGGTGCAGTGCTGAGTCTATGGTGCAGTGCTGAGTCTATGGTGCAGTGCTGAGTCTATGGGTGGCAGTGCTGAGTCTATGGGTGGCAGTGCTGAGTCTATGGTGCAGTGCTGAGTCTATGGTGCAGTGCTGAGTCTATGGTGCAGTGCTGAGTCTATGGGTGGCAGTGCTGAGTCTATGGTGCAGTGCTGAGTCTATGGGTGGCAGTGCTGAGTCTATGGTGCAGTGCTGAGTCTATGGGTGGCAGTGCTGAGTCTATGGTGCAGTGCTGAGTCTATGGGTGGCAGTGCTGAGTCTATGGTGCAGTGCTGAGTCTATGGTGCAGTGTTGAGTCTATGGGCAGTGCTGAGTCTATGGTGCAGTGCTGAGTCTATGGTGCAGTGCTGAGTCTATGGTGCAGTGTTGAGTCTATGGTGCAGTGCTGAGTCTATGGGTGGCAGTGCTGAGTCTATGGGTGGCAGTGCTGAGTCTATGGGTGGCAGTGCTGAGTCTATGGGTGGCAGTGCTGAGTCTATGGGTGGCAGTGCTGAGTCTATGGGTGGCAGTGCTGAGTCTATGGGTGGCAGTGCTGAGTCTATGTCCCTCAATGTCTCTGCGCGCAGGACGCTGGCCGGTATCCTGCCCCTGCGGCTGAGCGAGGGGTTGGACGCTGACTCGACTCCTCAAGGCATCGTGCTGAGCACCGTGGTGAACCGCGCTCAGCCAGACTCCCAGAGGCGGCTCACGCTCACCCTGCCCATCACCAACAACAGCGTGCCGCACCCGGAGTTTACATGCGTCTTCTGGGACTTCGCAGTGAGTGGAACCCGCTCGCTCGCTCATTCGACACTCACTCATACTCTCACTCACTTATACACTCACTCACTTATACACGCACTCACTTATACACTCACTCATACACTCACTCACTTATACACTCACTCACTCACTCATACACTCACTCACTCATACACTCACTCATACACTCACTCACTTGCACACTCACTCACTCATACACTCACTCATACACTCACTCATACACTCACTCACACACTCACACAATCACTTACACACTCACTCACTTATACACTCACTCACTCACTTATACTCACTCACTCATACACTAACTCACTCACTTATACACTCACTCACTTATACACTCACTCATACACTCACTCTTACACTCGCTCACTCACTCACTCACACAATCACTCACTCATTCACTCACACATTCACTCATACATTCGCCTACCCACTCATTCATACACTCACTCACCCACTCACTCATACACTCACTTTCCCACTCAATCATACACTCACTCATACACTCACTCATACACTCACTTACCCACTCACTCATACACTCACTTACCCACTCATTAATACACCCACTCACTTACCCACTCACGCATACACTCACTCATACACTCACTTACCCACTCACTCATACACTCACTTACCCAATCATTCACTCACTCACCCACTCACTCATACACTCACTTACCCACTCATTCATACACTCACTCACACATTCACTCATACACTCACTTACCCACTCATTCATACACTCACTCACTCACCCACTCACTCACTGATACGCTCACTCACTCGCTCATATTCTCACCCACTCATTCACCCAATCAGCCACATGCTCACTCATCCACTCATTCACTCGCTCGTATGCTCACCTATCCACTCATCTAAAACAACTCGCCACCCACTCACTCACTCACCCCACCCACTCGCTCACCCCACCTCTCCTTAGAGCCCCAAACTACCCTGCACCTCCGGTTAAGACAGTTTGATACCTAAGGTGTCAAAGACGCACAACATACACCCACCCACACACCCCCTCATTCACTCGTACACTCACTCACTCATACACTAGCTCACACGCACCCACTTACTCATTAACCCCCTCATTCATCCACCCACTGCCTCCAACTGCCCAGTAGCATCCTTCACAAGCCCCCTCCACAGAGGCCAATCTTGACACCGCTGGTACCAGTCATCAGCAAGTCCACTCAACTCCATATCCTCTCGGACCACATCACTCCATCTCTTCTCTAGCCCGTGCCGCGCCCGTTTAGCCCTTTCTATCTGGCCGAACAAAAGCTGTTTGGGCGTGCGGTGGCTGGGCATGCGGGCTACATGACCCAGCCAACGCAGCCTTGCCTGCCGGAGGAGCTCACTGATGGGATTGTGTCCAGAACTATAAAGGATTTGTGAGCTCCTCACACGATCCAGCCTGGTTAAATCCAGGATAGATCGTAGGCAGGCCAGCCTGACTGTTTATAACCGGATAAGATGTTCCATTAGGGGGGTCCACGTTTAGCAAGCACAGAGAAGGCTGGGCATGACTGTGGCCGAGAAGACCTGAACCTTAGTGCAGAGCGACAGACCAGGTAGCTTCCACACAGCGTTACGCAACCGATGAAAAGATATTGCCGTTCGACTGATTCGGAGTGAGACCTCCGCTGTCAAACTGGAGCCGGTCATAAGCACACTGCCCAGGTATGGAAACCTCTCCACTCTCTCCACAACTGCCCCATCACCAATGGGGAGTTGTGGGGGTGGAGTGTTCGATGGTACAAATTACCCAGGCAGGTGCTTAGTCTTGGAGGGGCTGATGGTAAGGCCCCATCTCTTAGTGGCACGCTCCAGTCTCAGCAGCAGCGTCTCCAACTCATCATCAGAGTGAGCAGCAATCATCATATCATTGGCATACGTAACATAGTTGACCAATAGGGAGACATCCCTTGATCGCACCCGGACATTGATCAGCCTCCCATTGTATCTGTTCCAGATGGAAATTCCTCCAGTACAGCCATGGAAAGTTTATTGAACTACGTGGTTGAAAGAGATGTTAAATAATGTGGGAGCCAGAAGACATCCCTGTCGCACCCCAAGGTGAACAGGGAATGGATCCGACTCCCAGCCACGCAGCTTTAACCGGGCCCGCTCACCATCATGAAGGTCCTTAATGATCGTGAGCAAAGAGTCAGGGACTCCGAAAGCACGAAGAACAACCCAGAGCCCAGGCCTACTGATGGTATCGTAGGCCTTGACCAGGTCAATAAAGCAGAGATGTAGGTCTTGTTGGAATTCCCTACACCTCTGCTGTAGCAAACGGACAGAAAATATGGCATCTGTGCAGGACCGCCCTTTCCTGAAACCGCATTGGGGCTCCGCAAGCCTCTCCTCAGCGTGCCTGGCAAGGCGATGTTGAATAATCCTTGCCAGGACCTTTCCTGGCACACTGAGGAGTGAGATGCCCCTGTAGTTGTTACAGTCTGTGCGGTCCCCCTTCTTAAAGAGGGGGACCACCAGGGCATCCTTCCAATCCTGCGGAACCCGTCCAGTGGTCCAGACTGTTATCATGATATCGTAAAGCAGCCTCAGCAGGGTCATCCCAACTTTAACCCACGATGTTTTCTGGGCTGATGGATTTCCCCTCCCCCAAGACCTCACAGAAATGCCCAGCAAATCTGCAAACCTGTTCTTTGGGGGTCAGAGATCAGATCACCTTTCCCCTAATAATTGTGATAGGAGTTAAATAGAGATTTGTGATCGCGGGACACTGAGGCAGACTCTATCTCCTCAGCAACGCGCGACCACCACCCATCCTTGCAGCGCCTCACGGCTCTCCGAACCTCCGAGCGAAGGCTGCAGTAAGCCTCCTCATCCTCCGACGTGGGATGCTGTAGACGATGACAGTGGGCCTGTCGCTTTTTCTCAACTATCCTGAACACCTCCCCCTCAGCCAAGGTCTCTGGGGAGGTCTGGACCGCGTACCCAAAGCAGCCATTGCAGCTGCATGAGTCACAGTCCTAAACCTCGCCCATTTACCCTCGACATCAGGAGGAGTGGGGGAGGATGCCAACTCCAGCAGCAAGCGATGTTGACATTATCGCTTGCAACTTTCATCAGCTACAGTGAGGGAAAAAAGTATTTGATCCCCTGCTGATTTTGTACGTTTGCCCACTGACAAAGAAATGATCAGTCTATAATTTTAATGGTAGGTTTATTTTAACAGTGAGAGACAGAATAACAACAAAAAAATTCCCCAAAAACGCATGTCAAAAATGTTATATATCGATTTGCATTTTAATGAGGGAAATAAGTATTTGACCCCCTCTCAATCAGAAAGATTTCTGGCTCCCAGGTGTCTTTTATACAGGTAACGAGCTGAGATTAGGAGCACACTCTTAAAGGGAGTGCTCCTAATCTCAGCTTGTTACCTGTATAAAAGACACCTGTCCACAGAAGCAATAAATCAATCAGATTCAAAACTCTCCACCATGGCCAAGACCAACGAGCTCTCCAAGGATGTCAGGGACAAGATTGTAGACCTACACAAAGCTGGAATGGGCTACAAGACCATTGCCAAGCAGCTTGGTGAGAAAGTGACAACAGTTGGTGCGATTATTCGCAAATGGAAGAAACACAAAAAACTGTCAATCTCCCTCGGCCTGGGGCTCCATGCAAGATCTAACCTCGTGGCGTTGAAATGATCATGAGAACGGTGAGGAATCAGCCCAGAACTACACGGGAGGATCTTATCAATGATCTCAAGGCAGCTGGGACCATAGTCACCAAGAAAACAATTGGTAACACACTACACCGTGAAGGACTGAAATCCTGCAGCGCCCGCAAGGTCCCCCTGCTCAAGAAAGCACATATACATGCCCGTCTAAAGTTTGCCAATGAACATCTGAATGATTCAGAGGGCAACTGGGTGAAAGTGTTGTGGTCAGATGAGACCAAAATAGAGCTCTTTGGCATCAACTCAACTCGCCGTGTTTGCAGGAGGAGAAATGCTGCCTATGACCAAAAGAACACCATCCCCACCGTCAAACATGGAGGTGGAAACATTATGCTTTGGGGGTGTTTTTCTGCCAATGGGACAGGACAACTTCACCGCATCAAAGGGACGATGGACGGGGCCATGTACCGTCAAATCTTGGGTGAGAACCTCCTTCCCTCAGCCAGGGCATTGAAAATGGGTCGTGGATGGGTATTCCAGCATGACAATGACCCAAAACACACGGCCAAGGCAATAAAGGAGTGGCTCAAGAAGAAGCACATTAAGGTCCTGGAGTGGCCTAGCCAGTCTCCAGACCTTAATCCCATAGAAAATCTGTGGAGGGAGCTGAAGGTTCGAGTTGCCAAACGTCAGCCTTCGAAACCTAAATGACTTGGAGGTCTGCAAAGAGGAGTGGGACAAAATCCCTCCTGAGATGTGTGCAAACCTGGTGGCCAACTACAAGAAACGTCTGACCTCTGTGATTGCCAACAAGGGTTTTGCCACCAAGTACTGAGTCATGTTTTGCAGAGGGGTCAAATACTTATTTCCCTCATTAAAATGCAAATCAATTTATAACATTTTTGACATGCGTTTTTCTGGATTTTGTTGTTGTTATTCTGTCTTTCAGTGTTCATATAAACCTACCATTAAAATTACAGACTGATCATTTCTTTGTCAGTGGGCAAACGTACAAAATCAGCAGGGGATCAAATACGTACAAGCCCATGGGCTGCACAGAAGTCTAGCAGCCTCCTACCGTTGTTATTGAGCTGATCTGGCCCATTGCCTTCCAATCACTCCAGACCAGGTGCCAGCATCATGACCAACTCGGGCATTGAAGTCACCCAACAAGATGACTCTATCCCGAGGGGCCATTTTAGCCAGCACCTGTGACAGGAGGTCATAGAAGGCATCTGACTCATCGGCTTTTCCTGCATCCCTCCACGGATGTTCGTCTTCGGTGGGGGCATAAGTAACCACGACCACCACTCCTCGCCTCCGATTGATGGGAAGGCGAGCCCAAAGTAGCCTGAGGCTTACAGCTTCCCACACCTCACCGCCACGCTCCCACGCCCCCTTCATTCTTTTGTTCAGAAGAAGAGCCACACCCTGTTGTTTGGCAGTCTGCTGCCCCGAGTAGAGGACTGTCCACCCCTCATGGTGGCAGGAGCCAGAGCCGGTCCACCGGACCTCCAGAATTCCACGGAGATCCAGGCGGTACCGGTCCAGCTCCTGACAGGGAAGCGGCAGCCTCTCCTCCGCAGTGAGCATTCGAACATTCCACGTGGCCACACGAAGTGGCTTTTCGTTGTTTCTGGAGGAGCCCCGAGGGTAGAGATTCAATCTCCTGGCTCGGCCAATTGGGGTTTGGCCAGGAGACGTCATAGACGCCTGGCCCCCCGGGGCCTCCGGCACAAGCCCAGTTAGATGTTTTTTCACGTAGTTTTGCGGTCGTTCTATTTGAAGGTGGAGGGGTTACCAGCCCCTCGTACCTATCCAGAGCCCACTTTTGGCCGCTGTGGTGGCTAAAAGTGCCAAGAGGACAATAGCCAATCACAATCGACCCCTTCCCCACCCCCCAATGACGCTGCTCACCACAGCGTTACCGTCCAACAACGACGAGGAGGGTAGGGGGTTGTTTTTGCCGTACACCACACAAACACACAAACACACAAACACACAACACACAAACAGTCAACACAGAAACAACAGACAATCAGCCCACAAACACACAAACACACAAACACACAAACAACAGACAATCAGTCAACACACAAACACACAAACACACAAGCAACAGACAGTCAACACACAAACACACAACACACAAACAGTCAACACACAAACACACAACACACAAACACACAACACACAAACAACAGACAATCAGCCCCTAAACAAACAACACACAAACAACAATCAGCCCGCAAACACACAAACGCACAACACACAAACAACAGACAATCAGTCAACAAACACACAAACACACAAACGACAACCAGCCCACAAACACACAAACACACAAACAACAAACAATCAGTCAACACACAAACACACAACACACAAACACACAAACAACAAACAATCAGTCAACACACAAACACACAACACACAAACACACAAACAACAGACAATCAGTCAACACACAAACACACAAACAACAGACAATCAATCAACACACAAACACACAAACACACAAACAACAGACAATCACTCAACACACAAACACACAAACACACAAACAACAGACAAACAGTCAACACACAAACACACAACACACAAACAACAGACAATCAGCCCCTAAACAAACAACACACAAACAACAATCAGCCCGCAAACACACAAACGCACAAACACACAAACAAACAATCAGTCAACACACAAACACACAACACACAAACAACAGAAAATCAGCCCCTAAACAAACAACACACAAACAACAATCAGCCCGCAAACACACAAACGCACAAACACACAAACAACAAACAATCAGTCAACACACAAACACACAAACACACAAACAACAGACAATCAAATTTTGATTTAAAGCTTTCGTGACTGCAGTAATTCATATTCTTAGTTTTTTCGGTAAAGTCACGTGACTTTACCGAAAAAACTAAGAACAGACAATCAGTCAACACACAAACACACAAACAACAGACAATCAGTCAACACACAAACACACAAACAACAGACAATCAATCAACACACAAACACACAAACACACAAACAACAGACAATCACTCAACACACAAACACACAAACAACAGACAAACAGTCAACACACAAACACACAAACAACAGACAATCAATCAACACACAAACACACAAACACACAAACAACAGACAATCACTCAACACACAAACACACAAACAAACAATCAGTCAACACACAAACACACAACACACAAACAACAGACAATCAGCCCCTAAACAAACAACACACAAACAACAATCAGCCCGCAAACACACAAACGCACAAACACACAAACAACAAACAATCAGTCAACACACAAACACACAAACACACAAACAACAGACAATCAAATTTTGATTTAAAGCTTTCGTGACTGCAGTAATTCATATTCTTAGTTTTTTCGGTAAAGTCACGTGACTTTACCGAAAAAACTAAGAACAGACAATCAGTCAACACACAAACACACAAACAACAGACAATCAATCAACACACAAACACACAAACAACAGACAATCAATCAACACACAAACACACAAACACACAAACAACAGACAATCACTCAACACACAAACACACAAACAACAGACAAACAGTCAACACACAAACACACAAACAACAGACAATCAATCAACACACAAACACACAAACACACAAACAACAGACAATCAGTCAACACACAAACACACAAACAACAGACAATCAGTCAACACACAAACACACAAACAACAGACAATCAATCAACACACAAACACACAAACAACAGACAATCACTCAACACACAAACACACAAACACACAAACAACAGACAAACAGTCAACACACAAACACACAACACACAAACAACAGACAATCAGCCCCTAAACAAACAACACACAAACAACAATCAGCCCGCAAACACACAAACGCACAAACACACAAACAACAAACAATCAGTCAACACACAAACACACAAACACACAAACAACAGACAATCAAATTTTGATTTAAAGCTTTCGTGACTGCAGTAATTCATATTCTTAGTTTTTTCGGTAAAGTCACGTGACTTTACCGAAAAAACTAAGAACAGACAATCAGTCAACACACAAACACACAAACAACAGACAATCAATCAACACACAAACACACAAACAACAGACAATCAATCAACACACAAACACACAAACACACAAACAACAGACAATCACTCAACACACAAACACACAAACAACAGACAAACAGTCAACACACAAACACACAAACAACAGACAATCAATCAACACACAAACACACAAACACACAAACAACAGACAATCAGTCAACACACAAACACACAAACAACAGACAATCAGTCAACACACAAACACACAAACAACAGACAATCAATCAACACACAAACACACAAACACACAAACAACAGACAATCACTCAACACACAAACACACAAACAACAGACAAACAGTCAACACACAAACACACAACACACAAACAACAGACAATCAGCCCCTAAACAAACAACACACAAACAACAATCAGCCCGCAAACACACAAACGCACAAACACACAAACAACAAACAATCAGTCAACACACAAACACACAAACACACAAACAACAGACAATCAAATTTTGATTTAAAGCTTTCGTGACTGCAGTAATTCATATTCTTAGTTTTTTCGGTAAAGTCACGTGACTTTACCGAAAAAACTAAGAACAGACAATCAGTCAACACACAAACACACAAACAACAGACAATCAATCAACACACAAACACACAAACAACAGACAATCAATCAACACACAAACACACAAACACACAAACAACAGACAATCACTCAACACACAAACACACAAACAACAGACAAACAGTCAACACACAAACACACAACACACAAACAACAGACAATCAGCCCCTAAACAAACAACACACAAACAACAATCAGCCCGCAAACACACAAACGCACAAACACACAAACAACAAACAATCAGTCAACACACAAACACACAAACACACAAACAACAGACAATCAAATTTTGATTTAAAGCTTTCGTGACTGCAGTAATTCATATTCTTAGTTTTTTCGGTAAAGTCACGTGACTTTACCGAAAAAACTAAGAACAGACAATCAGTCAACACACAAACACACAAACAACAGACAATCAATCAACACACAAACACACAAACAACAGACAATCAATCAACACACAAACACACAAACACACAAACAACAGACAATCACTCAACACACAAACACACAAACAACAGACAAACAGTCAACACACAAACACACAAACAACAGACAATCAATCAACACACAAACACACAAACACACAAACAACAGACAATCAGTCAACACACAAACACACAAACAACAGACAATCAGTCAACACACAAACACACAAACAACAGACAATCAATCAACACACAAACACACAAACACACAAACAACAGACAATCACTCAACACACAAACACACAAACAACAGACAAACAGTCAACACACAAACACACAACACACAAACAACAGACAATCAGCCCCTAAACAAACAACACACAAACAACAATCAGCCCGCAAACACACAAACGCACAAACACACAAACAACAAACAATCAGTCAACACACAAACACACAAACAACAGACAATCAAATTTTGATTTAAAGCTTTCGTGACTGCAGTAATTCATATTCTTAGTTTTTTCGGTAAAGTCACGTGACTTTACCGAAAAAACTAAGAACAGACAATCAGTCAACACACAAACACACAAACAACAGACAATCAATCAACACACAAACACACAAACAACAGACAATCAATCAACACACAAACACACAAACACACAAACAACAGACAATCACTCAACACACAAACACACAAACAACAGACAAACAGTCAACACACAAACACACAAACAACAGACAATCAATCAACACACAAACACACAAACACACAAACAACAGACAATCAGTCAACACACAAACACACAAACAACAGACAATCAGTCAACACACAAACACACAAACAACAGACAATCAATCAACACACAAACACACAAACAACAGACAATCACTCAACACACAAACACACAAACACACAAACAACAGACAAACAGTCAACACACAAACACACAACACACAAACAACAGACAATCAGCCCCTAAACAAACAACACACAAACAACAATCAGCCCGCAAACACACAAACGCACAAACACACAAACAACAAACAATCAGTCAACACACAAACACACAAACACACAAACACACAAACAACAGACAATCAAATTTTGATTTAAAGCTTTCGTGACTGCAGTAATTCATATTCTTAGTTTTTTCGGTAAAGTCACGTGACTTTACCGAAAAAACTAAGAACAGACAATCAGTCAACACACAAACACACAAACAACAGACAATCAATCAACACACAAACACACAAACAACAGACAATCAATCAACACACAAACACACAAACACACAAACAACAGACAATCACTCAACACACAAACACACAAACAACAGACAAACAGTCAACACACAAACACACAAACAACAGACAATCAATCAACACACAAACACACAAACACACAAACAACAGACAATCAGTCAACACACAAACACACAAACAACAGACAATCAGTCAACACACAAACACACAAACAACAGACAATCAATCAACACACAAACACACAAACACACAAACAACAGACAATCACTCAACACACAAACACACAAACACACAAACAACAGACAAACAGTCAACACACAAACACACAACACACAAACAACAGACAATCAGCCCCTAAACAAACAACACACAAACAACAATCAGCCCGCAAACACACAAACGCACAAACACACAAACAACAAACAATCAGTCAACACACAAACACACAAACACACAAACAACAGACAATCAAATTTTGATTTAAAGCTTTCGTGACTGCAGTAATTCATATTCTTAGTTTTTTCGGTAAAGTCACGTGACTTTACCGAAAAAACTAAGAACAGACAATCAGTCAACACACAAACACACAAACAACAGACAATCAATCAACACACAAACACACAAACAACAGACAATCAATCAACACACAAACACACAAACACACAAACAACAGACAATCACTCAACACACAAACACACAAACAACAGACAAACAGTCAACACACAAACACACAAACAACAGACAATCAATCAACACACAAACACACAAACACACAAACAACAGACAATCACTCAACACACAAACACACAAACAACAGACAAACAGTCAACACACAAACACACAACACACAAACAACAGACAATCAGCCCCTAAACAAACAACACACAAACAACAATCAGCCCGCAAACACACAAACGCACAAACACACAAACAACAAACAATCAGTCAACACACAAACACACAAACACACAAACACACAAACAACAGACAATCAAATTTTGATTTAAAGCTTTCGTGACTGCAGTAATTCATATTCTTAGTTTTTTCGGTAAAGTCACGTGACTTTACCGAAAAAACTAAGAACAGACAATCAGTCAACACACAAACACACAAACAACAGACAATCAATCAACACACAAACACACAAACAACAGACAATCAATCAACACACAAACACACAAACACACAAACAACAGACAATCACTCAACACACAAACACACAAACAACAGACAAACAGTCAACACACAAACACACAAACAACAGACAATCAATCAACACACAAACACACAAACACACAAACAACAGACAATCAGTCAACACACAAACACACAAACAACAGACAATCAGTCAACACACAAACACACAAACAACAGACAATCAATCAACACACAAACACACAAACACACAAACAACAGACAATCACTCAACACACAAACACACAAACAACAGACAAACAGTCAACACACAAACACACAACACACAAACAACAGACAATCAGCCCCTAAACAAACAACACACAAACAACAATCAGCCCGCAAACACACAAACGCACAAACACACAAACAACAAACAATCAGTCAACACACAAACACACAAACACACAAACAACAGACAATCAAATTTTGATTTAAAGCTTTCGTGACTGCAGTAATTCATATTCTTAGTTTTTTCGGTAAAGTCACGTGACTTTACCGAAAAAACTAAGAACAGACAATCAGTCAACACACAAACACACAAACAACAGACAATCAATCAACACACAAACACACAAACAACAGACAATCAATCAACACACAAACACACAAACACAAAAACAACAGACAATCACTCAACACACAAACACACAAACAACAGACAAACAGTCAACACACAAACACACAAACAACAGACAATCAATCAACACACAAACACACAAACACACAAACAACAGACAATCAGTCAACACACAAACACACAAACAACAGACAATCAGTCAACACACAAACACACAAACAACAGACAATCAATCAACACACAAACACACAAACACACAAACAACAGACAATCACTCAACACACAAACACACAAACACACAAACAACAGACAAACAGTCAACACACAAACACACAACACACAAACAACAGACAATCAGCCCCTAAACAAACAACACACAAACAACAATCAGCCCGCAAACACACAAACGCACAAACACACAAAAAACAAACAATCAGTCAACACACAAACACACAAACACACAAACAACAGACAATCAAATTTTGATTTAAAGCTTTCGTGACTGCAGTAATTCATATTCTTAGTTTTTTCGGTAAAGTCACATGACTTTACCGAAAAAACTAAGAACAGACAATCAGTCAACACACAAACACACAAACAACAGACAATCAATCAACACACAAACACACAAACAACAGACAATCAATCAACACACAAACACACAAACACACAAACAACAGACAATCACTCAACACACAAACACACAAACAACAGACAAACAGTCAACACACAAACACACAAACAACAGACAATCAATCAACACACAAACACACAAACACACAAACAACAGACAATCAGTCAACACACAAACACACAAACAACAGACAATCAGTCAACACACAAACACACAAACAACAGACAATCAATCAACACACAAACACACAAACACACAAACAACAGACAATCACTCAACACACAAACACACAAACAACAGACAAACAGTCAACACACAAACACACAACACACAAACAACAGACAATCAGCCCCTAAACAAACAACACACAAACAACAATCAGCCCGCAAACACACAAACGCACAAACACACAAACAACAAACAATCAGTCAACACACAAACACACAAACACACAAACACACAAACAACAGACAATCAAATTTTGATTTAAAGCTTTCGTGACTGCAGTAATTCATATTCTTAGTTTTTTCGGTAAAGTCACGTGACTTTACCGAAAAAACTAAGAACAGACAATCAGTCAACACACAAACACACAAACAACAGACAATCAATCAACACACAAACACACAAACACACAAACAACAGACAATCAGTCAACACACAAACACACAAACAACAGACAATCAGTCAACACACAAACACACAAACAACAGACAATCAATCAACACACAAACACACAAACACACAAACAACAGACAATCACTCAACACACAAACACACAAACACACAAACAACAGACAAACAGTCAACACACAAACACACAACACACAAACAACAGACAATCAGCCCCTAAACAAACAACACACAAACAACAATCAGCCCGCAAACACACAAACGCACAAACACACAAAAAACAAACAATCAGTCAACACACAAACACACAAACACACAAACAACAGACAATCAAATTTTGATTTAAAGCTTTCGTGACTGCAGTAATTCATATTCTTAGTTTTTTCGGTAAAGTCACATGACTTTACCGAAAAAACTAAGAACAGACAATCAGTCAACACACAAACACACAAACAACAGACAATCAATCAACACACAAACACACAAACAACAGACAATCAATCAACACACAAACACACAAACACACAAACAACAGACAATCACTCAACACACAAACACACAAACAACAGACAAACAGTCAACACACAAACACACAAACAACAGACAATCAATCAACACACAAACACACAAACACACAAACAACAGACAATCAGTCAACACACAAACACACAAACAACAGACAATCAGTCAACACACAAACACACAAACAACAGACAATCAATCAACACACAAACACACAAACACACAAACAACAGACAATCACTCAACACACAAACACACAAACAACAGACAAACAGTCAACACACAAACACACAACACACAAACAACAGACAATCAGCCCCTAAACAAACAACACACAAACAACAATCAGCCCGCAAACACACAAACGCACAAACACACAAACAACAAACAATCAGTCAACACACAAACACACAAACACACAAACACACAAACAACAGACAATCAAATTTTGATTTAAAGCTTTCGTGACTGCAGTAATTCATATTCTTAGTTTTTTCGGTAAAGTCACGTGACTTTACCGAAAAAACTAAGAACAGACAATCAGTCAACACACAAACACACAAACAACAGACAATCAATCAACACACAAACACACAAACAACAGACAATCAATCAACACACAAACACACAAACACACAAACAACAGACAATCACTCAACACACAAACACACAAACAACAGACAAACAGTCAACACACAAACACACAAACAACAGACAATCAATCAACACACAAACACACAAACACACAAACAACAGACAATCAGTCAACACACAAACACACAAACAACAGACAATCAGTCAACACACAAACACACAAACAACAGACAATCAATCAACACACAAACACACAAACAACAGACAATCACTCAACACACAAACACACAAACAACAGACAAACAGTCAACACACAAACACACAACACACAAACAACAGACAATCAGCCCCTAAACAAACAACACACAAACAACAATCAGCCCGCAAACACACAAACGCACAAACACACAAACAACAAACAATCAGTCAACACACAAACACACAAACACACAAACAACAGACAATCAAATTTTGATTTAAAGCTTTCGTGACTGCAGTAATTCATATTCTTAGTTTTTTCGGTAAAGTCACGTGACTTTACCGAAAAAACTAAGAACAGACAATCAGTCAACACACAAACACACAAACAACAGACAATCAATCAACACACAAACACACAAACAACAGACAATCAATCAACACACAAACACACAAACACACAAACAACAGACAATCACTCAACACACAAACACACAAACAACAGACAAACAGTCAACACACAAACACACAAACAACAGACAATCAGTCAACACACAAACACACAAACAACAGACAATCAGTCAACACACAAACACACAAACAACAGACAATCAATCAACACACAAACACACAAACAACAGACAATCACTCAACACACAAACACACAAACACACAAACAACAGACAAACAGTCAACACACAAACACACAACACACAAACAACAGACAATCAGCCCCTAAACAAACAACACACAAACAACAATCAGCCCGCAAACACACAAACGCACAAACACACAAACAACAAACAATCAGTCAACACACAAACACACAAACACACAAACAACAGACAATCAAATTTTGATTTAAAGCTTTCGTGACTGCAGTAATTCATATTCTTAGTTTTTTCGGTAAAGTCACGTGACTTTACCGAAAAAACTAAGAACAGACAATCAGTCAACACACAAACACATAAACAACAGACAATCAATCAACACACAAACACACAAACAACAGACAATCAATCAACACACAAACACACAAACACACAAACAACAGACAATCACTCAACACACAAACACACAAACAACAGACAAACAGTCAACACACAAACACACAAACAACAGACAATCAATCAACACACAAACACACAAACACACAAACAACAGACAATCAGTCAACACACAAACACACAAACAACAGACAATCAGTCAACACACAAACACACAAACAACAGACAATCAATCAACACACAAACACACAAACACACAAACAACAGACAATCACTCAACACACAAACACACAAACAACAGACAAACAGTCAACACACAAACACACAACACACAAACAACAGACAATCAGCCCCTAAACAAACAACACACAAACAACAATCAGCCCGCAAACACACAAACGCACAAACACACAAACAACAAACAATCAGTCAACACACAAACACACAAACACACAAACAACAGACAATCAAATTTTGATTTAAAGCTTTCGTGACTGCAGTAATTCATATTCTTAGTTTTTTCGGTAAAGTCACGTGACTTTACCGAAAAAACTAAGAACAGACAATCAGTCAACACACAAACACACAAACAACAGACAATCAATCAACACACAAACACACAAACAACAGACAATCAATCAACACACAAACACACAAACAACAGACAATCAATCAACACACAAACACACAAACACACAAACAACAGACAATCACTCAACACACAAACACACAAACAACAGACAAACAGTCAACACACAAACACACAAACAACAGACAATCAATCAACACACAAACACACAAACACACAAACAACAGACAATCAGTCAACACACAAACACACAAACAACAGACAATCAGTCAACACACAAACACACAAACAACAGACAATCAATCAACACACAAACACACAAACAACAGACAATCACTCAACACACAAACACACAAACACACAAACAACAGACAAACAGTCAACACACAAACACACAACACACAAACAACAGACAATCAGCCCCTAAACAAACAACACACAAACAACAATCAGCCCGCAAACACACAAACGCACAAACACACAAACAACAAACAATCAGTCAACACACAAACACACAAACACACAAACAACAGACAATCAAATTTTGATTTAAAGCTTTCGTGACTGCAGTAATTCATATTCTTAGTTTTTTCGGTAAAGTCACGTGACTTTACCGAAAAAACTAAGAACAGACAATCAGTCAACACACAAACACACAAACAACAGACAATCAATCAACACACAAACACACAAACAACAGACAATCAATCAACACACAAACACACAAACACACAAACAACAGACAATCACTCAACACACAAACACACAAACAACAGACAAACAGTCAACACACAAACACACAAACAACAGACAATCAATCAACACACAAACACACAAACACACAAACAACAGACAATCAGTCAACACACAAACACACAAACAACAGACAATCAGTCAACACACAAACACACAACACACAAACACACAAACAACAGACAATCAGTCAACACAAACACACAAACAACAGACAATCAATCAACACACAACGCACAAACACACAAACACACAAACAACAGACAATCAGTCAACACAAACACACAAACAACAGACAATCAATCAACACACAAACACACAAACACACAAACAACACACAACGCACAAACACACAAACAACAAACACACAACACACAAACACACAAACAACAGACAATCAGTCAACACACAAACAAACAAACAACAGACAATCAGTCAACACACAAACACACAAACACACAAACAACAAACACACAACACACAAACGTGCAAACACACAAACAACAATCAGCCCACAAACACACAAACACACAAACACACAAACAGACAATCAGTCAACACACAAACACACAACACACAAACAGTCAACACACAAACACACAAACAACAGACAATCAGCCCACAAACACACAAACACACAAACACACAAACAGACAATCAGTCAACACACAAACACACAACACACAAACAGTCAACACACAAACACACAAACAACAGACAATCAGCCCACAAACACACAAACACACAAACACACAAACAGACAATCAGTCAACACACAAACACACAACACACAAACAGTCAACACACAAACACACAAACAACAGACAATCAGCCCACAAACACACAAACACACAAACACACAAACAGACAATCAGTCAACACACAAACACACAACACACAAACAGTCAACACACAAACACACAAACAACAATCAGCCCACAAACACACAAACACACAAACACACAAACAGACAATCAGTCAACACACAAACACACAACACACAAACAGTCAACACACAAACACACAAACAACAGACAATCAGCCCACAAACACACAAACACACAAACACACAAACAGACAATCAGTCAACACACAAACACACAACACACAAACAGTCAACACACAAACACACAAACAACAATCAGCCCACAAACACACAAACACACAAACACACAAACAGACAATCAGTCAACACACAAACACACAACACACAAACAGTCAACACACAAACACACAAACAACAGACAATCAGCCCACAAACACACAAACACACAAACACACAAACAGACAATCAGTCAACACACAAACACACAACACACAAACAGTCAACACACAAACACACAAACAACAGACAATCAGCCCACAAACACACAAACACACAAACACACAAACAGACAATCAGTCAACACACAAACACACAACACACAAACAGTCAACACACAAACACACAAACAACAGACAATCAGCCCACAAACACACAAACACACAAACACACAAACAGACAATCAGTCAACACACAAACACACAACACACAAACAGTCAACACACAAACACACAAACAACAATCAGCCCACAAACACACAAACACACAAACACACAAACAGACAATCAGTCAACACACAAACACACAACACACAAACAGTCAACACACAAACACACAAACAACAGACAATCAGCCCACAAACACACAAACACACAAACACACAAACAGACAATCAGTCAACACACAAACACACAACACACAAACAGTCAACACACAAACACACAAACAACAATCAGCCCACAAACACACAAACACACAAACACACAAACAGACAATCAGTCAACACACAAACACACAACACACAAACAGTCAACACACAAACACACAAACAACAGACAATCAGCCCACAAACACACAAACACACAAACACACAAACAGACAATCAGTCAACACACAAACACACAACACACAAACAGTCAACACACAAACACACAAACAACAGACAATCAGCCCACAAACACACAAACACACAAACACACAAACAGACAATCAGTCAACACACAAACACACAACACACAAACAGTCAACACACAAACACACAAACAACAGACAATCAGCCCACAAACACACAAACACACAAACACACAAACAGACAATCAGTCAACACACAAACACACAACACACAAACAGTCAACACACAAACACACAAACAACAATCAGCCCACAAACACACAAACACACAAACACACAAACAGACAATCAGTCAACACACAAACACACAACACACAAACAGTCAACACACAAACACACAAACAACAGACAATCAGCCCACAAACACACAAACACACAAACACACAAACAGACAATCAGTCAACACACAAACACACAACACACAAACAGTCAACACACAAACACACAAACAACAGACAATCAGCCCACAAACACACAAACACACAAACACACAAACAGACAATCAGTCAACACACAAACACACAACACACAAACAGTCAACACACAAACACACAAACAACAGACAATCAGCCCACAAACACACAAACACACAAACACACAAACAGACAATCAGTCAACACACAAACACACAACACACAAACAGTCAACACACAAACACACAAACAACAATCAGCCCACAAACACACAAACACACAAACACACAAACAGACAATCAGTCAACACACAAACACACAACACACAAACAGTCAACACACAAACACACAAACAACAGACAATCAGCCCACAAACACACAAACACACAAACACACAAACAGACAATCAGTCAACACACAAACACACAACACACAAACAGTCAACACACAAACACACAAACAACAGACAATCAGCCCACAAACACACAAACACACAAACACACAAACAGACAATCAGTCAACACACAAACACACAACACACAAACACACAAACACACAAACAACAGACAATCAGCCCCTAAACAAACAACACACAAACAACAATCAGCCCACAAACACACAAACGCACAAACACACAAACAACAGACAATCACTCAACACACAAACACACAAACAACAGACAAACAGTCAACACACAAACACACAAACAACAGACAATCAATCAACACACAAACACACAAACACACAAACAACAGACAATCAGTCAACACACAAACACACAAACAACAGACAATCAGTCAACACACAAACACACAAACAACAGACAATCAATCAACACACAAACACACAAACAACAGACAATCACTCAACACACAAACACACAAACACACAAACAACAGACAAACAGTCAACACACAAACACACAACACACAAACAACAGACAATCAGCCCCTAAACAAACAACACACAAACAACAATCAGCCCGCAAACACACAAACGCACAAACACACAAACAACAAACAATCAGTCAACACACAAACACACAAACACACAAACAACAGACAATCAAATTTTGATTTAAAGCTTTCGTGACTGCAGTAATTCATATTCTTAGTTTTTTCGGTAAAGTCACGTGACTTTACCGAAAAAACTAAGAACAGACAATCAGTCAACACACAAACACACAAACAACAGACAATCAATCAACACACAAACACACAAACAACAGACAATCAATCAACACACAAACACACAAACACACAAACAACAGACAATCACTCAACACACAAACACACAAACAACAGACAAACAGTCAACACACAAACACACAAACAACAGACAATCAATCAACACACAAACACACAAACACACAAACAACAGACAATCAGTCAACACACAAACACACAAACAACAGACAATCAGTCAACACACAAACACACAACACACAAACACACAAACAACAGACAATCAGTCAACACAAACACACAAACAACAGACAATCAATCAACACACAACGCACAAACACACAAACACACAAACAACAGACAATCAGTCAACACAAACACACAAACAACAGACAATCAATCAACACACAAACACACAAACACACAAACAACACACAACGCACAAACACACAAACAACAAACACACAACACACAAACACACAAACAACAGACAATCAGTCAACACACAAACAAACAAACAACAGACAATCAGTCAACACACAAACACACAAACACACAAACAACAAACACACAACACACAAACGTGCAAACACACAAACAACAATCAGCCCACAAACACACAAACACACAAACACACAAACAGACAATCAGTCAACACACAAACACACAACACACAAACAGTCAACACACAAACACACAAACAACAGACAATCAGCCCACAAACACACAAACACACAAACACACAAACAGACAATCAGTCAACACACAAACACACAACACACAAACAGTCAACACACAAACACACAAACAACAGACAATCAGCCCACAAACACACAAACACACAAACACACAAACAGACAATCAGTCAACACACAAACACACAACACACAAACAGTCAACACACAAACACACAAACAACAGACAATCAGCCCACAAACACACAAACACACAAACACACAAACAGACAATCAGTCAACACACAAACACACAACACACAAACAGTCAACACACAAACACACAAACAACAATCAGCCCACAAACACACAAACACACAAACACACAAACAGACAATCAGTCAACACACAAACACACAACACACAAACAGTCAACACACAAACACACAAACAACAGACAATCAGCCCACAAACACACAAACACACAAACACACAAACAGACAATCAGTCAACACACAAACACACAACACACAAACAGTCAACACACAAACACACAAACAACAATCAGCCCACAAACACACAAACACACAAACACACAAACAGACAATCAGTCAACACACAAACACACAACACACAAACAGTCAACACACAAACACACAAACAACAGACAATCAGCCCACAAACACACAAACACACAAACACACAAACAGACAATCAGTCAACACACAAACACACAACACACAAACAGTCAACACACAAACACACAAACAACAGACAATCAGCCCACAAACACACAAACACACAAACACACAAACAGACAATCAGTCAACACACAAACACACAACACACAAACAGTCAACACACAAACACACAAACAACAGACAATCAGCCCACAAACACACAAACACACAAACACACAAACAGACAATCAGTCAACACACAAACACACAACACACAAACAGTCAACACACAAACACACAAACAACAATCAGCCCACAAACACACAAACACACAAACACACAAACAGACAATCAGTCAACACACAAACACACAACACACAAACAGTCAACACACAAACACACAAACAACAGACAATCAGCCCACAAACACACAAACACACAAACACACAAACAGACAATCAGTCAACACACAAACACACAACACACAAACAGTCAACACACAAACACACAAACAACAATCAGCCCACAAACACACAAACACACAAACACACAAACAGACAATCAGTCAACACACAAACACACAACACACAAACAGTCAACACACAAACACACAAACAACAGACAATCAGCCCACAAACACACAAACACACAAACACACAAACAGACAATCAGTCAACACACAAACACACAACACACAAACAGTCAACACACAAACACACAAACAACAGACAATCAGCCCACAAACACACAAACACACAAACACACAAACAGACAATCAGTCAACACACAAACACACAACACACAAACAGTCAACACACAAACACACAAACAACAGACAATCAGCCCACAAACACACAAACACACAAACACACAAACAGACAATCAGTCAACACACAAACACACAACACACAAACAGTCAACACACAAACACACAAACAACAATCAGCCCACAAACACACAAACACACAAACACACAAACAGACAATCAGTCAACACACAAACACACAACACACAAACAGTCAACACACAAACACACAAACAACAGACAATCAGCCCACAAACACACAAACACACAAACACACAAACAGACAATCAGTCAACACACAAACACACAACACACAAACAGTCAACACACAAACACACAAACAACAATCAGCCCACAAACACACAAACACACAAACACACAAACAGACAATCAGTCAACACACAAACACACAACACACAAACAGTCAACACACAAACACACAAACAACAGACAATCAGCCCACAAACACACAAACACACAAACACACAAACAGACAATCAGTCAACACACAAACACACAACACACAAACAGTCAACACACAAACACACAAACAACAGACAATCAGCCCACAAACACACAAACACACAAACACACAAACAGACAATCAGTCAACACACAAACACACAACACACAAACAGTCAACACACAAACACACAAACAACAGACAATCAGCCCACAAACACACAAACACACAAACACACAAACAGACAATCAGTCAACACACAAACACACAACACACAAACAGTCAACACACAAACACACAAACAACAATCAGCCCACAAACACACAAACACACAAACACACAAACAGACAATCAGTCAACACACAAACACACAACACACAAACAGTCAACACACAAACACACAAACAACAGACAATCAGCCCACAAACACACAAACACACAAACACACAAACAGACAATCAGTCAACACACAAACACACAACACACAAACAGTCAACACACAAACACACAAACAACAGACAATCAGCCCACAAACACACAAACACACAAACACACAAACAGACAATCAGTCAACACACAAACACACAACACACAAACAGTCAACACACAAACACACAAACAACAGACAATCAGCCCACAAACACACAAACACACAAACACACAAACAGACAATCAGTCAACACACAAACACACAACACACAAACAGTCAACACACAAACACACAAACAACAATCAGCCCACAAACACACAAACACACAAACACACAAACAGACAATCAGTCAACACACAAACACACAACACACAAACAGTCAACACACAAACACACAAACAACAGACAATCAGCCCACAAACACACAAACACACAAACACACAAACAGACAATCAGTCAACACACAAACACACAACACACAAACAGTCAACACACAAACACACAAACAACAGACAATCAGCCCACAAACACACAAACACACAAACACACAAACAGACAATCAGTCAACACACAAACACACAACACACAAACACACAAACACACAAACAACAGACAATCAGCCCCTAAACAAACAACACACAAACAACAATCAGCCCACAAACACACAAACGCACAAACACACAAACAACAGACAATCAGTCAACACACAAACACACAAACAACAGACAATCAGTCAACGCACAAACACACAAACAACAGACAATCAGTCAACACACAAACACACAACACACAAACACACAAACAACAGACAATCAGTCAACACACAAACACACAAACACACAAACAACAAACACACAACACACAAACGTGCAAACACACAAACAATCAGCCCACAAACACCAAATCAACAACAACAAATCAACAACAACAAATCAACAACAACAAATCAACAACAACAAATCAACAACAACAAATCAACAACAACAAATCAACAACAACAAATCAACAACAACAAATCAACAACAACAAATCAACAACAACAAATCAACAACAACAAATCAACAACAACAAATCAACAACAACAAGTGTCTCCCCCTCCCAATAACCCCCCTGCCCCCCCCCTGCCCCCCCCTACCCCCCCCTACCCCCCCTGCCCCCCCCTGCCCCCCCCTACCCCCCCCTGCCCCCCCCGCCCCGCAGCTGAACAACTCCACGGGCGGCTGGTCCGGGCAAGGCTGCCGGAGCCGCCCTGCGCCCGCCCCGCCCGTCACCGCCTCGGCCGTCTGCGCGTGCGACCACACGACCTCCTTCTCCGTCCTCGTGTCCCCCGGGGACCCGCCGGGGGACCGCGCCCTCCACCTCCTCACCTACGCGGGCCTGGGCCTCTCCGTGGCCTCGCTCGCGGCCGCGCTGGCCACCCAGGCGGCCGCGTGGCCCTCCCTGAGGGGCGAGAACTCGCGCGTCCGCCACGCGCTGCTGGTCAACGTCTGCGCGTCGCTGCTGAGCGCCGACGTCTGGTTCCTGGTGGGTTCGTGGGCCGCCGAGGCGGCGGGCGAGGCGGCGGAGGCGCTGTGCACGGCGGCCACCTTCATGGCGCACCTCTCCTACCTGTCGCTCTTCTCCTGGATGCTCGCCGAGGGCCTCTTCCTGCACCACCTCGTCGTGACGGTGTTCCCGCGGTTAGCCGGCGGGCGCCGGCTAGCCGCGGCCGCCCTCGCCCTCGGCTACGGCTGCCCCGCGGTCATCGCCGGCGTCACGGCCGCGGTGGCCGCGCCCCGAGGCGGCTACCGCGGGCCCGGGGCCTGCTGGCTCGCCTGGGGGCCGGGGAAGACTCTGCTGGCGTTCGCGGTCCCCGCAGCCGCCGTCGTCGCCGTCAACTCGGCCGTCTTCGCCCTCGTCCTCGTCAAGGTCGCGCGCAGAGCGGGCGGGGCCGCCCGAGCTGGGGGCGTGGCCGGGGGCGGGGTTGGGGGCGGGCCAGGGGGCGTGGCCGGGCAGGTGAGGAGGCTGGCGAGAAGCGTGGCGGTGCTGACTCCCGTGCTGGGGGTCACGTGGGGGATCGGGGTGTTCTTGTTCGTGGACGGGGGCGGGCACGCGGCGCTGCACTACGTGTTCACCATCTTCAACTCGCTGCAGGTGTGTGGTGAGGGTGTGGTGAGGGTGGTGTGTGTGTGGTGTGGTGTGGTGTGTTGTGTGGTGTGTGTGTGGGGTAAGGGTGTGTGGTGTGTGTGTGTAGTGTGTGTGGTGTGTGTGGTGTGTGTGGTGTGTGTGGTGTGTGTGTGGGGTGTGTGTGTAGTGTGTGTGTGTGGTGTGTGTGGTGTGTTTCTGGTGTGTGTGTGTGGTGAGGGTGATGTGTGTGTGGGGTGTGTGTGTGGTGTGTGTGGGGTGTGGGGTGAGGGTGGTGTGTGTGTGGTGTGTGTGTGGTGTGTGTGTGGTGTGTGTGTGGTGTGGTGTGTGTGTGGTGTGTGTGTGGTGTGGTGTGTGTGTGGTGTGGTGTGTGTGGTGTGTGTGGGTGTGGTGTGTGTGGTGTGTGGGGTGAAGGTGGTAAGGGTGGTGTGTGTGGTGTGTGTGGTGTGTGGTGTGTGTGGTGTGTGTGGTGTGTGTGGTGTGTGTTTGTGTGTGTGTGTGTAGTGTGTGTGGTGTGTGTGGGTGTGTGGGTGTGTTGTGGTGTGGTGTGGTGTGTGTGTAGTGTGTGTGGTGTGTGTGTGTGGTGTGGTGTGTGTGTAGTGTGTGGTGGTGTGTGTTTGATGAGTGTGTGGTGTGTGTGTGGTGGGTGTGGTGTGAGGTGTTTGTGGTGTGTTTGGTGTGTGTGTGGTGAGGGTGGTGTGTGTGTGTGGTGTGTGTGTGTGGTGTGTGTGGTGTGTGTGGTGAGGGTGGTGTGTGGGTGTGTGTGGTGTGTGGTGTGTGTGGTGTGTGTGGTGTGTGTGGTGTGTGTGTGTGGGGTGAGGGTGGTGTGTGTGTGTGGTGTGTGTGGGGTGTGTGTGGTGAGGGTGGAGTGTGTGTGGTGTGTGTGTGGTGTGTGTGGTGTGTGTGGTGTGTGTGTGTGGTGTGTGTATGGTGTGTGTGGTGTGTGTGGTGTGTGTGGTGTGTGTGGTGTGGTGTGTGTGTGGTGTGTGTGGTGTGTGTGGTGAGGGTGGTGTGTGGGTGTGTGTGGTGTGTGTGTGGTGTGTGTGGTGAGGGTGGTGTGTGGGTGTGTGTGGTGTGTGGTGTGTGTGGTGTGTGTGGTGTGTGTGGTGTGTGTGTGGTGTGTGTGTGGTGTGTGTGGTGTGTGTGTAGTGTGTGTGGTGTGTGTGTGTGGTGTGGTGTGTGTGTAGTGTGTGTGGTGTGTGTGTGTGGTGTGGTGTGTGTGTAGTGTGTGGTGGTGTGTGTTTGATGAGTGTGTGGTGTGTGTGTGGTGGGTGTGGTGTGAGGTGTGTGTGGTGTGTTTGGTGTGTGTGTGGTGAGGGTGGTGTGTGTGTGTGGTGTGTGTGTGTGGTGTGTGTGGTGTGTGTGGTGAGGGTGGTGTGTGGGTGTGTGTGGTGTGTGGTGTGTGTGGTGTGTGTGGTGTGTGTGGTGTGTGTGTGTGGGGTGAGGGTGGTGTGTGTGTGTGGTGTGTGTGGGGTGTGTGTGGTGAGGGTGGTGTGTGTGTGGTGTGTGTGTGGTGTGTGTGGTGTGTGTGGTGTGTGTGTGTGGTGTGTGTATGGTGTGTGTGGTGTGTGTGGTGTGTGTGGTGTGGTGTGTGTGGTGTGTGTGTGTGGTGTGTGTGTGGTGTGTGTGGTGTGTGTGTGTGGTGTGTGTGGTGTGGTGTGTGTGTGGTGTGTGGTGTGTGTGGTGTGTGTGGTGTGTGTGGGGTGAGGGTGTGTGTGTGGTGGGTGTGGTGTGTGTGTGGTGGGTGTGGTGTGTGTGTGGTGGGTGTGGGTGTGTGTGTGGTGAGGGTGGTGTGTGTGTGGTGTGTGTGTGGTGTGTGTGGTGTGTGTGGTGAGGGTGGTGTGTGGGTGTGTGTGGTGTGTGTGTGGTGAGGGTGGTGAGGGTGGTGGTGTGTGTGGTGTGTGTGTGGTGTGTGTGTGGTGTGTGTGTGGTGTGGTGTGTGTGTGGTGTGTGTGGTGTGTGTGGGGTGTGTGTGGTGAGGGTGGTGGTGTGTGTGGTGTGTGTGTGGTGTGTGTGTGGTGTGGTGTGTGTGTGGTGTGTGTGGTGTGTGTGGTGAGGGTGGTGTGTGTGTGGTGTGTGTGTGGTGTGTGTGGTGTGTGTGGTGTGTGGTGTGTATGTGGTGTGTGTGTGTGGGTGTGTTGTGGTGTGTGGTGTGGTGTGTGGTGTGGTGTGGTAAGGGTGGTGTGTGTGGTGTGTGTGTGTGTGTGTGGTGTGTGTGTGTGGTGTGTGTGGTGTGTGTGTGGTGGTGTGTGTGTGTGGTGAGGGTGGTGTGTGTGGTGTGTGTGGTGTGGTGTGTGTGGTGTGTGTGGTGTGTGTGTGTGGTGTGTGTGGTGTGTGTGGTGTGTGTGTGTGGTGTGTGTGGTGTGTGTGTGGTGTGTGTGTGGTGTGTGTGTGTGGTGTGTGTGGTGTGTGTGGTGTGTGTGTGTGGTGTGTGTGGTGTGTGTGGTGTGTGTGTGGTGGTGTGTGTGGTGTGTGTGTGTGGTGTGTGTGGTGTGTGTGGTGTGTGTGGTGTGTGATCTGTGTGGTGTGGTGTGGTGTGTGTGTAGTGTGTGTGGTGTGTGTGTGGTGTGGTGTGTGTGTAGTGTGTGGTGGTGTGTGTTTGATGAGTGTGTGGTGTGTGTGTGGTGGGTGTGGTGTGAGGTGTGTGTGGTGTGTGTGGTGTGTGTGTGGTGAGGGTGGTGTGTGTGTGTGGTGTGTGTGGTGTGTGTGGTGTGTGTGGTGTGTGTGTGTGGGGTGAGGGTGGTGTGTGTGTGTGGTGTGTGTGTGTGGTGTGTGTGGTGAGGGTGGTGTGTGTGTGTGGTGTGTGTGTGGTGTGTGTGGTGTGTGTGGTGAGGGTGGTGTGTGGGTGTGTGTGGTGTGTGTGGTGTGTGTGGTGTGTGTGTGTGGGGTGAGGGTGGTGTGTGTGTGTGGTGTGTGTGGGGTGTGTGTGGTGAGGGTGGTGTGTGTGTGGTGTGTGTGTGGTGTGTGTGGTGTGTGTGGTGTGTGTGTGTGGTGTGTGTGTGGTGTGTGTGGTGTGTGTGGTGTGTGTGGTGTGGTGTGTGTGGTGTGTGTGTGGTGTGTGTGTGGTGTGTGTGGTGTGTGTGGTGTGTGTGGTGTGTGTGGTGTGGTGTGTGTGTGTGGGGTGAGGGTGTGTGTGTGGTGGGTGTGGTGTGTGTGGTGAGGGTGGTGTGTGGGTGTGTGTGGTGTGTGTGGGGTGTGTGTGGTGAGGGTGGTGGTGTGTGTGGTGTGTGTGTGGTGTGTGTGTGGTGTGTGTGTGGTGTGGTGTGTGTGTGGTGTGTGTGGTGTGTATGTGGTGTGTGTGGTGTGTGTGGTGAGGGTGGTGTGTGGGTGTGTGTGGTGTGTGTGGTGTGTGTGTGGTGTGTGGTGTGTGTGTGGTGTGTGTGGTGTGTGGTGTGTATGTGGTGTGTGTGTGTGTGGTGTGGTGTGTGGTGTGGTGTGTGGTGTGGTGTGGTAAGGGTGGTGTGTGTGGTGTGTGTGTGTGTGTGGTGTGTGTGTGTGGTGTGTGTGGTGTGTGTGGTGTGTGTGTGGTGGTGTGTGTGTGTGGTGTGTGTGTGTGGTGTGTGTGGTGTGTGTGTGTGGTGTGTGTGGTGTGTGTGTGTGGTGTGTGTGGTGTGTGTGTGTGGTGTGTGTGGTGTGTGTGGTGTGTGTGGTGTGTGTGTGTGGTGTGTGTGTGGTGTGTGTGGTGTGTGTGTGTGGTGTGTGTGGTGTGTGATCTGTGTGGTGTGGTGTGGTGTGTGTGTAGTGTGTGTGGTGTGTGTGTGTGGTGTGGTGTGTGTGTAGTGTGTGGTGTGTGTGAGTGGTGTGTGTGTGGTTTGTGTGTGGTGTGTGTGTGGTGTGTGTGGTTTGTGTGTGGTGAGGGTGGTGTGTGTGTGTGGTGTGTGTGGTGTGTGTGGTGTGTGTGGTGTGTGTGGTGTGTGTGTGTGGGGTGAGGGTGGTGTGTGTGTGTGGTGTGTGTGGTGAGGGTGGTGTGTGGGTGTGTGTGGTGTGTGGTGTGTGTGGGGTGTGTGTGGTGAGGGTGGTGTGTGTGTGGTGTGTGTGTGGTGTGTGTGGTGTTTGTGGTGTGTGTGTGTGGTGTGTGTGGGGTGTGTGTGGTGTGGTGTGTGTGGTGTGTGTGTGTGGTGTGTGTGGTGTGTGTGTGGTGTGTGTGGTGTGTGTGGTGTGGTGTGTGTGTGTGGTGTGTGGTGTGTGTGGTGTGTGTGGTGTGTGTGGGGTGAGAGTGTGTGTGTGGTGGGTGTGGTGTGTGTGGTGTGTGTGTGGTGTGTGTGGTGTGTGTGGTGAGGGTGGTGTGTGGGTGTGTGTGGTGTGTGTGGTGTGTGTGGGGTGTGTGTGGTGAGGGTGGTGTGTGTGTGGTGTGTGTGTGGTGTGTGTGGTGTGTGTGGTGTGTGGTGTGTATGTGGTGTGTGTTCTGTGTGGGTGTGGTGAGGGTGGTGTGTGTGGTGTGTGTGTGATGTGTGGTGAGGGTGGTTTGTGTGGTGTGTGTGTGTGGTGTGTGTGGTGTGTGTGTGTGGTGTGAGGTGTGTGGTGTGTGTGTGTGGTGTGTGTGTGTGTGGTGTGTGTGTGTGTGTAGGGTGTGTGTGGGGTGTGGGGTGAGGGTGGTGTGTGTGTGGTGCGTGTGGTGTGTGGTGTGTGTGTGGTGTGTGTGTGGTGTGTGTTGTGTGTGTGTGGTGTGTGTGGTGTGGTGTGTGTGGTGTGTGGGGTGAGGGTGGTGTGTGTGTGGTGAGGGTGTGGTGAGGGTGGGGTGTGGTGTGTGTGGGGTGTGTGGTGTGTGTGTGGTGTGTGTGGTGTGTGTGTAGGGTGTGTGTGGGGTGTGTGGTGTGTGTGTGGTGTGGTGTGTGTGGTGTGTGGGGTGTGTGGTGTGTGTGGTGTGTGTGGGTGTGTGGGTGTGTTGTGGTGTGTGTGGTGTGTGGTGTGTGTGTGGTGTGTGTGTGGTGTGGTGTGGTGTGTGGGTGACTGTGTGTGGGGTGTGTGTGTGGTGTGTGTGGGGTGTGTGGTGAGGGTGGTGTGTGTGTGTGGTGTGTGTGGTGTGTGTGGTGTGTGGTGTGGTGTGTGTGGTGTGTGTGGTGTGTGTGGGGTGTGTGTGGTGAGGGTGGTGTGTGTGTGCTGTGTGTGTGGTGTGTGTGGTGTGTGTGTGGTGTGTGGTGTGTGTGTGGTGTGTGTGGTGTGTGTGTGGTGGGTGTGGGTGTGTGTGTGGTGAGGGTGGGGTGTGTGGGTGTGGTGTGTGGGGTGAGGGTGGTGTGTGGTGTGGTGTGTGTGGTGTGTGTGGTGTGTGTGGTGTGTGTGTGGTGTGGTGTGTGTGGTGTGGTGTGGTGTGTGTGTGGTGTGTGGTGTGTGTGGTGTGTGTGGTGTGTGTGGTGTGTGTGGTGTGTGTGGTGTGTGTGGTGTGTGTGGGGTGTGTGTGGTGAGGGTGGTGTGTGTGTGCTGTGTGGTGTGTGTGGTGTGTGTGTGTGGTGTGTGGTGTGTGTGTGGTGTGTGTGTGTGTGTGGGTGTGGTGAGGGTGGTGTGTGTGGTGTGTGTGTGATGTGTGGTGAGGGTGGTTTGTGTGGTGTGTGTGTGTGTGGTGTGTGTGGTGTGTGTGTGGGGTGAGGGTGGTGTGTGTTTGGTGTGGTGTGTGCAAAACAACCCCCTACCTCCTCGCGGTGACGGATGGGCAACTCTGTCCTGGACAGTGCTGTGGGGGGAGATCCAATTTTGATTGGCTCCTCCCCTCATGGCATATGTGTCCACCACAGGGGCCAAACGGGGGCTCTGGACGGGTGTGAGGGGCTGGTAACCCCTCCACCTTCAATTAATTACCACTAAACCACGAGTTAAACTGAAATATGCAACTAATAAGCTTGTGCAGGAGGCCCCGGGGGGCCAGGCGTCTATGACGTCTCCTGGCCAAACCCCAATTGGCGGAGCCAGGAGATTGAATCTCTACCCTCGGGGCTCCTCCAGAAACAACGAAAAGCCACTACGGGTGGCCACATGGAATGTTCGAACGCTCACTGCGGAGGAGAGGCTGCCACTCCTCTGTTGGGAGCTGGACCGGTACCGCCTGGATCTATGTGGCATTCAGGAGGTCCGGTGGACCAGCTCTGGCTCCTGCCACCATGAGGGGTGGACAGTCCTCTACTCGGGACAGCAGACTGCCAAACAACAGGGTGTGGCTCTTCTTTTGAACAAAAGAATGAAGAGGGCGTGGGAGCGTGGCGGTGAGGTGTGGGAAGCTGTAAGCCCCAGGCTACTTTGGGGTCGCCTTCCCATCAACCGGAGGCGAGGAATGGTGGTCGTGGTTACTTATGCCCCCACCGAAGATGAACATCCGTGGAGGGATGCAGGCAAAGCCGATGAGTCAGATGCCTTCTATGACCTCCTGTCACAGGAGCTGGCTAAAGTGGCCCCTTGGGATAGAGTCATCATGTTGGGTGACTTCAATGCCCAAGTTGGTCATGATACTGGCACCTGGTCTGGAGTGATTGGAGGGCATGGGCCAGATCAGCTCAATAACAACGGTAGGAGGCTGCTAGATTTTTGTGCAGCCCATGGGCTTGTAATTACCAACACGCTGTTCCGGCATCGGCGCATCCACACAACATCATGGATGCATGCCGGGTCCAAGCAAGAACATCTGCTGGACTACGTAGTGACGGACCAGCGGATGCGAGCCCATGTCCTTGATACCAGGACCTACCGTGGGGCTGATCTGCCCTCTGACCATCGACTAGTCATCTGTAAGATGCGCCTGCCATTCTTCCACTCCGGTGGTGGGTATACACCCAGGACCCCATTCCAACCTAAATTGGCCTGGTCTCAGTTACCTGATGAAAGTTGCAAGCGAGAATTAAATCATCGCTTGCGGCTGGGATTGGCATCGTCCCCGACTCCTCCTGATGTCAAGGGTAAATGGGCGAGGTTTAGGACTGTGACTCATACAGCTGCAATGGCTGCTTTGGGTACGCAGTCCAGACCTCCCCAGAGACCCTGGTTGACAGAGGAGGTGTTCAGGATGGTTGAGAAAAAGCGACAGGCCCACTGTCATCGGCTACAGAATCCCACGTCAGAGAATGAGGAGGCTTACCGCAGCCTTCGCTCGGAGGTTGGGAGTGCCGTGAGGCACTGCAAGGATGGGTGGTGGTCGCGGGTTGCTGAGGAGATGGAGTCTGCCTCAGTGGCCCGTGATCACAAATCTCTATTTAACGCCATCAAAAAAGTAACCTGCAGCGCCACACCTATTACCAGCATTAGGGGAAAAAAAACGGTGATCCAATCTCCGACACCCAGGAACAGGTTTGCAGATTTGCTGAGCATTTCTGTGAGGTCCTGGGGGAGGGAAAATCCTTCAGCCAGGAAAACATCGTGGCACAAAGTGAGGATGACCCTGCTGAGGCTGCGGTGCCTCAAATATTGGAATAAGTCACCCCCTGTGAGTGGCTGGCTGAGGTGCCATCTGTTGAGGAAGTACTGAAGGCGATCCGGAGTCTGAGACCAGGAAAGGCAGCGGGCAGAGATGATCTCCCAAGCGAAATGCTGAGGGAGGGTGGCGTTTGTGCACAGACTGCCCTATATGACATCATAACAACGGTCTGGACCACTGGACGGGTTCCGCAGGATTGGAAGGATGCCCTGGTGGTCCCCCTTTTTAAGAAGGGGGACCGCACAGACTGTAACAACTACAGGGGCATCTCACTCCTCAGTGTGCCGGAAAGGTCCTGGCAAGGATTTTCAGCATCGCCTTGCCAGGCACCCTGAGGAGAGGCTTGCGGAGCCCCAATGCGGTTTCAGGAAAGGGCGGTCCTGCACAGATGCCATATTTTCCCTCCGTCTGCTACAGCAGAGGTGTAGGGAATTCCAACAAGACCTACATCTCTGCTTTATTGACCTGGTCAAGGCCTATGATACCATCAGTAGGCCTGGGCTCTGGGTTGTTCTTCGTGCTTTTGGAGTACCTGACCCTCTGCTCACGATTATTAAGGACCTTCATGATGGTGAGCGGGCCCAGGTAAAACTACGTGGCCGGGAGTCAGAGCCATTCCCTGTACACCTTGGGGTGCAACAGGGATGTCCTCTGGCTCCCACATTATTTAACATCTATTTTGACCACGTAGTTCGTGAAGCCTTCAATAGCTGTACCGGGGGAATCTCCATATGGTACAGATATAATGGGAGGCTGATCGATGCCCGGGTGCGGTCAAGGGATGGCTCCCTATTGCTCAACCACGTTATGTATGCTGATGATTTGGTAATAGCTGCTCAGTCAGAGGAGGAGTTGCAGACGCTGCTGCTGAGACTGGAGCGTGCCACTAAGAGGTGGGGCCTTACCATCAGCCCCACCAAGACTAAGCACCTGCCTGGGTATTTTATACCATCGGACACTCCACCCCCACAACTCCCAATCGGTGATGGAGCAGTTGTGGAGAGAGTGGAGAGTTTCCCATACCTGGGCAGTGTGCTTATGACCGGCTCCAGTTTAACAGCAGAGGTCTCACTCCGAATCAGTCGAGCGGCAATATCTTTTCATCGGTTGCGTAACGCTGTGTGGAAGCTACCTGGTCTGTCGCTCCGCACTAAGCTTCAGGTCTTCTCGGCCACGGTCATTCCCTCCCTTCTCTACGCTTGCGAAACGTGGACCCCCCTAATGGAACATCTTCGCCGGTTAGAAACATTTAAGCTGGCCTGCCTACGATCCATCCTGGGTTTAACCAGACTGGATTGTGTGAGGAGCTCACAAATCCTTGAAAGATCTGGGCAAGGTCCCATCGGTGAGCTCCTCCGGCGGGCAAGGCTGCGATGGCTGGGTCATGTAGCCCGCATGCCCAGCCACCGCATGCCGAAACAGCTTTTGTTCGGCCGGATTGAGGGGGCTAAGTGGGCGCGGCACGGGCTAGAGAAGAGATGGAGTGATGTGGTACAGGAGGACGTGGAGCTGAGTGGACTTGCCGACGACTGGTACCAGCGGTGTCAAGATCGGCCTCTATGGAGGAGGCTCGTGAAGGATGCTACTGGGCAGTTGGAGGCAGTCGCCCTCCAACAACAACGGAGGGCGGAGGAGCGACGCTCACAACAACGAGCGGAGCGCCGGGTGGCTAAAGCACAGCAGGTTGGCACAGTAGGGGGCACAGGTGGTGCATCAGCCAGTCATCTCAGTCAGTCGACCCGTGGCACCTGCTGGGTCTGCCCCGTGACCTCCTGCCAGCGGGCGTTCGACACTTCACGTGGCCTCAGGGTGCACATAGCCTGGCACAAGCGTCGTGGTGACGTCACCGCCACTTAGTGGCGAATGGCGGTTGTTGTTGTGTGTATGTGTGTGTGGTATGGTGTGTGGTGTGTGGGGGGCTGTGTGTGTGTGGTGTGGTGTGTGTGTGTGTGTGTGGGTGTGTGTGTGGTGTGTGGGTGGCTGTGTGTGTGGTGTGTGGGTGTGTGTGTGGTGTGGTGTGGTGTGTGGGTGACTGTGTGTGGGTGGCTGTGTTTGTGGTGTGGTGTGTGGGTGTGTGTGGGTGGTGTGTGGGTGTGTGTGGTGTGTGGGTGGGTGGTGTGTGTGTGGTGTGGTGTGTGTGGTGTGTGGGTGGTGTGTGTGGTGTGGTGTGTGGATGTGTGTGTGGTGTGGTGTGTGGATGTGTGTGTGGTGTGTGGGTTGCTGTGTGTGTGGTGTGTGGGTGTGTGTGTGGTGTTTGGGTGGCTGTGTGTGTGGTGTCGTGTGTGTGTGGTGTGGTATGTGTGTGGTGTGTGGGTGGTGTGTGTGTGGTGTGATGTGTGTGTGTGGTGTGTGAGTGGTGTGTGTGTGGTGTGGTGTCTGTGTGGTGTGGTGTGTGGGTGGTGTGTGTGGTGTGGTGTATGGGTGTGTGTGGTGTGGTGTGTGGGTGGCTGTGTGTGTGGCGTGGTGTGTGTGTGGTGTGTGTGTGTGTGGTGTGTGTGTGTGGTTTGTGGGTGTGTGTGTGGTGTGTGGGTGGTGTGTGTGTGGTGTGGTGTGTGTGTGTGTGTGGTGTGTGGGTGGCTGTGTGTGTGGTGTGGTGTGTGGGTGTGGTAAGTGTGTGGGTGTTGATGATGTTGATGATGTTGTTGATATGGATGTTGTTGTGTTGTTGATATGAATGCTGTTGCTGTTGTTGTGTTGTTGATGCAGGGTGTTCTGATCTTCGTCCTGAACTGCTTAATGGACAAGGATGTGAGTTCGTTCGAATACACACACACACGTGAACACACACACACGTGAACACACACACACAAGTGGACACACACACACACGTGGACACACACACACACATGGACACACACACACACAAGTGGACACACACACACGTGAACACACACACACACGTGGACACACACACACGTGAACACACACACGTGGACACACACACACACAAGTGGACACACACACACACACGTGGACACACACACACACGTGGACACACACACACACAAGTGGACACACACACACGTGGACACACACACACACGTGGACACACACACACAAGTGGACACACACACACGTGAACACACACACACACGTGGACACACACACACGTGAACACACACACGTGGACACACACACACACAAGTGGACACACACACACGTGAACACACACACACACGTGAACACACACACACACAAGTGGACACACACACACGTGAACACACACACGTGAACACAGACACACACGTGAACACACACACGTGGACACACACACACGTGGACACACACACACACACACGTGGACACACACACACACAAGTGGACACACACACACACACGTGGACACACACACACGTGAACACACACATACACACGTGAACACACACACACGTGAACACACACATACACACGTAAACACACACATACACACGTGAACACACACACACGTGAACACACACATACACACGTGAACACACACATACACATGAACATACACACGTGGACACACACACACACACACGTGGACACACACATACACACGTGGACACACACACACACACGTGAACACACACACACACGTGGACATACACATACACACGTGGACACACACACACACGTGAACACACACACACACGTGGACACACACACACACACGTGAACACACACATACACACGTGAACACACACACACACACGTGAACACACACATACACACGTGAACACACACACGTGGACACACACACACACACGTGAACACACACACACGTGGACACACACACATGAACATACACACGTGGACACACACACACACGTGAACACACACACACACGTGGACACACACACACACATGAACATACACACACACACGTGGACACACACACACATGAACATACACACGTGGACACACACACACGTGGACACACACACATGAACATACACACACGTGGACACACACATGAACATACACACACACACGTGGACACACACACACACATGAACACACACACGTGAACACACACACACATGAACATACACACACACGTGGACACACACACACATGAACACACACACGTGGACACACACACACACGTGGACACACACACAAGTGGACACACACACAAGTGGACACACACACAAGTGGACACACACACACATGAACATACACACGTGGACACACACACACGTGGACACACACACACACACACATGAACATACACACACGTGGACACACACATGAACATACACACACACACGTGGACACACACACACACACATGAACATACACACGTGGACACACACACACGTGGACACACATACACACAAGTGGACACACACACAAGTGGACACACACACACATGAACATACACACACACACGTGGACACACACACACATGAACACACACGTGAACACACACACACACATGAACACACACACACACACGTGAACACACACACACACATGAACACACACACGTGGACACACACACGTGGACACACACACACGTGGACACACACACACGTGGACACACACACAAGTGGACACACACACACATGAACATACACACGTGGACACACACGTGAACACACACGCACGGACACACACACACGTGTGAACACACACACACCTGCACACACACACACATGCACACGTACCTGAACGTGAACACACATCATACACTATACTATACACTACACACTACACTATACACTACACACTATACACTACACTATACACTACACTATACACTATACACTACACTATACAACTACACTATGCACTACACTACACACTATACACTACACTATACACTACACTATACACTACACTATACACTACACTATACACTACACTACTATATACTACACTATACACTACACTGCACACTACTATACACTACACTATACACTACACTATACACTACACTATACACTACACACTACTATACATTACACTATACTACACACTACTATACACTACACTATACACTACACTATACACTACACTCTACACTACACTATACACAACACTATACACTACACTATACACTACTACACTATACACTACACTATACACTACACTACAAACTACACTATACACTACACTATACACTACACTACACACTACACTACACTATACACTACACTATACACTACACTATACACTACAATACACGACAATACACTACACTATACACTACACTATACACTACACTATACACTACACTATACACTACTACACTATACACTACACTATTTTTATCTCTCAGGTTCAGAGGATTCTGAAGAAGGCGTTTCACGTCCCTCGATCGGTGAGTCACACAGAGACCCACAGACTCACCACACAGAGACCCGTAGACTCACATAGAGACCCACAGACTCACCACACAGAGACCCACAGACTCACCACACAGAGACCCACAGACTCACATAGAGACCCATAGACTCACCACACAGAGACCCGTAGACTCACATAGAGACCCACAGACTCACCACACAGAGACCCGTAGACTCACATAGAGACCCACAGACTCACCACACAGAGACCCGTAGACTCACCACACAGAGACCCACAGACTCACCACACAGAGACCCACAGACTCACTATACAGAGACCCATAGACTCACCATACAGAGACCCACAGACTCACCACACAGAGACCCACAGACTCACCACACAGAGACCCATAGACTCACCACACAGAGACCCACAGACTCACTCACACAGAGACCCACAGACTCACCACATAGAGACCCACAGACTCACCACACAGAGACCCACAGACTCACTACACAGAGACCCACAGACTCACCACACAGAGACCCACAGACTCACCACACAGAGACCCACAGACTCACCACACAGAGACCCACAGACTCACACAGAGACCCATAGACTCACCACACAGAGACCCACAGACTCACCATACAGAGACCCATAGACTCACCACACAGAGACCCACAGACTCACCACACAGAGATCCATAGACTCACCACACAGAGACCCACTGACTCACCACACAGAGACCCATAGACTCACCACACAGAGACCTATAGACTCAGCACGCAGAGACCCATAGACTCATCACACAGAGACCCATAGACTCACCACACAGAGACCCACAGACTCACCACACAGAGACCCACAGTGGGTGGGTGAGTGAGTAAGTGAGTGAGTGTGTGAGTGGGTGAGTGAGTGGGTGAGTGAGTGGGTGAGTGAGTGAGTGGGTGAGTGAGTGAGTGAGTGGGTGAGTAAGTGAGTGGGTGAGTGAGTGAGTGAGTGGGTGAGTGAGTGGGTGAGTGAGTGGGTGAGTGAGTGGGTGAGTGAGTGGGTGAGTGGGTGAGTGAGTGGGTGAGTGAGTGGGTGAGTGAGTGAGTGAGTGGGTGAGTGTGTGAGTGAGTGAGTGATTGAGTGGGTGAGTGAGTGGGTGAGTGAGTGAGTGGGTGAATGAGTGAGTGAGTGGGTGAGTGAGTGGGTGAGTGGGTGAGTGAGTGGGTGAGTGAGTGGGTGAGTGAGTGAGTGGGTGAGTGAGTGAGTGAGTGGGTGAGTGAGTGAGTGGGTGAGTGAGTGAGTGGGTGAGTGAGTGAGTGGGTGAGTGGGTGAGTGAGTGAGTGAGTGGGTGAGTGAGTGGGTGAGTGAGTGAATGAGTGAGTGAGTGGGTGAGTGTGTGAGTGAGTGAGTGATTGAGTGGGTGAGTGAGTGAGTGGGTGAGTGAGTGGGTGAGTGTGTGAGTGAGTGAGTGATTGAGTGGGTGAGTGAGTGAGTGGGTGAATGAGTGAGTGAGTGGGTGAGTGAGTGAATGAGTGAGTAAGTGAGTGTGTGAGTGAGTGTGTGAGTGAGTGAGTGAGTGATTGAGTGGGTGAGTGAGTGGGTGAGTGAGTGAGTGGGTGAATGAGTGAGTGAGTGGGTGAATGGGTGAGTGAGTGAGTGGGTGAGTGAGTGAGTGGGTGAGTGAGTGACCCCATCTCTCTCTTCCTCTCAGCCTGAACTCAAATCCTCCGAAGCTTCGGAGGAAGCTCCACATCTGTATGACACCTACTCAATCACCCTCACCATGGTGAGGGTGTGACACTGTGCCGGACGGGCAACTCTGTCCTGGACAGTGCTGTGGGGGGAGGTCCAATTTTGATTGGCTCCTCCCCTCATGGCGTCTGTGACCACCACAGGGGCTAAACGGGGGCTCTGGACGGGTGCAAGGGGCTGGTAACCCCTCCACCTGCAATTAATTACCACTAAACCACGACTGAAATATGTAACTAATAAGCTTGTGCCGGAGGCCCCGGGGGGCCAGGCGTCTATGACGCCTCCTGGCCAAACCCCAATTGGCGGAGCCAGGAGATTGAATCTCTCTACCCTCGGGGCTACTCCAGAAACAACGAAAAGTCACTTCGTGTGGCCACGTGGAATGTTCGAACGCTCACTGCGGAGGAGAGGCTGCCGCTCCTCTGTCGGGAGCTGGACCGGTACCGCCTGGATCTATGCGGCATTCAGGAGGTCCGGTGGACCGGTTCTGGCTCCTGCCACCATGAGGGGGTGGACAGTCCTCTACTCGGGGCAGCAGACTGCCAAACAACAGGGTGTGGCTCTTCTTTTGAACGGAAGAATGAAGGGGGCGTGGGAGCGTGGCGGTGAGGTGTGGGAAGCTGTAAGCCCCAGGCTACTTTGGGCTCGCCTTCCCATCAACCGGAGGCGAGGAGTGGTGGTCGTGGTTACTTATGCCCTCACCGAAGACGAACATCCGTGGAGGGATGCAGGCAAAGCCGATGAGTCAGATGCCTTCTATGACCTCCTGTCACAGGTGCTGGCTAAAGTGGCCCCTCGTGATAGAGCCACCTTGTTGGGTGACTTCAATGCCCGAGTTGGTCATGATGCTGGCACCTGGTTTGGAGTGATTGGAGGGCATGGGCCAGATCAGCTCAATAACAACGGTAGGAGGCTGCTAGACTTTTGTGCAGCCCATGGGCTTGTAATTACCAACACGCTGTTCCGGCATCGGCGCATCCACATAACATCATGGATGCATGCCGGGTCCAAGCAAGAACATCTGCTGGACTACATAGTGACGGACCAGCGGATGCGGGCCCATATCCTTGACACCAGGACCTAGCGTGGAGCTGATCTGCCCTCTGACCATCGACTAGTCATCTGTAAGATGCGCCTGCCATTCTTACACTCCGGTGGTGGGTGTACACCCAGGACCCCATTCCAACCCAAAGTGGCCTGGTCTCAGTTATCTGATGAAAGTTGCAAGCGAGAATTTCATCATCGCTTGCGGCTGGGGATGGCATCGTCCCCGACTCCTCCTGATGTCGAGGGTAAATGGGCGAGGTTTAGGACTGTGACTCATGCAGCTGCAATGGGTGCATTGGGTACGCGGTCCAGACCTCGCCTGAGACCCTGGCTGACAGAGGAGGTGTTCAGGATGGTTGAGAAAAAGCGACAGGCCCACTGTCATCGGCTACAGCATCCCACATCAGAGAATGAGGAGGCTTACCGCAGCCTTCGCTCGGAGGTTCGGAGAGCCGTGAGGCGCTGCAAGGATGGGTCTGCCTCAGTGGCCCGGGATCACAAATCTCTATTTAACTCCATCAAAAAAGTAACCTGCAGTGCCACACTTATTACCATCATTAGGGGAAAAAACGGTGATCCAATCTTTGACCCCCAGGAACAGGTTTACAGATTTGCTGAGCATTTCTGTGAGTTCCTGGGGGAGGGAAAATCCCTCAGCCAGGAAAACATCGTGGCACAAAGTGAAGATGACCCTGCTGAGGCTGCGGTGCCTCAAATATTGGAAGAAGTCACCCCCTGTGAGTGGCTGGCTGAAGTGCCATCCGTTGAGGAAGTACTGAAGGCGATCCGAAGTCTGAGACCAGGAAAGGCAGCGGGCAGAGATGATCTCCCAAGCGAAATGCTGAGGGAGGGTGGCGTTTGTGTACAGACTACCCTATATGACATCATAACAACAGTCTGGACCACTGGACGGGTTCCGCAGGATTGGAAGGATGCCCTGGTGGTCCTCCTCTTTAAGAAGGGGGACCGCACAGACTGTAAGAACAACAGGGGCATCTCACTCCTCAGTGTGCCGGGAAAGGTCCTGGCAAGGAGAGGCTTGCGGAGCCCCAATGCGGTTTCAGATGCCATATTTTCTGTCCGTCTGATACAGCAGAGATATAGGGAATTCCAGCAAGACCTACATCTCTGCTTTATTGACCTGGTCAAGGCCTATGATACCATCAGTAGGCCTGGGCTCTGGGTTGTTCTTCGTGCTTTCGGACTCCTGACCCTCTGCTCACGATCATTAAGGACCTTCATGATGGTGAGCGGGCCCGGGTAAAACTACGTGGCCGGGAGTCAGAGCCATTCCCTGTACACCTTGGGGTGCGACAGGGATGTCCTCTGGCTCCCACATTATTTACCATCTATTTTGACCACGTAGTTCGTGAAGCCTTCAATAGCTGTACCGGGGGAATCTCCATATGGTACAGATATAATGGGAGGCTGATCGATGCCCGGGTGCAGTCAAGGGATGGCTCCCTATTGCTCAACCACGTTATGTATGCTGATGATTTGGTAATAGCTGCTCAGTCAGAGGAGGAGTTGGAGACGCTGCTGCTGAGACTGGAGCGTGCCACTAAGAGATGGGGCCTTACCATCAGCCCCACCAAAACTAAGCACCTGCCTGGGTATTTTGTGCCATCGGACACTCCACCCCCACAACTCTCAATCGGTGATGGGGCAGTTGTGGAGAGAGTGGAGAGTTTCCCATACCTGGGCAGTGTGCTTATGACCGGCTCCAGTTTAACAGCAGAGGTCTCACTCCGAATCAGTCGAGCGGCAATATCTTTTCATCGGTTGCGTAACGCTGTGTGGAAGCTACCTGGTCTGTCGCTCCGCACTAAGCTTCAGGTCTTGTCGGCCACGGTCATTCCCTCCCTTCTCTACGCTTGCGAAACGTGGATCCCCCTAATGGAACATCTTCGCCGGTTAGAAACATTTAGGCTAGCCTGCCTACGATCCATCCTGGGTTTTACCAGGCTGGATTGTGTGAGGAGCTCACAAATCCTTGAAAGATCTGGGCAAGGTCCCATCGGTGAGCTCCTCCGGCAGGCAAGGCTGCGATGGCTGGGTCATGTAGCCCGCATGCCCAGCCACCGCATGCCGAAACAGCTTTTGTTCGGCCGGATCGAGGGGACTAAGCGGGCACGGCACGGGCTAGAGAAGAGATGGAGTGATATGGTACAGGAGGACGTGGAGCTGAGTGGACTTGCCGATGACTGGTACCAGCGGTGTCAAGATCGGCCTCTGTGGAGGAATCTCGTGAAGGACGCTGCTGGGCAGTTGGAGGCAGTCGCCCTCCAACAACAACGGAGGGCGGAGGAGCGACGCTCACAACAACGAGCGGAGCGCCGGGTGGCTAAAGCACAGCAGGTTGGCACAGTAGGGGGCACAGGTGGTGCATCAGCCAGTCATCTCAGTCAGTCGACCCGTGGCACCTGGGTCTGCCCCGTGACCTCCTGCCAGCGGGCGTTCGACACTTGACGTGGCCTCAAGGTGCACATAGCCTGGCACAAGCGTCGTGGTGACATCACCGACACTTAGTGGCGAATGGCGGTTGTTGTTGTGTGTGTGAGTGTGTACATGAGCGTGTGTGTATGTGTGTGTGTGTCTGTGTGTGTGTGACTGTGTGTGTGTGACTGTGTGTGTGTGACACTGTCTGTGTCTCTGTGTGTGCCTCGTGTGTGTCTCTGTCTGTGTCTCTCTGTCTGTGTCTCTCTGTCTTTCTCTCTGTCTGTGTCTCTGTGTGTGTCTCTGTGTGTGTCTCTGTGTGTGTCTCTGTGTCTCTGTGTGTGTGTGTGTCTCTGTCTGTGTCTCTGTAGCAGAGCAGTGGACAGCAAAACAACGACTCCGGGAAAAAATCTCTCAGTGAGTCCATCACCAACAACAACATCATCACCAACATCACCAACATCATCACCACTAACATCACCAACAACAACATCATCACCACCATCACCAACATCACCACCACTAACATCACCAACATCACCATCATCATCAACATCACTAACATTACCATCACCAACATCACCATCACCAACATCACCAACATCATCACCATCACCAACACCATCACCACTAACATCACCAACATCACCATCATCATCAACATCACTAACATCACCAACATCACTAACATCACCATCACCATCAAAAACATCACCAACATCACCAACATCACTAACATTACCATCACCAACATCACCATCACCAACATCACCAACATCACCAACATCACTAACATCACCAACAACAACATCATCACCAACATCACCATCACCAACATCACCAACATCACTAACATCACCATCATCACCATCACCAACATCACCAACATCACCATCAACATCACCACCATCACCAACATCACCAACATCATCACCAACATCACCAACATCACCATCACCAACATCACCACCATCACCAACATCATCAACATCACTAACATGCCTAACATCACCATCACTAACATCATCACCACCATCACCAACATCACCACCATCACCAACATCACCACCATCACCAACATCATCAACATCACTAACATGCCTAACATCACCATCACTAACATCACCAACACCATCACCACTAACATCATCAACATCACCAACATCACCATCACTATCACCAACATCACTAACATCACCAACATCACCAACAGCATCACTAACATCACCAACATCATCACTATCATCATCACTAACATCACCAACATCACCATCACCATCACCAACATCACCAACATCACCACCACCATCACCAACATCACCAACATCACCATCACTAACATCACCACCATCACCACCATCACCACCATCACCAACATCACCATCACTAACATCACCACCACCACCATCACCAACATCATCAACATCACTAACATGCCTAACATCACCATCACTAACATCACCATCACCAACACCATCACCACTAACATCACCAACATCACCATCAACATCACCATCATCATCATCACCATCACTAACATCACCATCACTAACATCACCATCACCAACACCATCACCACTAACATCACCAACATCACCATCAACATCACCATTATCATCACCATCACTAACATCACCATCAACATCATCATCACCATCACTAACATCACCATCACCAACATCACTAACATCACCACTAACATCACCAACATCACCATCAACATCACCATCATCATCACCATCACTAACATCACCATCACTAACATCACCAACATCACCATCATCACTAACATCACCATCAACATCACCACCATCATCACCATCATCACTAACATCATCACCATCACCAACGTCACCATCACCACCAACATCACTAACATCACCAACATCACCATCACTAACATCACCAACATCACCATCACTAACATCACCATCACCATCAACATCACTAACATCATAATCACCAACATCACTAACATCACCATCACCAACATCACTACCATCACCACCACCATCACTACCACCACTACCATCACCACCATCACCACCACCATCACCACCACCACCATCATCACCATCATCACCATCACCACCATCATCACCACCACCATCACCACCATCATCACCACCACCATCACCACCATAATCACCACTACCATCACCATCACCACCACCACCACCATCACCACCACCATCACCACCATCATCACCATTACCATCACCACCACCACCACCATCACCACCACCATCACCACCACCACCATCACCACCACCATCACCGCCACCACCACCATCATCACCACCATCATCACCACCATCACCACCACCACCACCATCACCACCACCATCACCACCGTCATCACCATTACCATCACCATCACCACCACCACCATCACCACCACCACCACCATCACCACCACCATCACCACCATCATCACCACCACCACCATCACCACCACCATCACCACCACCATCACCACCACCATCATCACCACCACCACCATCACCACCATCATCACCACCACCACCATCACCACCACCATCACCACCACCATCACCACCACCATCATCACTACCACCACTAACATCACCACCATCACCACCACCATCACCACCACCATCACCACCACCACCATCACCACCACCATCACCGCCACCACCACCATCATCACCACCATCATCACCACCACCATCACCACCACCACCATCACCACCATCACCACCACCACCACCATCACCACCACCATCACCACCATCATCACCATTACCATCACCATCACCACCACCACCATCACCACCACCATCACCACCACCATCACCACCATCATCACCACCACCACCATCACCACCACCATCACCACCACCATCACAGCGCTGATGATGGCGTCATAGTGGTCGTGGTGACGTCACAGTGTTGATGATGACGTCACAATGGTGGTGGTGACGCCACAGTGTTGATGATGACGTCACAGTGTTGATGATGACATCACAGCGGTGTGATGACGTCACAGCGGTGATGATGACGTCACAGTGTTGATGATGACGCCACAGTGCTGATGATGACGATGCCTCCCACCTCCTCCGTCACCTCCTCGCCGCGTGCAGCCACGGAGATGCTGGAGTCCACGCCAGATGCATTCTGGGAGAGCAGCAACACGTGGCGAATCAAACGGCCAACGACGAGCAGCTGGGAGTGACCCCACCTCGTCCACTGTACACCACCTCGTCCACTGTACACCACCTCGTCCACTGTACACCACCTCGTCCACTGTACACCACCTCGTCCACTGTACACCACCTCGTCCACTGTACACCACCTCGTCCACTGTACACCACCTCGTCCACTGTACACCACCTCGTCCACTGTACACCACCCCGTCCACTGTACACCACCCCGTCTACTGTACACCACCTCGTGCACTGTACACCACCTCGTGCACTGTACACCACCTCGTCCACTGTACACCACCTCGTCCACTGTACACCACCCCGTCTACTGTACACCACCTCGTCCACTGTACATCACCTCGTCTACTGTACACCACCTAGTCTACTGTACACCACCTCGTCTACTGTACACCACCCCGTCTACTGTACACCACCTCGTCTACTGTACACCACCTCGTCTACTGTACACCACCCCGTCTACTGTACACCACCTCGTCTACTGTACACGCCTCATCTACTGGAGACTCCAATTGGTGGTGGTGGTGTTGTAGTGGTGATGTTGATGGTAGTGGTGGTGATGGTAGTGATGGTAGTGATGTTGATGGTAGTGATGGTGATGGTAGTGATGGTGATGGTAGTGGTGGTGATGGTAGTGGTGTTGATGGTAGTGATGTTGATGGTAGTGATGGTAGTGATGGTGATGTAGTGCTGGTGATGGTGTTGATGGTAGTGGTGGTGATGGTAGTGATGGTAGTGATGGTGATGGTAGTGGTGTTGATGGTAGTGGTGTTGATGGTAGTGATGTTGATGGTAGTGATGGTAGTGATGTTGATGGTAGTGCTAGTGATGGTAGTGGTGTTGATGGTGTTGATGGTAATGGTGGTGATGTTAGTGCTGGTGATGGTAGTGGTGTTGATGGTGTTGATGGTAGTGGTGTTGATGGTAGTGATGGTGATGGTAGTGATGGTAGTGATGGTGATGTAGTGCTGGTGATGGTAGTGATGGTAGTGCTGGTGATGGTAATGTTGGTGATGGTAGTGCTGTGATGGTGTTGATGGTAGTGGTGTTGATGGTAGTGCTAGTGATGGTAGTGATGGTAGTGCTGGTGATGGTGTTGATGGTAGTGGTGTTGATGGTAGTGGTGTTGATGGTAGTGATGGTGATGGTAGTGATGGTGATGGTGTGGATGGTAGTGATGTTGATGGTAGTGCTGGTGATGGTAGTGATGGTGTTGGTAGTGATGGTGGTGATGGTGATGGTAGTGATGGTGATGGTAGTGATGGTAATGGTGGTGATGGTAGTGCTAGTGATGGTAGTGGTGGTGATGGTGTTGATGGTAGTGCTGGTGATGGTAGTGATGGTGTTGATGGTAGTGCTGGTGATGGTGTTGATGGTGATGGTGTTGATGGTGATGGTAGTGCTGGTGATGGTAGTGCTGGTAGTGCTGGTGATGGTAGTGATGGTGATGGTAGTGATGGTGATGGTAGTGGTGTTGATGGTAATGGTGTTGATGGTAGTGGTGTTGATGGTGTTGATGGTAGTGGTGTTGATGGTAATGGTGTTGATGGTAGTGGTGTTGATGGTGTTGATGGTAGTGGTGTTGATGGTAGTGATGGTGATGGTAGTGGTGTTGATGGTAGTGCTGGTGATGGTGTTGATGGTAGTGATGGTGATGGTAGTGGTGTTGATGGTAGTGATGGTGATGGTAGTGATGGTGATGGTGTTGATGGTAGTGATGGTGATGGTAGTGGTGTTGATGGTAGTGGTGTTGATGGTGTTGATGGTAGTGATGGTGATGGTAGTGCTGGTGATGGTGTTGATGGTGGTGATGGTGTTGATGGTAGTGGTGTTGATGGTAGTGCTAGTGATGGTAGTGATGGTGTTGGTAGTGATGGTGGTGATGGTGATGGTAGTGATGGTGATGGTAGTGATGGTAATGGTGGTGATGGTAGTGCTAGTGATGGTAGTGGTGGTGATGGTGTTGATGGTAGTGCTGGTGATGGTAGTGATGGTGATGGTGTTGATGGTAGTGCTGGTGATGGTGTTGATGGTGATGGTGTTGATGGTGATGGTAGTGCTGGTGATGGTAGTGCTGGTAGTGCTGGTGATGGTAGTGATGGTGATGGTAGTGATGGTGATGGTAGTGGTGTTGATGGTGTTGATGGTAGTGGTGTTGATGGTAATGGTGTTGATGGTAGTGGTGTTGATGGTGTTGATGGTAGTGGTGTTGATGGTAATGGTGTTGATGGTAGTGGTGTTGATGGTGTTGATGGTAGTGGTGTGATGGTAGTGGTGTTGATGGTAGTGCTGGTGATGGTGTTGATGGTAGTGATGGTGATGGTAGTGGTGTTGATGGTAGTGATGGTGATGGTAGTGATGGTGATGGTGTTGATGGTAGTGATGGTGATGGTAGTGGTGTTGATGGTATGATGGTGATGGTGTTGATGGTAGTGATGTGATGGTAGTGCGTGTGGTGATGGTGTTGATGGTAGTGGTGTTGATGGTAGTGATGGTGATGGTGTTGATGGTAGTGGTGTTGATGGTAGTGCTGGTGATGGTAGTGATGGTGTTGGTAGTGATGGTGGTGATGGTGATGGTAGTGATGGTGATGGTAGTGATGGTAATGGTGGTGATGGTAGTGCTAGTGATGGTAGTGGTGGTGATGGTAGTGCTGGTGATGGTAGTGATGGTGATGGTGTTGATGGTAGTGCTGGTGATGGTGTTGATGGTGATGGTGTTGATGGTGATGGTAGTGCTGGTGATGGTAGTGCTGGTAGTGCTGGTGATGGTAGTGATGGTAGTGATGGTGATGGTAGTGGTGTTGATGGTAATGGTGTTGATGGTAGTGGTGTTGATGGTGTTGATGGTAGTGGTGTTGATGGTAGTGATGGTGATGGTAGTGATGGTGATGGTGTTGATGGTAGTGATGGTGATGGTAGTGGTGTTGATGGTAATGGTGTTGATGGTAGTGGTGTTGATGGTGTTGATGGTAGTGGTGTTGATGGTAGTGATGGTGATGGTAGTGGTGTTGATGGTAGTGCTGGTGATGGTGTTGATGGTAGTGATGGTGATGGTAGTGGTGTTGATGGTAGTGATGGTGATGGTAGTGATGGTGATGAGGTTGATGGTAGTGATGGTGATGGTAGTGGTGTTGATGGTAGTGGTGTTGATGGTGTTGATGGTAGATGATGGTGATGGTAGTGCTGGTGATGATGTTGATGGTAGTGGTGGTGATGGTGTTGAAGTGGTAGTGGGTGTTGTGTAGTGGTGGTATGTAGTGGTGGTGATGGTGTTGGATTGATGGTAGTGCTGGTGATGGTAGTGGTGGTGATGGTGTTGATGGTTGGTGTGGATGGTGATGGTGTTGATGGTGTTGATGGTGATGGTGTTGATGGTAGTGGTGTTTGATGGTGTGTGATGGTGTTGTGGTGTGGTGGTGTGTGATGGTAGTGATGGTGATGGTGTTGGATGATGGTGATGGTGTGGTGATGGTAGTGCTGGTGAGTTGGTAGGATGTATGATGGTAGTGGTGTTGATGGTAGTGGTGTTTGATGGTGATGGTGATGGTGATGGTGTGATGGTAGAGTGGTGATGGTGAGATGTGATTGGTAGTGGTGTTGATGGTGTTGATGGTAGTGCTGGTGATGGTGGTGGTGTTGATGGTAGTGCTGGTGATGGTGTTGATGGTAGTGGTGGTGGATGGTGATGTGTTGATGGTGAGTTGGTGGTTGATGGTGATGGTGTTGATGGTAGTGGTGTTGATGTATAGTGTTGATGGTGATGTGTTGATGGGTGATGGTGGTGATGGTAGTGATGGAGTGATGGTGATGGTAGTGGTGTTGATGGTAGTGGTGTTGATGGTGTTGATGGTAGTGCTGGTGATGGTGTGGATGGTAGTGATGGTGATGGTATGCTGGTGGTGGTGGTGATGGTGTTGATGGTAGTGATGGTGAGTGCTGGTGATGGTGATGGTGGTGGTGTAGGTGGTGGTTGATGTGTTGATGGTAGTGGTGTTGATGGTAGTGGTGGTGATGAGGTGGTGTGATGGTAGTGGTGTTGATGGTAGTGATGGTGATGGTAGTGTGTTGTAGATGGATGGTGGTGGTAGTGATGGTGATGGTGGTGATGGTAGTGCTGGTGATGGTAGTGCTGGTGATGGTAGTGGTGGTGATGGTGTTGATGGTAGTGGTGGTGATGGTAGTGCTGGTGATGGTAGTGGTGTTGATGGTAGTGCTGGTGATGATGATAATCCTGCTGCTGATGATGATGGTTATGATTTTGCTGATGATGATACTGATGATGATTATGAAACTGCTGCTGATGATTATGATTCTGCTGATGATGGTTAGTATACTGATGATGATGATACTGATGATAGCACTAATATAGATGCAGATGGTTATACTGATGATGATGATGATGATACAGCTGATCGCACTGCTGATACAGCTGATGATGATGATACTACTGATACAGCTGATCGCACTGCTGATACAGCTGATGATGATGATGATACAGCTGATCGCACTGCTGATACAGCTGATGATGATGATGATGATACAGCTGCACTGCTGATACAGATGATGATGATGATACTACTGATCACCCTGCTGATACAGCTGATGATGATGATACTACTGATACAGCTGATGATGATGATGATACTACTGATTGCACTGCTGATACAGCTGATGATGATACTACTGATACAGCTGATGATGATGATGATGATACAGCTGATGGCACTGCTGATACAGCTGATGATGATGATACAGCTGATCGCACTGCTGATACAGCTGATGATGATGATACAGCTGATCGCACTGCTGATACAGCTGATGATGATGATACAGCTGATCAAACTGCTGATACAGATGATGATGATGATACAGCTGATCGCACTGCTGATACAGCTGATGATGATGATACAGCTGATCGAACTGCTGATACAGATTATGATGATGATGATGATAATACTGATCGCACTGCTGATACAGCTGATGATGATACAGCTGATTATGATGATAGAGCTGATGAAGACTTTGATATTGATTATAGAGCTGATGATGATATTGATGATATTGATTATAGAGCTGATGATGATATTGATGATATTGATTATAGAACTGATTATGATATTGATGATATTGATGATATTGATGATTATTGGAAAAATAAACCTCGCGATTGAACCCAGACTCCCACTACATCCGTGAATTTCCACTTCAGAACGCCACAAAGATGGTGAGTGAGATGGTGAGTGAGATGGTGAGTGAGATGGTGAGTGAGATGGTGAGTGAGTTGGTGAGTGAGATGGTGAGTGAGATGGTGAGTGAGATGGTGAGTGAGATGGTGAGTGAGTTGGTGAGATGGTGAGTGAGATGGTGAGTGAGATGGTGAGTGAGATGGTGAGTGAGATGGTGAGTGAGATGGTGAGTGAGATGGTGAGTGAGTTGGTGAGTGAGTTGGTGAGTAAGTTG
>NW_027422619.1:78952-163952 GCF_048934315.1 Petromyzon marinus
TGAGTAGAGAGTGAGTAGAGAGTGAGTAGAGAGTGAGTAGAGAGTAGAGAGTGAGTAGAGAGTGAGTAGAGAGTGAGTAGAGAGTGAGAGAGTGAGTAGTGAGTGAGTAGAGAGTGAGTAGAGAGTAGATAGTGAGTAGAGAGTGAGTAGCGAGTGAGTAGAGAGTGAGTAGTGAGTGAGTAGAGAGTGAGTAGGTGAGTGCGTAGAGAGTGAGTAGAGAGTGAGTAGAGAGTGAGTAGAGAGTGAGTAGTGCGTGAGTAGAGAGCTGAGTAGTGAGTAGATGGTGAGTAGAGAGTGAGTAGTGAGTGAGTAGAGAGTGAGTAGAGAGTGAGTAGTGAGTGAGTAGAGAGTGAGTAGAGAGAGAGTAGAGAGTGAGTGGTGAGTGAGTAGAGAGTGAGTAGAGAGTGAGTAAAGAGTGAGTAGAGAGTGAGTAGAGAGTAGAGAGTGAGTAGAGAGTGAGTAGAGAGTGAGTAGAGAGTAGAGAGTGAGTAGAGAGTGAGTAGAGAGTAGAGAGTGAGTAGAGAGTGAGTGGAGAGTGAGTAGTGAGTGAGTAGAGAGTGAGTAGTGAGTGAGTAGAGAGTGAGTAGAGAGTGAGTAGAGAGTGAGTAGAGAGTAGAGAGTGAGTAGAGAGTGAGTAGAGAGTGAGTAGTGAGTGAGTAGAGAGTGAGTAGAGAGTGAGTAGGGAGTGAGTAGAGAGTGAGTAGTGAGTGAGTGAGTAGAGAGTGAGTAGTGAGTGAGTAGAGAGTGAGTAGTGAGTGAGTAGAGAGTAGAGAGTGAGTAGAGAGTGAGTAGAGAGTGAGTAGAGAGTGAGAGTAGAGAGGGAGTAGAGAGTGAGTAGAGAGTGAGTAGAGAGTGAGTGGTGAGTGAGTAGTGAGTGAGTGGAGAGTGAGTGGAGAGTGAGTAGTGAGTGAGTAGAGAGTGAGTAGTGAGTGAGTAGAGAGTGAGTAGAGAGTGAGTAGAGAGTGAGTAGTGAGGAGTGAGTAGTGAGTGAGTAGAGAGTGTGAGTGAGTGAGTAGAGAGTGAGTAGAGAGTGAGTAGTGAGTGAGTAGAGAGTGAGTAGAGAGTGAGTAGAGAGTGAGTGAGTAGTGAGTGAGTAGAGAGTGAGTAGTGAGTGAGTAGAGAGTGAGTAGAGAGTGAGTAGTGAGTGAGTAGAGAGTGAGTAGAGAGTGAGTAGTGAGTGAGTAGTGAGTGAGTAGAGAGTGAGTAGTGAGTGAGTAGAGAGTGAGTAGAGAGTGAGTAGAGAGCGAGTAGAGAGTGAGTAGAGAGTAGAGAGTGAGTAGAGAGTAGAGATAGAGGGGAGTAGAGAGTGAGTAGTGAGTGAGTAGAGAGTGAGTGTGAGTGAGTAGAGAGTGAGTAGAGAGTGAGTAGTGAGTGAGTAGAGAGTGAGTAGAGAGTGAGTAGTGAGTGAGTAGTGAGTAGAGAGTGAGTAGTGAGTGAGTAGTGAGTGGTGAGTGAGTAGAGAGTGAGTAGTGAGTGAGTAGAGAGTGAGTAGAGAGTGAGTGGTGAGTGAGTAGAGAGAGAGTAGAGAGTGAGTAGTGAGTGAGTAGAGAGTGAGTAGTGAGTGAGTAGAGAGTGAGTAGTGAGTGAGTATAGAAGTGAGTAGAGAGTGATAGTGAGTGAGTAGAGAGTGGAGTAGTGAGTGGTGAGTGAGTAGAGAGTGAGTAGTGAGTGAGTAGAGAGTGAGTAGAGAGTGAGTAGTGGGTGAGTAGAGAGAGTAGTGAGTGAGTAGAGAGTGAGTAGAGAGTGAGTAGTGAGTGAGTAGAGAGTGAGTAGTGAGTGAGTAGAGAGTGAGTAGAGAGTGATGTGAGTGAGTAGAGAGTGAGTAGTGAGTGGGTAGAGAGTGAGTAGAGAGTAGTGAGTGAGTAGAGAGTGAGTAGAGAGAGTGAGTGGTGAGTGAGTAGAGAGTGAGTAGAGAGTGAGTAGTGAGTGAGTAGAGAGTGAGTAGTGAGTGAGTAGAGAGTGAGTAGTGAGTGAGTAGAGAGTGAGTAGAGAGTGAGTAGTGAGTGAGTAGAGAGTGAGTGGTGAGTGAGTAGTGAGTGAGTAGTGGTGAGTAGTGAGTGAGTAGAGGGTGAGTAGTGAGTGGGTAGAGAGTGAGTAGAGAGTGAGTAGAGAGTGATAGTGAGTGAGTAGAGAGTGAGTGGCGAGTGAGTAGTGAGTGAGTAGAGAGTGAGTAGTGAGTGAGTAGAGAGTGAGTAGAGAGTGAGTAGTGAGTAGAGAGTGAGTAGTGAGTGGGTAGTGAGTGAGTAGAGAGATAGTGAGTGAGTAGAGAGTGAGTAGAGAGTGAGTAGTGAGTGAGTAGTGAGTGAGTAGAGAGTGAGTAGTGAGTGAGTAGAGTGTGAGTAGTGAGTGAGTAGAGAGTGAGTAGTGAGTGAGTAGGTGAGTAGAGGTGGTGAGTGAGTAGAGAGTGAGTAGAGAGTGAGTAGTGAGTGAGTGAGAGTGAGTAGAGGGTGAGTAGTGAGTGGGTAGAGAGTGAGTAGAGAGTGAGTAGAGAGTGAGTAGAGAGTGATAGTGAGTGGTAGAGAGTGGAGTGGTGAGTGAGTAGTGAGTGAGTAGTGAGTGAGTAGAGAGTGAGTAGAGAGTGAGTGGTGAGTGAGTAGAGAGTGAGTAGTGAGTGAGTGGTGAGTGAGTAGGAGTAGTGAGTGAGTAGAGAGTGAGTGAGTAGAGAGTGAGTAGTGAGTGAGTAGAGAGTGAGTAGTGAGTGAGTAGAGAGTGAGTAGTGAGTGAGTAGAGAGTGAGTAGTGAGTGAATAGAAAGTGAGTAGAGAGTGAGTAGTGAGTGAGTAGAGAGTGAGTAGAGAGTGAGTAGAGAGTAGAGAGTGAGTGAGTAGAGAGTGAGTAGTGAGTGAGTAGAGAGTGAGTAGTGAGTGAGTAGTGAGCGAGAGTAGAGAGTGAGAAGAGAGTGAGTAGTGAGAGAGTAGAGAGTGAGTAGTGAGTAGAGAGTGGGTGGGAGTGAGTAGAGAGTAGAGAGTGAGTAGAGAGTGAGTAGAGAGTGAGTAGAGAGTAGAGAGTGAGTAGAGAGTGAGTAGGGAGTGAGTAGAGAGTGAGTAGTGAGTGAGTAGAGAGTGAGTAGAGAGTGAGTAGTGAGTGAGTAGTGGGTGAGTAGAGAGTGAGTAGTGAGTAGAGAGTGAGTAGTGAGTGAGTAGTGAGTGAGTAGAGAGTAGAGAGTGAGTGAGTAGAGAGTGAGTGGAGAGTGAGTAGAGAGTGAGTAGAGAGTGAGTAGAGAGTGAGTAGAGAGTAGAGAGTGAGTAGAGAGTGAGTAGTGAGTGAGTAGAGAGTGAGTAGAGAGTGAGTGAGTAGTGAGTGAGTAGAGAGTGAGTAGTGAGTGAGTAGAGAGTGAGTGGAGAGTGAGTAGAGAGTGAGTAGAGAGTGAGTAGTGAGTGAGTAGAGAGTGAGTAGTGAGTGGGTAGTGAGTGAGTAGAGAGTGAGTAGAGAGTGAGTGAGTAGTGAGTGAGTAGAGAGTGGGTAGTGAGTGAGTAGAGAGTGAGTGGAGAGTGAGTAGTGAGTGAGTAGAGAGTGAGTAGAGAGTGAGTAGTGAGTGAGTAGTGAGTGAGTAGAGAGCTGAGTAGTGAGTGAGTAGAGAGTGAGTAGTGAGTGAGTAGAGAGTGAGTAGAGAGTGAGTAGTGAGTGAGTAGTGAGTGAGTAGTGAGTGAGTAGAGAGTGAGTAGTGAGTGAGTAGAGAGTGAGTAGAGAGTGAGTAGTGAGTGAGTGAGTAGTGAGTGAGTAGAGAGTGAGTAGTGAGTGAGTAGAGAGTGAGTAGAGAGTGAGTAGAGAGCGAGTAGAAGAGTGAGTAGAGAGTGAGTAGAGAGTGAGTAGAGAGTAGAGAGTGAGTAGAGAGTGAGTAGAGAGTAGAGAGTAGAGAGGGAGTAGAGAGTGAGTAGAGAGTCGGTAGTGAGTGAGTAGAGAGTGAGTGGTGAGTGAGTAGAGAGTGAGTAGAGAGTGAGTAGTGAGTGAGTAGAGAGTGAGTAGAGAGTGAGTAGTGAGTGAGTAGTGAGTAGAGAGTGAGTAGTGAGTGAGTAGTGAGTGGTGAGTGAGTAGAGAGTGAGTAGTGAGTGAGTAGAGAGTGAGTAGAGAGTGAGTAGTGAGTGAGTAGAGAGAGAGAGTAGAGAGTGAGTAGTGAGTGAGTAGAGAGTGAGTAGAGAGTGGGTAGTGAGTGAGTAGAGAGTGAGTAGTGAGTGAGTATGGAGTGAGTAGAGAGTGATAGTGAGTGAGTAGAGAGTGAGTAGTGAGTGGTGAGTGAGTAGTGAGTGAGTAGAGAGTGAGTAGAGAGTGAGTAGTGAGTGAGTAGAGAGAGTAGTGAGTGAGTAGAGAGTGAGTAGAGAGTGAGTAGTGAGTGAGTAGAGAGTGAGTAGTGAGTGAGTAGAGAGTGAGTAGAGAGTGATAGTGAGTGAGTAGAGAGTGAGTAGTGAGTGAGTAGAGAGTGAGTAGAGAGTAGTGAGTGAGTAGAGAGTGAGTAGAGAGTGAGTGGTGAGTGAGTAGAGAGTGAGTAGAGAGTGAGTAGTGAGTGAGTAGTGAGTGAGTAGAGAGTGAGTAGTGAGTGAGTAGTGAGTGAGTAGAGAGTGAGTAGTGAGTGAGTAGAGAGTGAGTAGAGAGTGAGTAGTGAGTGAGTAGAGAGTGAGTGGTGAGTGAGTAGTGAGTGAGTAGAGAGTGTGTAGTGAGTGAGTAGTGAGTGAGTAGAGAGTGAGTAGAGGGTGAGTAGTGAGTGGGTAGAGAGTGAGTAGAGAGTGAGTAGAGAGTGATAGTGAGTGAGTAGAGAGTGAGTGGCGAGTGAGTAGTGAGTGAGTAGAGAGTGAGTAGTGAGTGAGTAGAGAGTGAGTAGGAGTGAGTAGTGAGTGAGTAGAGAGTGAGTAGTGAGTGAGTAGTGAGTAGTGAGTGAGTAGAGAGTGAGTTGAGAGTGAGTAGAGAGTGAGTAGTGAGTGAGTAGAGAGTGAGTAGTGAGTGAGTAGAGAGTGAGTAGTGAGTGAGTAGAGAGTGAGTAGTGAGTGGTGTGGTGAGTAGAGAGTGAGTAGAGAGTGAGTAGTGGAGTGAGTAGAGGGTGAGTAGAGAGTGAGTAGAGAGTGAGTAGAGAGTGATAGTGAGTGAGTAGAGAGTGAGTGGCGAGTGAGTAGTGAGTGAGTAGAGAGTGAGTGAGTAGAGAGTGAGTAGAGAGTGAGTAGTGAGTGAGTAGAGAGTGAGTAGTGAGTGAGTGGTGAGTGAGTAGAGAGTAGTGTGTGAGTAGTGAGTGAGGTGAGTAGAGAGTGAGTAGTGAGTGAGTAGAGAGTGAGTGGTGAGTGAGTAGAGAGTGAGTAGTGAGTGAGTAGAGAGTGAGTAGTGAGTGAATAGAGAGTGAGTAGAGAGTGAGTAGTGAGTGAGTAGAGAGTGAGTAGAGAGTAGAGAGTGAGTGAGTAGAGAGTGAGTAGTGAGTGAGTAGAGAGTGAGTAGTGAGTGAGTAGAGAGTGAGTAGAGAGTGAGTAGTGAGAGAGTAGAGAGTGAGTAGTGAGTGAGTAGAGAGTGAGTAGGGAGTGAGTAGAGAGTGAGTAGAGAGTGAGTAGAGAGTGAGTAGAGAGTAGAGAGTGAGTAGAGAGTGAGTAGGGAGTGAGTAGAGAGTGAGTAGTGAGTGAGTAGAGAGTGAGTAGAGAGTGAGTAGTGAGTGAGTAGAGAGTGAGTAGTGAGTGAGTAGAGAGTGAGTAGGTGAGTAGAGAGTGAGTAGTGAGTGAGTAGTGAGTGAGTAGAGAGTAGAGAGTGAGTGAGTAGAGAGTGAGTGGAGAGTGAGTAGAGAGTGAGTAGTGAGTGAGTAGAGAGTGAGTAGAGAGTGAGTAGAGAGTGAGTAGTGAGTAGAGAGTGAGTAGAGAGTGAGTAGTGAGTGAGTAGAGAGTGAGTAGAGAGTGTGAGTGAGTAGTGAGTGAGTGAGAGTGGGTAGTGAGTGAGTAGAGAGTGAGTAGGAGTGAGTGGAGAGTGGGTAGTGAGTGAGTAGAGAGTGAGTAGTGAGTGAGTAGGAGTGAGTAGAGAGTGAGTAGTGAGTGAGTAGAGAGTGAGTAGAGAGTGAGTAGAGAGTGAGTAGTGAGTGAGTAGAGAGTGAGTAGTGAGTGAGTAGGAGTGAGTAGTGAGTGAGTAGAGAGCTGAGTAGAGAGTGAGTAGAGAGTGAGTGGTGAGTGAGTAGTGAGTGAGTAGTGAGTGAGTAGTGAGTGAGTAGAGAGCTGAGTAGTGAGTGAGTAGAGAGTGAGTGGTGAGTGAGTAGTGAGTGAGTAGAGAGTGAGTAGTGAGTGAGTAGAGAGTGAGTAGAGAGTGAGTAGTGAGTGAGTAGTGAGTGAGTAGAGAGTGAGTGGAGAGTGAGTAGTGAGTGAGTAGAGAGTGAGTAGAGAGTGAGTAGTGAGTGAGTAGAGAGTGAGTAGTGAGTGAGTAGTGAGTGAGTAGTGAGTGAGTAGAGAGTGAGTAGAGAGCTGAGTAGTGAGTGAGTAGAGAGTGAGTGGTGAGTGAGTACTGAGTGAGTAGAGAGTGAGTAGTGAGTGAGTAGAGAGTGAGTAGTGAGTGAGTAGTGAGTGAGTAGAGAGTGAGTAGTGAGTGAGTAGAGAGTGAGTAGTGAGTGAGTAGTGAGTGAGTAGAGAGTGAGTAGTGAGTGAGTAGTGAGTGAGTAGAGAGTGAGTAGAGAGTGACTAGTGAGTGAGTAGAGAGTGAGTAGAGAGTGAGTGAGTAGAGAGTGAGTAGAGAGTGAGTAGTGAGTGAGTAGAGAGTGAGTAGAGAGTGAGTAGTGAGTGATTAGAGAGTGAGTAGAGAGTGAGTGGTGAGTGAGTAGTGAGTGAGTAGAGAGTGAGTAGTGAGTGAGTAGAGAGTGAGTAGTGAGTGAGTAGTGAGTGAGTAGAGAGTGAGTAGAGAGTGACTAGTGAGTGAGTAGAGAGTGAGTAGAGAGTGAGTAGTGAGTGATTAGAGAGTGAGTAGAGAGTGAGTGGTGAGTGAGTAGTGAGTGAGTAGTGAGTGAGTAGAGAGTGAGTAGTGAGTGAGTAGAGAGCTGAGTGTTGTGTGTCCGTGCCGCGCCTCTAGAGACCTCAATGTGAGCCCCCTCCCCCTGTGCCCCTCACCCCCCCCCCCTACCCCCCCCGCCCCGCGCTCCCCACGAAGGAGCCCCCCCTCTCTCTGCCCCCCAATCGGAAGCGCCCGGCCCCCCACGGTCCGCACCGTGAACCCGACTCCACCAACTCAGCCGACTCCGCCAACAACTCACCGCCATCACCGCCATCACCGCCGCCGCTGCCGTCCAACGCCGACCACGGCTCCTTCTTCCGGCGGCACCGCCCGGCTTGGCCCCGCCGACGTTCCGGGCGACCCCCCAACCCCAGCGGCGGCGTGGGCGGACCGCCGCTGCCGCCGAAACGGCCGCGGTCGCCGCTGATTGCGGACGTGAACAACATCGACCGGGGATCCCGCATCGCCTTCCCGTCCGCCTTTGTGCTGTTCAACATTGTCTACTGGGCTTACTACGTCAACTAGTCACTGTCTGAGTCACTCACTACGTCAACTAGTCACTTACTACGTCAACTAGTCACTCACTACGTCAACTAGTCACTCACTACGTCAACTAGTCACTTACTACGTCAACTAGTCACTGTCTCAGTCACTCACTACGTCAACTAGTCACTGTCTTAGTCACTTACTACGTCAACTAGTCACTGTCTTAGTAACTTACTACGTCAACTAGTCACTTACTACGTCAACTAGTCACTGCCTTAGTCACTTACTACGTCAACTAGTCACTTACTTAGTCACTTACTACGTCAACTAGTCACTGTCTGAGTCACTTACTACGTCAACTAGTCACTTACTACGTCAACTAGTCACTTACTACGTCAACTAGTCACTGTCTTAGTCACTTACTACGTCAACTAGTCACTGTCTTAGTCACTTACTACGTCAACTAGTCACTTACTACGTCAACTAGTCACTGCCTTAGTCACTTACTACGTCAACTAGTCACTGACTTAGTCACTTACTACGTCAACTAGTCACTTACTACGTCAACTAGTCACTGTCTTAGTCACTTACTACGTCAACTAGTCACTGTCTTAGTCACTTACTACGTCAACTAGTCACTTACTACGTCAACTAGTCACTGTCTGAGTCACTTACTACGTCAACTAGTCACTTACTACGTCAACTAGTCACTGTCTTAGTCACTTACTACGTCAACTAGTCACTGTCTTAGTCACTTACTACGTCAACTAGTCACTTACTACGTCAACTAGTCACTGCCTTAGTCACTTACTACGTCAACTAGTCACTGACTTAGTCACTTACTACGTCAACTAGTCACTTACTACGTCAACTAGTCACTGTCTTAGTCACTTACTACGTCAACTAGTCACTGTCTTAGTCACTTACTACGTCAACTAGTCACTTACTACGTCAACTAGTCACTGTCTGAGTCACTTACTACGTCAACTAGTCACTTACTACGTCAACTAGTCACTGTCTGAGTCACTTACTACGTCAACTAGTCACTTACTACGTCAACTAGTCACTTACTACGTCAACTAGTCACTGTCTCAGCCACTTACTACGTCAACTAGTCACTGTCTTAGTCACTTACTACGTCAACTAGTCACTTACTACGTCAACTAGTCACTTACTACATCAACTAGTCACTGTCTTAGTCACTTGCTACGTCAACTAGTCACTGTCTTAGTCACTTACTACGTCAACTAGTCACTGTCTTAGTCACTTACTACGTCAACTAGTCACTGTCTTAGTCACTTACTACGTCAACTAGTCACTTACTACGTCAACTAGTCACTTACTACGTCAACTAGTCACTGTCTTAGTCACTTACTACGTCAACTAGTCACTTACTACGTCAACTAGTCACTGTCTGAGTCACTTACTACGTCAACTAGTCACTTACTACGTCAACTATTCACTGTCTGAGTCACTTACTACGTCAACTAGTCACTGTCTTAGTCACTTACTACGTCAACTAGTCACTGTCTTAGTCACTTACTACGTCAACTAGTCACTGTCTTATTCACTTACTACGTCAACTAGTCACTTACTACGTCAACTAGTCACTGTCTGAGTCACTTACTACGTCAACTAGTCACTTACTACGTCAACTAATCACTGTCTTAGTCACTTACTACGTCAACTAGTCACTGTCTTAGTCACTTACTACGTCAACTAGTCACTTACTACGTCAACTAGTCACTGTCTTAGTCACTTACTACGTCAACTAGTCACTGTCTGAGTCACTTACTACGTCAACTAGTCACTTACTACGTCAACTAGTCACTGTCTTAGTCACTTACTACGTCAACTAGTCACTTACCACGTCAACTAGTCACTGTCTTAGTCACTTACTACGTCAACTAGTCACTGTCTGAGTCACTTACTACGTCAACTAGTCACTTACCACGTCAACTAGTCACTGTCTGAGTCACTTACTACGTCAACTAGTCACTTACTACGTCAACTAGTCACTGTCTTAGTCACTTACTACATCAACTAGTCACTGTCTTAGTCACTTACTACGTCAACTAGTCACTTACTACATCAACTAGTCACTGTCTTAGTCACTTACTACGTCAACTAGTCACTGTCTTAGTCACTTACTACGTCAACTAGTCACTGTCTTAGTCACTTACTACGTCAACTAGTCACTGTCTTAGTCACTTACTACGTCAACTAGTCACTTACTACGTCAACTAGTCACTTACTACGTCAACTAGTCACTGTCTTAGTCACTTACTACGTCAACTAGTCACTTACTACGTCAACTAGTCACTGTCTGAGTCACTTACAACGTCAACTAGTCACTTACTACGTCAACTAGTCACTGTCTGAGTCACTTACTACGTCAACTAGTCACTGTCTTAGTCACTTACTACGTCAACTAGTCACTGTCTTAGTCACTTACTACGTCAACTAGTCACTTACTACGTCAACTAGTCACTGTCTTAGTCACTTACTACGTCAACTAGTCACTTACTACGTCAACTAGTCACTTACTACGTCAACTAGTCACTGTCTTAGTCACTTACTACGTCAACTAGTCACTTACTACGTCAACTAGTCACTGCCTTAGTCACTTACTACGTCAACTAGTCACTTACTTAGTCACTTACTACGTCAACTAGTCACTGTCTGAGTCACTTACTACGTCAACTAGTCACTTACTACGTCAACTAGTCACTTACTACGTCAACTAGTCACTGTCTTCTTCACTTACTACGTCAAATAGTCACTTACTACGTCAACTAGTCACTGCCTTAGTCACTTACTACGTCAACTAGTCACTTACTTAGTCACTTACTACGTCAACTAGTCAATTACTACGTCAACTAGTCACTGCCTTAGTCACTTACTACGTCAACTAGTCACTTACTACGTCAACTAGTCACTGTCTTAGTCACTTACTACGTCAACTAGTCACTGTCTTAGTCACTTACTACGTCAACTAGTCACTTACTACGTCAACTAGTCACTGTCTTAGTCACTTACTACGTCAACTAGTCACTGTCTTAGTCACTTACTACGTCAACTAGTCACTTACTACGTCAACTAGTCACTGTCTTAGTCACTTACTACGTCAACTAGTCACTGTCTTAGTCACTTACTACGTCAACTAGTCACTTATTACGTCAACTAGTCACTGTATGAGTCACTTACTACGTCAACTAGTCACTTACTACGTCAACTAGTCACTGTCTGAGTCACTTACTACTTCAACTAGTCACTTACTACGTCAACTAGTCACTTACTACGTCAACTAGTCACTGTCTCAGCCACTTACTACGTCAACTAGTCACTGTCTTAGTCACTTACTACGTCAACTAGTCACTTACTACGTCAACTAGTCACTTACTACATCAACTAGTCACTGTCTTAGTCACTTACTACGTCAACTAGTCACTGTCTTAGTCACTTACTACGTCAACTAGTCACTGTCTTAGTCACTTACTACGTCAACTAGTCACTGTCTTAGTCACTTACTACGTCAACTAGTCACTTACTACGTCAACTAGTCACTGTCTTAGTCACTTACTACGTCAACTAGTCACTTACTACGTCAACTAGTCACTGTCTGAGTCACTTACTACGTCAACTAGTCACTTACTACGTCAACTAGTCACTGTCTTAGTCACTTACTACGTCAACTAGTCACTGTCTGAGTCACTTACTACGTCAACTAGTCACTTACTACGTCAACTAGTCACTGTCTTAGTCACTTACTACGTCAACTAGTCACTTACTACATCAACTAGTCACTGTCTTAGTCACTTACTATGTCAACTAGTCACTGTCTGAGTCACTTACTGCGTCAACTAGTCACTGTCTTAGTCACTTACTACATCAACTAGTCACTGTCTTAGTCACTTACTACGTCAACTAGTCACTTACTACGTCAACTAGTCACTGTCTTAGTCACTTACTACGTCAACTAGTCACTGTCTGAGTCACTTACTACGTCAACTAGTCACTTACTACGTCAACTAGTCACTGTCTTAGTCACTTACTACGTCAACTAGTCACTTACAACGTCAACTAGTCACTTACTACGTCAACTAGTCACTGTCTTAGTCACTTACTACATCAACTAGTCACTGTCTTAGTCACTTACTACGTCAACTAGTCACTTACTACATCAACCAGTCACTGTCTTAGTCACTTACTACATCAACTAGTCACTGTCTTAGTCACTTACTACATCAACTAGTCACTGTCTTAGTCACTTACTACGTCAATTAGTCACTGTCTTAGTCACTTACTACGTCAACTAGTCACTTACTACGTCAACTAGTCACTGTCTTAGTCACTTACTACGTCAACTAGTCATTTACTACGTCAACTAGTCACTGTCTTAGTCACTAACTACGTCAACTAGTCACTGTCTGAGTCACTTACTACGTCAACTAGCCACTGTCTTAGTCACTTACTACGTCAACTAGTCACTTACTACGTCAACTAGTCACTTACTACGTCAAATAGTCACTGTCTTAGTCACTTACTACGTCAACTAGTCACTGTCTTAGTCACTTACTACGTCAACTAGTCACTTACTATGTCAACTAGTCACTTACTACGTCAACTAGTCACTGTCTTAGTCACTTACTACGTCAACTAGTCACTGTCTTAGTCACTTACTACGTCAACTAGTTATTGTCTTAGTCATTTACTACGTCAACTAGTCACTTACTACGTCAACTAGTCACTGTCTTAGTCACTTACTACATCAACTAGTCACTGTCTTAGTCACTTACTACGTCAACTAGTCACTTACTACGTCAACTAGTCACTGTCTGAGTCACTTACTACGTCAACTAGTCACTGTCTTAGTCACTTACTACGTCAACTAGTCACTGTCTTAGTCACTTACTACGTCAACTAGTCACTTACTACGTCAACTAGTCACTGTCTTAGTCACTTACTACGTCAACTAGTCACTTACTACGTCAACTAGTCACTGACTTAGTCACTTACTACGTCAACTAGTCACTTACTATGTCAACTAGTCACTGTCTTAGTCACTTACTACGTCAACTAGTCACTTACTACGTCAACTAGTCACTTACTACGTCAATTAGTCACTGTCTTAGTCACTTACTACGTCAATTAGTCACTGTCTTAGTCACTTACTACGTTAACTAGTCAGTGTCTTAGTCACTTACTACGTCAACTATTCACTGTCTTAGTCACTTACTACGTCAACTAGTCACTGTCTTAGTCACGTACTACGTCAACTAGTCACTGTCTTAGTCACTTACTACGTCAACTAGTCACTGTCTTAGTCACTTACTACGTCAACTAGTCACTTACTACGTCAACTAGTCACTGTCTTAGTCACTTACTACGTCAACTAGTCACTTACTACGTCAACTAGTCACTTACTACGTCAACTAGTCACTGTCTGAGTCACTTACTACGTCAACTAGTCACTTACTACGTCAACTAGTCACTGTCTTAGTCACTTACTACGTCAACTAGTCACTGTCTTAGTCACTTACTACGTCAACTAGTCACTTACTACGTCAACTAGTCACTTACTACGTCAACTAGTCACTATCTTGGTCACTTACTACGTCAACTAGTCACTGTCTTAGTCACTTACTACGTCAACTAGTCACTCTCTTAGTCACTTACTACATCAACTAGTCACTGTCTTAGTCACTTACTATGTCAACTAGTCACTGTCTTAGTCAGTTACTACGTCAACTAGTCACTTACTACGTCAACTAGTCACTGTCTTAGTCACTTACTATGTCAACTAGTCACTTACTACGTCGACTAGTCACTTCCTATGTCAACTAGTCACTTACTACGTCAACTAATCACTGTGTTAGTCACTTACTACGTCAACTAGTCACTTACTACGTCAACTAGTCACTGTCTTAGTCACTTACTACGTCAACTAGTCACTGTCTTAGTCACTTACTACGTCAACTAGTCACTGTCTTAGTCACTTACTACGTCAACTAGTCACTTACTACGTCAACTAGTCACTGTCTTAGTCACTTACTACGTCAACTAGTCACTTACTATGTCAACTAGTCACTGTCTGAGTCACTTACTACGTCAACTAGTCACTTGCCACGTCAACTAGTCACTGTCTGAGTCACTTACTACGTCACCTAGTCACTTACTACGTCAACTAGTCACTGCCTTAGTCACTTACTACGTCAACTAGTCACTTACTTAGTCACTTACTACGTCAACTAGTCACTGTCTTAGTCACTTACTACGTCAACTAGTCACTTACTACGTCAACTAGTCACTTACTACGTCAACTAGTCACTTACTACGTCAACTAGTCACTGTCTTAGTCACTTACTACGTCAACTAGTCACTGTCTTAGTCACTTACTACGTCAACTAGTCACTGACTTAGTCAACTAGTCACTTACTACGTCAACTAGTCACTGTATTAGTCACTTACTACGTCAACTAGTCACTGACTTAGTCAACTAGTCACTGTCGTAGTCACTTACTACGTCAACTAGTCACTGTCTTAGTCACTTACTATGTTAAATAGCCACTGACTTATCCACTGACTGGCTAACTAGCCACTGAATTAGTCACTGACTGATTAACTAGCGAGGTGACTTAGTAACTGACTGTTTAACTAGCGAGGTGACTTAGTGACTGACTGGTTAACTAGCGAGGTGAATTAGTCACTGACTGGGTAACTAGCGAGGTGACTTAGCCACTGACTGGTTAACTAGCGAGGTGACTTAGTGACTGACTGGTTAACTAGCGAGGTGACTTAGCCACTGACTGATTAACTGGCGAGGTGACTTAGTTACTGACTGGTTAACTAGCGAGGTGACTTAGCCACTGACTGATTAACTGGCGAGGTGACTTAGTTACTGACTGGTTAACTAGCGAGGTGACATAGTTACTGACTAGCAGACTCACCCACGCACGTGTGTCACGTGTGTCTGTGCGTGTGTCACGTGAGCTGTGCGCGTGTCACGTGTAGCTGTGCGCGTGTCACGTGTAGCTGTGCGTGTGTCACGTGTAGCTGTGCGTGTGTCACGTGTCTCTGTACGTGTGTCACGTGTGTCTGTGCGTGTGTCACGTGTATCTGTGCGTTTGTCACGTGTGTCTGTGTGTGTGTCACGTGTAGCTGTACGTGTGTCACGTGTCTCTGTGCGTGTGTCACGTGTCTCTGTGCGTGTGTCACGTGTCTCTGTGCGTGTGTCACGTGTGTCTGTGCGTGTGTGTCACGTGTGTCTGAGCGTGTGTCACGTGTAGCTGTGCGCGTGTCACGTGTGTCTGTGCGTGTGTCACGTGTGTCTCTGTGCGTGTGTCACGTGTAGCTGTGTGCGTGTGTCACGTGTCTCTGTGCGTGTGTCACGTGCGTAGCTGTGCGTGTGTCACGTGTGTAGCTGTGCGTGTGTCACGTGTCTCTGTACGTGTGTCACGTGTCTCTGTACGTGTGTCACGTGTATCTGTGCGTGTGTCACGTGTGTCTGTGCGTGTGTCACGTGTGTCTGTGCGTGTGTCACGTGTCTCTGTGCGTGTGTCACGTGTCTCTGTGCGTGTGTCACGTGTGTCTGTGCGTGTGTCACGTGTCTCTGTGCGTGTGTCACGTGAGCTGTGCGTGTGTCACGTGTCTCTGTACGTGTGTCACGTGTGTCTGTGCGTGTGTCACGTGTAGCTGGTCGCGTGTCACGTGTTTCTGTGCGTGTGTCACGTGTAGCTGTGCGCGTGTGTCACGTGTATCTGTGCGTGTGTCACGTGTGTCTGTGCGCGTGTCACGTGTGTCTGTGCGCGTGTCACGTGTAGCTGTGCGTGTGTCACGTGTGTCTGTGCGTGTGTCACGTGTGTCTGTGCGTGTGTCACGTGCGTAGCTGTGCGAGTGTCACGTGTATCTGTGCGTGTGTCACGTGTATCTGTGCGTGTGTCACGTGTGTCTGTGCGTGTGTCACGTGCGTAGCTGTGCGAGTGTCACGTGAGTTGTGCGTGTGTCACGTGTCTCTGTGCGCGTGTCACGTGAGCTGTGCTTCCTCCTGCCGAGCCCGAGTAGTAACCCCGCCCTTCGCCCCCCCTCGCCCCCCCCTCGCCCCCCCCCCCCCCCCTCGAGATCGACAGCTCCACCTGTGACGCGTAGAGGGGATAGAGATTGGGGGGTGGAGATGAATAAATAATCAATAAATTATATCGATCCTTGTACCTGTGTCTGTGGTGAGTCTATTGGTCACTGTGTGATGATGAGTCTGTGGGTCTCTGTGTGGTGAGTGTATGGGTCTCTGTGTGGTGAGTCTGTGGGTCTCTGTGTGGTGAGTCTGTGGGTCTCCGTGTGGTGAGTCTATGGGTCTCTGTGTGATGAGTCTATGGGTCAATGTATGATGAGTCTATGGGTCACTGTGTGTGATGAGTCTATGGGTCTCTGTGTGGTGATTCTATTGGTCTCTGTGTGATGAGTCTATGGGTCTCTGTGTGGTGAGTCTATGGGTCTCTGTGTGGTGATGAGTCTATGGGTCTCTGTGTGGTGAGTCTATGGGTCTCTGTGTGGTGATGAGTCTATGGGTCTCTGTGTGGTGAGTCTATGGGTCTCTGTGTGGTGAGTCTATGGGTCTCTGTGTGATGAGTCTATGGGTATCTGTGTGATGAGTCTATGGGTCTCTGTGTGATGAGTCTATGGGTCAATGTGTGATGAGTCTATGGGTCACTGTGTGTGATGAGTCTATGGGTCTCTGTGTGGTGAGTCTATGGGTCTCTGTGTGATGAGTCTGTGGGTCTCTGTGTGGTGAGTCTGTGGGTCTCTGTGTGGTGAGTCTATGGGTCTCTGTGTGGTGAGTCTATGGGTCTCTGTGTAGTGAGTCTATGGGTCTCTGTGTGCTAAGTCTGTGGGTCTCTGTGTGGTGAGTCTATGGGTCTCTGTGTGGTGAGTCTATGGGTCTCTGTGTGGTGAGTCTATGGGTCTCTGTGTGGTGAGTCTATGGGTGTCTGTGTGGTGAGTCTGTGGGTCTCTGTGTGATGAGGCTATGGGTCTCTGTGTGGTGCGTCTATGGGTCTCCGTGTGGTGAGTGTGTGGGTCTCTGTGTGGTGAGTCTATGGGTCTCTGTGTGGTGAGTCTGTGGGTCTCTGTGTGTGGTGAGTCTATGGGTCTCTGTGTGGTGAGTCTAAGGGTCTCTGTGTGCTGAGTCTATGGGTCTCTGTGATGATGAGTCTATGGGTCTCTGTGTGGTGAGTCTGTGGGTCTCTGTGTGGTGAGTCTGTGGGTCTCTGTGTGGTGAGTCTATGGGTCTCTGTGTGGTGAGTCTATGGGTCACTGTGTGTGATGAGTCTATGGGTCTCTGTGTGGTGAGTCTATTGGTCTCTGTGTGATGAGTCTATGGGTCTCTGTGTGGTGATGAGTCTATGGGTCTCTGTGTGGTGAGTCTATGGGTCTCTGTGTGATGAGTCTGTGGGTCTCTGTGTGGTGAGTCTATGGGTCTCTGTGTGGTGAGTCTATGGGTCTCTGTGTGGTGAGTCTATGGGTCTCTGTGTGGTGAGTCTGTGGGTCTCTGTGTAATGAGTCTATGGGTCTCTGTGTGGTGAGTCTATGGGGTCTCTGTGTGGTGAGTCTGTGGGTCTCTGTGTGGTGAGTCTATGGGTCTCTGTGTGGTGAGGCTACGGGTCTCTGTGTGATGATGAGTCTATGGGTCTCTGTGTGATGAGTTTATGGGTCTCTGTGTGGTGAATCTATGGGTCTCTGTGTGATGAGTCTATGGGTCTCTGTGTGGTGCGTCTATGGGTCTCTGTGTGGTGAGTCTATGGGTCACTGTGTGTGATGAGTCTATGGGTCTCTGTGTGGTGAGTCTATGGGTCTCTGTGTGGTGAGTCTAAGGGTCTCTGTGTGGTGAGTCTATGGGTATCTGTGTGGTGAGTCTATGGGTCTCTGTGTGGTGAGTCTATGGGTCTCTGTGTGGTGAGTCTATGGGTTTCTGTGTGGTGAGTCTATGGGTCTCTGTGGGGTGAGTCTATGGGTCTCTGTGTGGTGAGTCTTTGGGTGTCTGTGGTGAGTCTATGGGTCTCTGTGTGGTGAGTCTGTGGGTCTCTGTGTGGTGAGTCTGTGGGTCTCTGTGTGGTGAGTCTAGGGGTCTCTGTGTGGTGAGTCTGTGGGTCTCTGTGTGGTGAGTCTATGGGTCTCTGTGTGGTGAGGCTACGGGTCTCTGTGTGATGATGAGTCTATGGGTCTCTGTGTGGTGAGTCTGTGGGTCTCTGTGTGGTGAGTCTATGGGTCTCTGTGTGGTGAGTCTATGGGTCTCTGTGTGGTGAGTCTATGGGTCTCTGTCTGGTGAGTCTGTGGGTCTCTGTGTGGTGAGTCTGTGGGTCTCTGTGTGGTGAATCTGTGGGTCTCTGTGTGGTGAGTCTGTGGGTCTCTGTGTGGTGAGTCTATGGGTCTCTGTGTGGTGAGACTGTGGGTCTCTGTGTGATGAGTCTGTGGGTCTCTGTGTGGTGAGTCTATGGGTCTCTGTGTGGTGAGTCTGTGGGTCTCTGTGTGGTGAGTCTGTGTTTCTCTGTGTGGTGAGTCTATGGGTCTCTGTGTGGTGAGTCTGTGGGTCTCTGTGTGATGAGTCTATGGGTCTCTGTGTGGTGAGTCTATGGGTCTCTGTGTGATGAGTCTATGGGTCTCTGTGTGGTGAGTCTGTGGGTCTCTGTGTGGTGAGTCTATGGGTCTCAGTGTGGTGAGTCTATGGGTCTCTGAGTGGTGAGTCTATGGGTCTCTGTGTGGTGAGTCTGTGGGTCTCTGTGTGTGGTGAGTCTATGGGTCTCTGTGTGGTGAGTCTATGGGTCTCTGTGTGGTGAGTCTATGGGTCTCTGTGTAATGAGTCTATGGGCGCGGTGGTGGACTTTCCCCGTTCCCATGGACAGGAGCGAGAGCCCCGTCATTCGTACTGCTGTTGTCAAAAAACGATCACAACCAGCACCACCATCACCACCACCACCACCACCATCACCACCACCACCACCACCATCACCACCACCACCACCATCACCACCACCACCACCATCACCATCATCACCACCAGCACCACCATCACCACCATCACCATCATCACCACCATCACCATCATCACCACCACCACCATCACCACCATCACCACCACCACCACCATCACCACCATCACCACCACCACCATCACCACCATTACCACCACCACCATCACCATCATCACCACCACCACCAGCACCACCATCACCACCATCACCATCATCACCACCATCACCATCATCACCACCATCACCATCATCACCACCACCACCATCACCACCATCACCACCACCACCATCACCACCACCATCACCACCACCATCACCACCATCACCACCACCACCATCACCACCATCACCACCACCATCACCATCATCACCACCACCACCAGCACCACCATCACCACCATCACCATCATCACCACCACCACCATCACCATCATCACCACCACCACCATCACCACCATCACCACCATCACCACCACCACCATCACTACCACCACCATCACTACCACCATCACCACCACCACCACCATCACCACCACCACCACCATCACCACCACCACCACCATCACCACCACCATCACCATCACCACCATCACCACCATCACCACCACCATCACTACCACCATCACCACCACCACCACCATCACCACCACCACCACCACCATCACCACCACCATCACCACCATCACCACCACCATCACCACCATCACCACCACCATCACCACCATCACCACCATCACCATCACCACCACCATCACCACCACCATCACCACCACCATCACTACCACCACCACCTTCACCACCACCATCATCACCACCACCATCACCACCACCATCACCATCACCACCACCATCACCATCACCACCACCATCACCACCATCACCATCACCACCACCATCACCACCATCACCATCACCACCATCACCACCACCATTACCACCATCACCACCACCACCATCACCACCATCACCACCACCATCACCACCATCATCATCACCACCATCACCACCACCATCACCACCATCACCATCACCACCACCATCACCACCACCATCACCACCACCACCATCACCACCACCATCACCACCATCACCACCACCATCACCACCATCACCATCACCACCATCACCACCATCACCACCACCATCACCACCATCACCATCACCACCACCATCACCACCACCATCACCATCACCACCACCACCATCACCACCACCACCATCACCACCATCACCACCACCATCACCACCATCACCATCACCACCATCACCACCATCACCATCACCACCACCATCACCACCATCACCACCACCATCACCACCATCACCATCACCACCATCACCACCATCACCATCACCACCATCACCACCACCATCACCACCATCACCATCACCACCATCACCACCACCATCACCACCATCACCACCATCACCATCATCACCACCACCATCACCATCATCACCACCACCATCACCATCATCACCATAATGAACATCACTCGCGCCCTTAAATATTTAACGAGTTTAAAAATACTCAGTGAGAGAGAAGAGAGGGAGGGAGGGAGAGAGTGGGAGGGAGAGTGGAGGGGTGAGAGAGGGGAGGGAGAGGGGAGAGAGAGAAGAGAGAGAGGGGAGGGAGGGAGAGTGGGGAGAGAGAGAAGAGAGAGGGGGAGAGAGTGGGAGGGAGGGAGAGGGGAGGGAGTGGGGAGGGAGGGAGAGAGAAGGGGGGGAGAGAGTGGGAGGGAGGAAGAGGGGAGGGAGAGGGGAGGGAGTGGGGGAGAGAGAAGAGAGAGTGGGAGGAGTGAGAGTGGGAGGGAGAGAGGGAGCGAGAGAGAAGGGGGTGAGAGAGAGTGGGAGGGAGAGGGGAGGGAGGGAGAGGGGAGAGAGAGAGTGGGAGAGGTGAGAGTGGGAGGGAGAGTGGAGGGAGGGAGAGAGAAGGGGGTGAGAGAGAATGGAGAGTGGGGAGGGGAGGGAGAGTGGGGAGGGGTGAGAGAGAGAGGAGGGAGAGGGGAGGGAGGGAGAGGGAGGGGTGAGAGAGGGGTGAGAGAGGGAGGGAGGGAGAGGGGTGAGAGAGAAGAGAGAGGAGGGAGAGAGGGGAGAGAGAGGGAGGGAGAGGGAGGGAGGGAGAGAGAAGAGAGAGAGGGAGGGAGAAGGGGAGGGAGAGTGGAGGGAGAGAGAGAGAGGAGAGTGGGGAGGGGAGGGAGAGTGGGGAGGGGTGAGAGACGGGTGAGAGAGAAGAGAGAGGGAGGGAGAGAGGGGTGAGAGAGAGGAGCGAGCGAGCGACTCGGTGATTCTCCCGGGAATCCAGGGAGGAAAAATGTCAAGGTAACCGTTGCCATGGACACCAAGCAAAGCGCATCACCATAGCAACGGGGAAATACGCAGACAGATACACACAGAGATACACACAGAGATACACACAAATACACACACAGAGATACACACACAGAGATAAACACAGAGATAGAGATACACAAACAGAGATACACACACAGAGATACATACACAGAGATACACACAGAGATACACACAGACAGATACACACAGAGATACACACAGAGATACACACAAATACACACACAGAGATACACACACAGAGATACACACAGAGATAGAGATACACACAGAGATACATACACAGAGATATACACAGAGATACACACAGAGATACACACAGACAGATACACACAGACATACACACAGAGATACACACAAATACACACACACAGATACACACACAGAGATACACACAGAGAGATATAGAGATACACACACAGAGATACACACAGACAGATACACACAGAGATACACACAGATACACACAAATACACACACACAGATACATACACAGAGATACACACAGAGAGATACACACAGAGATACACACACAGAGATACACACAGAGATAGAGATACACACACAGAGATACATACACAGAGATACACACAGAGATACACACAGACAGATACACACAGAGATACACACAAATACACACACAGAGATACACACACAGAGATACACACAAATACACACAGAGATACACACAGAGATACACACAAATACACACACAGAGATACACACACAGAGATACACACAGAGATAGAGATACACACACAGAGATACACACACAGAGATACATACACAGAGATACACACAGAGATACACACAGACAGATACACACAGAGATACACACAGAGATACACACAAATACACACACAGATACACACACAGAGATACACACAGAGAGATACAGAGATACACACACAGAGATACACATACAGAGATACACACACAGACATACACACAGAGATACACACAGACAGATACACACAGAGATACACACACAGAGATACACACATACAGATACACACAGAGATACACACAAATACACACACAGAGATACATACACAGAGATACACACAGAGATACACACAAATACACACACAGAGATACACACAGAGAGATACACACACAGAGATACACATACAGAGATACACACACAGAGATACACACAGAGATACACACACAGAGATACACATACAGAGATACACACACAGAGATACACACAGAGATACACACAAATACACACACACAGATACACACAGAGAGATACACACAGAGAGATACACAGAGATACACACAAATACACACAGAGATACACACAGAAAGATACACACAGATACACACATAGATACACACACAGAGATGCACACAGAGATACACACAGAGATACACACAAATACACACACAGAGATACACACACAGAGATACACACAGAGAGATACAGAGATACACACACAGAGATACACATACAGAGATACACACAGAGATACACACAGAGATACACACAGATACACACAGAGATACACACAGAGATACACATACAGAGATACACACACAGAGATACACACAGATACACACGGAGATACACACAGAGAGATACACACAGAGAGATACACACAGATACACACGGAGATACACACAGAGAGATACACACAGAGATACACACAGAGATACACACAAATACACACAGAGATACACACAGAGAGATACACACAGATACACACAGAGAGATACACACAGATACACACAGAGATACACACATAGAGATACAGAGATACACACACAGAGATACACACAGAGATACACACAAATACACACGGAGATACACACAGAGATACACACACAGAGATACACACAGAGATACACACACAGAGATACACACAGAGATACACACACAGAGATACACATACAGAGATACACACACAGAGATACACACAGAGATACACACAAATACACACAGAGAGATACACACAGAGAGATACACACAGAGAGATACACACAGAGATACACAGAGATACACACAAATACAGAGAGATACACACAGATACACACAGAGATACACACACAGAGATACACACAGAAATACACACAGAGACACGCGGAGATACACACACAGATAACAACAACCGCCATTCGCCACTAAGTGGCGGTGACGTCACTACGACGCTTGTGCCAGGCTATGGGCACCCTGAGGCCACGTGAAGTGTCGAATGTCCGCTGGCAGGTCACGGGGCAGACCCAGGTGCCACGGGTCGACTGACTGAGATGACTGGCTGGTGCACCACCTGTGCCCCCTACCGTGCCAACCTGCTGTGCTTTAGCCACCCGGCGCTCCGCTCGTTGTTGTGAGCGTTGCTCCTCCGCCCTCCGTTGTTGTTGGAGGGCGACTACCTCCAACTGCCCAGTAGCATCCTTCACGAGCCTCCTCCACAGAGGCCGATCTTGACACCGCTGGTACCAGTCATCGGCAAGTCCACTCAGCTCCACGTCCTCCTGTACCACATCACTCCATCTCTTCTCTAGCCCGTGCCGCGCCCGTTTAGCCCCCTCGATCCGGCCGAACAAAAGCTGTTTCGGCATTCAATGGCTGGGCGTGCGGGCTACATGACCCAGCCAACGCAGCCTTGCCCACCAGAGGAGCTCACCGATGGGACTTTGTCCAGATCTTTCAAGGATTTGTGAGCTCCGCACACAATCCATCCTGGTTAAACACAGGATGGGTCGTAGGCAGGCCAGCCTAAATGTTTCTAACTGGCAAAGATGTTCCATTAGGGAAGTCCACGTTTCGCAAGCGTAGAGAAGGGAGGGAATGACCGTGGCCGAGAAGACCTGAAGCTTAGTGCGGAGCGACAGACCAGGTAGCTTCCACACAGCGTTACGCAACCGATGAAAATATATTGCCGCTCGACTGATTTGCAGTGAGACCTCTGCTGTTAAACTGGAGCCGGTCATAAGCACACTGCCCAAGTATGGGAAACTCTCCACTCTCTCCACAACTGCCCCATCACCGATTGGGAGATGTGTGGTTGGGTTGCCCGATGGTAGAAAATATCCAGGCAGGTGCTTAGTTTTGGTGGGGCTGATGGTAAGGCCCCATCTCTTAGTGGCACGCTCCAGGTTCAGCAGCAGCACCTCCAACTCCTCCTCTGAGTGAGCAGCAATTACCAGTTCATTGGCATACATAACGTGGTTGAGCAATAGGGAGCCATCGCTTGACCGCACCCAGGCATCGATCAGCCTCCCATTATATCTGTACCAAATGGAGATTCCCCCGGTACAGCTATTGAAGGCTTCACGGACTACGTGGTCGAAATAGATGTTAAATAATGTGGGAGCCAGAGGACATCCCTGTCGCACCCCAAGGTGTACAGGGAATGGCTCGGACTCCTGGCCACGTAGTTTTACCCGGGCCCGCTCACCATCATGAAGGTGCTTAATGATCATGAGCAGAGGGTCAGGGACTCCGAAAGCACGAAGAACAACCCAGAGCCCAGGCCTACTTATGGTATCATAGGCCTTGACCAGGTCAATAAAGCAGAGATGTAGGTCTTGGTGGAATTCCCTACACCTCTGCTGTAGCAGACGGACAGAAAATATGGCATCTGTGCAGGACCGCCCGTTCCTGAAACCGCATTGGGGCTCCGCAAGCCTCTCTTCAGCGTGCCTGGCAAGGCGATGCTGAATAATCCTTGCCAGGACCTTTCCCGGCACACTGAGGAGTGAGATGCCTCTGTAGTTGTTACAGTCTGTGCGGTCCCCCTTCTAAAAGAGGGGGACCACCAGGGCATCCTTCCAATCCTGCGGAACCCGTCCATTGTTATGATGTCATATAGGGCAGTCTGTGCACAAACGCCACCCTCCCTCAGCATTTCGCTTGGGAGATCATCTCTGCCCGCTGCCTTTCCTCGTCTCAGACTCCGGATCGCCCTCAGTACTTCCTCAACAGATGGCACCTCAGCCAGCCACTCAAAGGGGGTGACTTCTTCCAATATTTGAGGCACCGCAGCCTCAGCAGGGTCATCCCCACTTTGTCTGACGTTGTTATCCAGGCTGAGGGATGTCCCCTCCCCCAGGACCTCACAGAAATGCCCAGCAAATCTGCAAACCTGTTCCTGGGGGTCAGAGATTGGATCACCGTTCATTCCCCTAATGATGGTAAGAGGTGTGGCGCTGCAGGTTACTTTTTTGATGGAATTAAAGAGCGATTTGTGATCGCGGGCCACTGAGGCAGACTCCATCTCCTCAGCAACCTGCGACCACCACCCATCCTTGCAGCACCTCATGGCTCTCTGAACCTCCGAGCGAAGGCTGCGGTAAGCCTCCTCATTCTCAGACGTGGGATTCTGTAGCCGATGACAGTGGGCCTGTCGCTTTTTCTCAACCATCCTGAACACCTCCTCTGTCAGTCAGGGTCTCTGTTGAGGTCTGGACCACGTACCTAAAGCAGCCATTGCAGCTGCATGAGTCACAGTACTAAACCTCGCCCATTTACCCTCGACATCAGGAGGAGTGGGGTACGATGCCAATCCCAGCCGCAAGCGACGATGAAATTCTCGCTTGCAACTTCCATCAGCTAGCTGAGACCATGCCACCAAAGGTTAAATGGGGTCCTGGGTGTACACCCACCACCGGAGTAGAAGAATGGCAGGCGCATCTTACAGGTGACAAGCCGATGGTCAGTAGGCAGATCAGCTACACGGTAGGTCCTGGTGTCAAGGACATGGGCCCACATCTGCGCTTCTGTAACTATATAGTCCAGCAGATGTTCTTGCTTGGACCCAGCATGCATTCATGATGTGTGGATGCGTCGATCCAATAACAGCGTGTTGGTAAATACAAGCCCATGGGCTGCACATAATTCTAGCAGCCTCCTTCCATTATTTGAGCTGATCTGGCCCATGTCCTCCATTCACTCCAGACCAGGTGCCAGCATCATGACCAACTCAGGCATTAAAGTAGCCTAACAGGATGACTCTATATCGAAGGGCCACTTTAGCCAACACCTGTGACAGGAGGTCATAGAAGGCATCTGAGTCATCGGCTTTGCCTGCATCCCTCCACGGATGTTCGTCTTAGGTGGGGGCATAAGTAACCACGACCACCACTCCTCGCCTCTGGTTGACGGGAAGGCGAGCCCCAAGTAGCCTGGGGCTTACAGCTTCCCACACCTCACCGCCACGCTCCCACGCCCCCTTCATTATTTTGTTCAGAACAGCCACTCCCTGTTGTTTGGCAGTCTGCTGCCCTGAGTAGAGGACTGTCCACCCCTCATGGTGGCAGGAGCCAGAGCCCGTGCACCTGAATACCACAGAGATCCAGGCGGTACCGGTCCAGCTCCCGACAGAGGAGTGGCAGCCTCTCCTCCGCAGTGAGCGTTCGAACATTCCATGTGGCCACACGAAATGGCTTTTCGTTGTTTCTGGAGGAGCCCCGAGGGTAGAGATTCAATCTCTTGGCTCCGTTAATTGGGGTTTGGCAAGGAGACGTCATAGACGCCTGTCCCCCCGGGGCCTCCGGCACAAGCTTATTAGATATTTTAAACTTGGTTTTGTGGTAATTTATTGAAGGTGGAGGGGTTACCAGCCCCTCGTACCCATCCAGAGCCCCCATTTGGCCGCTGTGGGTTGCTACAAGCATCGCAGATATACACAGATACACATGCAGATAAACACAGATGCACACAGATATATATACACAAACACAGAGATACGCAGATACACACAGATATACACAGATACACACGGATATATATGCACACACACATATATACACACAACCGCCATTCGCCACTAAGTGGCGGTGATGTCACCACGACGCTTATTCCAGGCCATGTGCACATTGAGGCCACGTGAAGTGTCGAACGCCCGCTGGCAGGAGGTCACGGGGCAGACCCAGCAGGTGCCACGAGTCGACCGAGATGACTGGCTGATGCACCACCTGTGCCCCCTACTGTGCCAACCCGCTGTGCTTTAGCCACCCGGCGCTCCGCTCGTTGTTGTGAGCGTCGCTGCTCCACCCTCCGTTGTTGTTGGAGGGCGACTGCCTCCAACTGCCCAGTAGCATCCTTCACGAGCCTCCTCCACAGAGGCCAATCTTGACACCGCTGGTACCGGTCATCGGCAAGTCCACTCAGCTCCACGTCCTCCTGTACCACATCACTCCATCTCTTCTCTAGCCCGTGCCGCGCCCGTCTAGCCCCCTCAATCCGGCCGAACAAAAACTGTTTCGGCATGCGTTGGACTGGGCATGCGGGCTACATGACCCAGCCAACGCAGCCTTGCCTGCCGGAGGAGCTCACCGATGGACCTTGCCCAGACCTTTCAAGGATTTGCGAGCACCTCACGCAATCCAGCCTGCTGGTTAAACCCAGGATGGATCGTAGGCAGGCCAGCCTAAATGTTTCTGACCGGTGAAGATGCTCTATTAGGGGGGGTCCACGTTTTGCAAGCGTAGAGAAGGGAGGGAATGACCGTGGCCGAGAATACCTGAAGCTTAGTGCGGAGCGACAGACCAGGTAGCTTCCACACAGCGTTACGCAACCGATGAAAAGATATTGCCGCTCAACTGATTCGGAGTGAGACCTCTGCTGTTAAACTGGAGCCGGTCATAAGCACACTGCCCAGGGATGGAAAACTCTCCACTCTCTCCACAACTGCCCCATCACCGATTGGGAGTTGTGGGGGTGGAGTGTCCGATGGTACAAAATACCCAGGCAGGTGCTTAGTTTTGGTAGGGCTGATGGTAAGGCCCCATCTCCTAGTGGCACGCTCCAGTCTCAGCAGCAGCGTCTCCAACTCCTCCTCTGAGTGAGCAGCTATTACCAGATCATCGGCATACGTAACGTGGTTGAGCAATAGGGAAGCTCTCCACTCTCACCCAATTGGTGCTCGACCAGATGACGCCAAAAGGCGTCACACAGCTCAGAGACAATGCCGCTATCAAAGTAGTAATGAGGGCTCGGGGTGAGCATCTACATCATCATCATTAGACCACCTTTGCCAGTACCAAAATGTAATAATAATAATAATAGGGGTTTTCCCCTTTTTTCTGGCAACAGAAAGCCGTCCCTTGGTGTGGACCAATCAGTGTCAAGGACAACGCATCATATATTATCATAGTGTGTGGTGTTTTTTTGTTTGCATTTTGACCGCAGGTATTGTGGTTAACGCGGTAATCGTGAATCCTCGTGAAAAAAGAGGTTTCAGTTTTGTTGCCAGTAAAAAGGTGAAAACCCCTTTTATTATTATTATTACTATTACACATTCACCTGCTGGTGCACGTGGAGATGGCGGACACACCATGGTGACTCTGTTGACGTCTCTACACCATCACCACCACCACCACCACAATTTACCGGGACCATCATCATAATCACCACCACCACCATCACCACCACCTCCATCACCGGCGCCACCACCATCACCACCATCATCACCATCATCATTACCACCATCACCACCATCACCACCACAATCATTATAACCACCATATACCACCACCACCATCATCATTACCACCACCACAATCATTACCACCACCATCATTACCGCCACCATTACCACCGTCATTACCACCACCATTTACCACCACCACTACCACCGTCATTACCACCACCATCATTACCACCAACACCACCACAATCATTACCACCACCATTTACCACCACCACCGTCATTACCACCACCACCACCACCATCACCACCGTCATTACCACCACCACCATTACCACCGTCATTACCACCACCATCATTACCACCAACACCACCACAATCATTACCACCACCGTAATTACCACCACCACTTACCACCACCACCACCATCACCACCGTCATTACCACCACCATTACCACCGTCATTACCACCACCATCATTACCACCAACACCACCACAACCATTACCACCACCGTAATTACCACCACCATTTACCACCACCATCACCACCGTCATTACCACCACCACCATTACCACCGTCATTACCACCACCATCATTACCACCAACACCACCACAATCATTACCACCACCGTAATTACCACCACCATTTACCACCACCACCACCACCATCACCACCGTCATTACCACCACCACCATTACCACCGTCATTACCACCACCATTTACCACTACCACCGTCAATACCATCACCATTTACCACCACTGCATAAAGGTGTTATATGATGCGCCACTCCCACGCAGTTAGCCGCTAGTACCAGCCACGTGCCAATAGGGGGCACATATGGGACTGAGCCCCAACTGCTAAGAGACTCTGGCCCATAGCGCCACACGGCTACCCCCTGTGGAACGCCACGTCCAGAGGTACAGACCCCAAGACCCCAGGGAGGGGGGTGGTGGATTTGACATCACCCCCCCAAGTCCTTCCGGAAGGTTCCGGAAGGAAGTTGCGGCCGGGGTCCGGGGCCGAACCGCCGCCCTGCGCAAAAAGCTCCCAACGGTCCCGGCAGTCATCAATTAGACCTCCTTTACCAGTACCAAAACGTAATAATAATAACAGGGGTTTTCCCCTTTTGTCTGGCAAGAAAACTGAAACCTTTTTTTGTACGAGGATTCGTGTTTACCGCATGAACCGCAATACCTGCGGTCAAAATGCAAACAAATAACAAACACACCGTGATAATATGATGATGCGTTGTCCTTGACGCTGATTGGTCCACACCAAGGCACGGCTTTCTGAGCCTCGACCCAATTGGTGCTCGAACAGACGACGCCAAAAGGCGTCACCACAGCTCAGAGACAATGCCGCTATCAACGTAATGAACATCTACATCATCATCATCAGACCTCCTTTACCAGTACCAAAACGTAATAATAATAATAACAGGGTTTTCCCCCTTTTACCTTGCAACGAAACTGAAACCTTTTTTTGTACGAGTATTCGTGTTTACCGCATGAACCACAATACCCGCGGGTCAAAATGCAAGCAAACAAAAAACCCCACACACTATGATAATGATGCGTTGCCCTTGACGCCGATTGGTCCACACCAAGGGACGGCTTTCTTGTTGAGCCTCGACCCAATTGGTGCTCGACCAGATGACGCCAAAAGGCGTCACACAGCTCAGAGACAATGCCGCTATCAAAGTAGTAATGAGCATCTACATCCTCATCAGACCTCCTTTGCTAGTACCAAAATGTAATAATAATAACAGGGTTTTCCCCCTTTTACCTTGCAACGAAACTGAAAACCATTTTTTTTTCCACGAGGATTCACGTTTTACCGCGTGAACCGCGATACCCGCGGGTCAAAATGCAAGCAAACAAAAACCCCACACACTATGATAATGATGCGTTGCCCTTGACACCGATTGGTCCACACCAAGGCACGGCTTTCTGAGCCTCGACCCAATTGGTGCTCGACCAGATGACGCCAGAAGGCGTCACACAGCTCAAAGACAATGCCGCTATCAAAGTAGTAATGAGGGCTCGGGGTGAGCATCTACATCATCATTAGAACTCCTTTACCAGTACCAAAACGTAATAATAATAATAAACAGGGTTTTTTCCCCTTTTATCTGGCAACTCCTCCTCTGAGTGAGCAGCGATTACCAGATCATCGGCATACGTAACGTGGTTGAGCAATAGGGAAGCTCTCCACTCTCACCCAATTGGTGCTCGACCAGATGACGCCAAAAGGCGTCACACAGCTCAAAGACAATGCCGCTATCAAAGTAGTAATGAGGGCTCGGGGTGAGCATCTACATCATCATTAGACCTCCTTTGCTAGTACCAAAACGTAATAATAATAACAGGGTTTTCCCCCTTTTATCTGGCAACGAAACTGAAACCATTTTTTTTCACGAGGATTCGTGTTTACCGCGTGAACCGCGATACCCGCGGGTCAAAATGCAAGCAAACTAAAACCCCCACACACTATGATAATGATGCGTTGCCCTTGACACCGATTGGTCCACACCAAGGCACAGCTTTCTGAGCCTCGACCCAATTGGTGCTCGACCAGACGACGCCAAAAGGCGTCACACAGCTCAGAGACAATGCCGCTATCAAAGTAGTAATGAACATCTACATCATCATCATCATCAGACCTCCTTTACCAGTACCAAAACGTAATAATAATAACCACAGGGTTTTCCCCCTTTTACCTTGCAACGAAACTGAAAACCATTTTTTTTTTCCCACGAGGATTCACGTTTTACCGCGTGAACCGCGATACCCGCGGGTCAAAATGCAAGCAAGCAAGCAAACCAAAAACCCCACACACCACGCTAACACGCGATGTGTTGCCCTTGAGGCAAAGTCTCCCGGATGGAAGAGCCCCAAGAGGGGGCCCCCCGAAGCCGCGAGCAGGCTCGGGATGAGACCGCCGAGACGTCCAAAGCTCCGCCCGAGGGCGGGGTCGGCTTAGCCGGCCGAGAGGCGCGTTAGTCCGGAGGGGGCGGCGACGTCCTTGGGCCACAGGGTGCGAGGGACCCGCTCACCCCAACTGTGTTCGGGATTTGTTGTTAGAAAGCGCTCCGCAGTTGACTCGGAGAAGTGTCTCCTCTAGTTGTTTGGCCCGCGGCACCGCCATTGCCGCCGCCGCCATCGTCATAATCGCCACCAGCGTCGCCGCAAGCCGTCACCACCAGCGTCACCACCACCATCATCACCACCACCACCACCAGCGTCACCACCATCATCACCACCACCATCACCACCACCATCACCACCAGCCATCACCACCAGCGTCACCACCAGCCATCGCCACCAGCCATCAACATCACCACCAGCGTCACCACCAGCGTCACCACCACCATCATCACCACCACCATCACCACCACCAGCCATCACCACCAGCGTCACCACCAGCGTCACCACCACCATCATCACCACCATCATCACCACCATCATCATCACCACCATCATCACCACCACCATCACCACCACCATCACCACCAGCATCACCGTCACCACCACCATCATCACCGTCACCACCACCATCACCGCCATTGCCATAACCACCATCACCACCGCCATCCACAGCGACAAGAGCGGTGTTAGTTCTCCACTTGTATTCACCACCATCACCATCACCACCACCATCACCATCATCACCACCACCATCACCACCACCATCACCATCATCACAACCACCACCATCACCACCATCCACATCACCATCATCACCATCCACAGCGACAAGACCAGTGTTAATTCTCCACTTGTATTCGTGCCTTTGTCGAAACAGGGTGGTGGAGGGGTTTTACGACACAACGCTGGGATCTGGACCCTGGGGGGGGGGGGGAGGGGCGACCTGCATGCAGACTTAGTTCTGAGTCGGTCTGAGTGAGTCTGAGTGAGTGAGTGAGTCTGAGTGAGTTAGTCTGAGTGAGTCCCAGTGAGTGAGTCAGTCTGAGTGAGTGAGGGAGTAGTGAATGAGTGAGTGGGTGAGTGAGAGAGTGAGTGAGTGAGTGGGTGGTGAGTGGGTGAGCGAGTGGGTGAGTGAGTGAGAAAGTGAGTGAGTGAGTGGTGAGTGGGTGAGCGAGTGGGTGAGTGGGTGAGTGAGTGGGTGAGTGAGTGGGTGGTGAGTGGGTGGTGAGTGGGTGAGCGAGTGGGTGAGTGGGTGAGTGAGTGGGTGAGTGAGTGGGTGGGTGAGTGGGTGAGTGAGTGGGTGAGTGAGTGGGTGAGTGGGTGGTGAGTGGGTGGTGAGTGGGTGAGCGAGTGGGTGAGTGAGTGGGTGAGTGAGTGGGTGGTGAGTGGGTGAGCGAGTGAGTGAGTGGGTGGTGAGTGGGTGAGCGAGTGGGTGAGTGGGTGAGTGAGTGGGTGGTGAATGGGTGGTGAGTGGGTGAGCGGGTGAGTGGTGAGCGGGTGAGTGATGAGTGGGTGAGCGAGTGAGTGGGCGAGTGGGTGAGCGGATGGGTGGTGAGCGGGTGGGTGAGTGAGTGGGTGAGTGAGTGGGTCAGTCTGAGTGAGTGAGTCAGTCTGAGTGAGTGAGTCAGTCTGAGTGAGTCAATCCGAGTGAGTCAGTCTGAGTGAGTCAGTCAGTCTGCGTGAGTGAGTCTGAGTGAGTGAGTGAGTCTGAGTGAGTCAGTCTGAGTGAGTCAGTCTGAGTGAGTGAGTCAGTCCGAGTGAGTCAGTCTGAGTGAGTCAGTTTGAGTGAGTCAGTCTGAGTGAGTGAGTGAGTCTGAGTGAGTGAGTCTGAGTGAGTGAGTCAGTCTGAGTGAGTGAGCCAGTTTGAGTCAGTCTGAGTGAGTGAGTGAGTCAGTCGGAGTGAGTGAGTGAGTCAGTCTGAGTGAGTCTAAGTGAGTGAGTGAGTCAGTCCGAGTGAGTCAGTCCAAGTGAGTCAGTCCGAGTGAGTCAGTCAGTCTGAGTGAGTGAGTCTGAGTGAGTGAGTCAGTCTGAGTGAGTGAGTCAGTCTGAGTGAGTGAGCCAGTTTGAGTCAGTCTGAGTGAGTGAGTGAGTCAGTCGGAGTGAGTGAGTGAGTGAGTCTGAGTGAGTCTAAGTGAGTGAGTGAGTCAGTCCGAGTGAGTCAGTCCAAGTGAGTCAGTCCGAGTGAGTCAGTCAGTCTGAGTGAGTCTGAGTGAGTGAGTCAGTCTGAGTGAGTGAGTCAGTCCGAGTGAGTCAGTCCAAGTGAGTCAGTCCGAGTGAGTCAGTCAGTCTGAGTGAGTGAGTCTGAGTGAGTGAGTCAGTCTGAGTGAGTGAGTCAGTCCGAGTGAGTCAGTCTGAGTGAGTGAGTTTGAGTGAGTCAGTCTGAGTGAGTGAGTCAGTCTGAGTGAGTCAGTGAATCTGAGTGAGTGAGTGAGTCTGAGTGAGTCTGAGTCCGAGTCAGTCCGAGTGAGTCAGTCTAAGTGAGTGAGTCAGTCTGAGTGAGTGAGTCAGTCTGAGTGAGTGAGTCTGAGTGAGTCTGAGTGAGTCAGTCTGAGTGAGTCTGAGTGAGTCTGAGTGAGTGAGTCTGAGTGAGTGAGTCTGAGTGAGTCAGTCTGAGTGAGTGAGTCTGAGTGAGTCTGAGTGAGTCTGAGTGAGTCTGAGTGAGTGAGTGAGTCTGAGTGAGTGAGTGAGTCTGAGTGAGTGAGTCAGAGTGAGTGAGTCAGAGTGAGTGAGTCTGAGTGAGTGAGTCAGTCTGAGTGAGTCAGTCTGAGTGAGTGAGTCAGTCCGAGTGAGTCAGTCCGAGTGAGTCTGAGTGAGTGAGTCTGAGTGAGTGAGTCTGAATGAGTGAGTGAGTCTGAGTGAGTGAGTCTGAGTGAGTCAGTCTGAGTGAGTGAGTCTGAGTGAGTGAGTCTGAGTGAGTCTGAGTGAGTCAGTCTGAGTGAGTCTGAGTGAGTCAGTCCAAGTGAGTCAGTCTGAGTGAGTGAGTGAGTCAGTCTGAGTGAGTGAGTCAGTCTGAGTGAGTGAGTCAGTCTGAGTGAGTGAGTCTGAGTGAATGAGTCTGAGTGAGTCAGTCTGAGTGAGTGAGTTTGAGCGAGTCTGAGTGAGTGAGTCTGAGTGAGTCAGTCTGAGTGAGTGAGTCTGAGTGAGTGAGTCTGAGTGAGTCTGAGTGAGTGAGTCTGAGTGAGTCTGAGTGAGTGAGTCAGTCTGAGTGAGTCTGAGTGAGTGAGTCTGAGTGAGTCTGAGTGAGTCTGAGTGAGTGAGTCTGAGTGAGTGAGTCTGAGTGAGTGAGTCTGAGTGAGTCTGAGTGAGTGAGTCTGAGTGAGTGAGTCTGAGTGAGTCTGAGTGAATGAGTCTGAGTGAGTCAGTCTGAGTGAGTGAGTCTGAGCGAGTCTGAGTGAGTGAGTCTGAGTGAGTCAGTCTGAGTGAGTGAGTCTGAGTGAGTCTGAGTGAGTGAGTCTGAGTGAGTCTGAGTGAATGAGTCTGAGTGAGTCAGTCTGAGTGAGTGAGTCAGTCCGAGTGAGTCAGTCTGAGTGAGTGAGTGAGTCAGTCTGAGTGAGTGAGTCTGAGTGAGTCTGAGTGAGTCTGAGTGAGTGAGTCTGAGTGAGTGAGTCTGAGTGAGTCTGAGTGAATGAGTCTGAGTGAGTCAGTCTGAGTGAGTGAGTCTGAGCGAGTCTGAGTGAGTCAGTCTGAGTGAGTCTGAGTGAGTCCGAGTGAGTCAGTCTGAGTCTGAGTCAGTCTGAGTGAGTCAGTCTGAGTCTGAGTCAGCGGTGTTGCGGTGTTGTGCCCGGATCGACGTCTTCTTGGCAGCGTGGGTGAAGGTGGTGCGTGGGGGGTGGGCACCACCACCACTGCCTGGGGGGTCTCCAGCAGCATCACTGCTGCACACACAGAGACACACACAGAGACACACACAGAGACACACACAGAGACACAGTCACACACAGAGACACACACAGAGACACACAGTGACACACACAGAGACACACAGTGACACACACACACACAGAGACACACACGGAGACACACACACACAGAGACACACACAGAGACACACACAGAGACACACACAGAGACACACAGTGACACACACAGTGACACACACACACAGAGACACACACACAGAGACACACACAGTGACACACACAGTGACACACACAGAGACACACACAGAGAGACACACACAGAGACACACACACAGAGACACACACAGAGACACACACAGAGACACACACACAGAGACACACAGAGACACACACAGAGACACATACAGTGACACACACAGAGACACACACAGAGACACGCACAGAGACACACACAGAGATACACACAGAGACACACAGAGACACACACAGAGACACACACACACAGAGACACACACAGAGACACACACAGTCACACAACAACAACCGCCATTCGCCACTAAGTGGCGGTGACGTCACCACGACGCTTGTGCCAGGCTATGTGCACCGTGAGGCCACGTGAAGTGTCGAACGCCCGCTGGCAGGAGGTCACGGGGCAGACCCAGGTGCCACGGGTCGACTGACTGAGATGGCTGGCTGATGCGCCACCTGTGCCCCCTACTGTGCCAACCTGCTGTGCTTTAGCCACCCGGCGCTCCGCTCGTTGTTGTGAGCGTCGCTCCTCCGCCCTCCGTTGTTGTTGGAGGGCGACTGCCTCCAACTGCCCAGTAGCGTCCTTCACGAGCCTCCTCCACAGAGGCCGATCTTGACACCGCTGGTACCGGTCATCGGCAAGTTCACTCAGCTCCACGTCCTCCTGTACCACATCACTCCATCTCTTCTCTAGCCCGTGCCGCGCCCGTTTAGCCCCCTCGATCCGGCCGAACAAAAGCTGTTTCGGCATGCGGTGGCTGGGCATGCGGGCTACATGACCCAGCCAACGCAGCCTTGCCTGCTGGAGGAGCTCACCGATGGGACCGTGCCCAGATCTTTCAAGGATTTGTGAGCTCCTCACACAATCCAGTCTGGTTAAACCCAGGATGGATTGTAGGCAGGCCAGCCTAAATGTTTCTAACCGGCGAAGATGTTCCATTAGGGGGGTCCACGTTTCGCAAGCGTAGAGAAGGGAGGGAATGACCGTGGCCGAGAAGACCTGAAGCTTAATGCGGAGTGACAGACCAGGTAGCTTCCACACAGCGTTACGCAACCGATGAAAAGATATTGCCGCTCGACTGATTCGGAGTGAGACCTCTGCTGTTAAACTGGAGCCGGTCATAAGCACACTGCCCAGGTATGGGAAACTCTCCACTCTCTCCACAACTGCCCCATCATTGATTGGGAGTTGTGGGGGTGGAGTGTCCGATGGTACAAAATACCCAGGCAGGTGCTTAGTTTTTGTGGGGCTGATGGTAAGGCCCCACCTCTTAGTGGCACGCTCCAGTCTCAGCAGCAGCATCTCCAACTCCTCCCCTGAATGAGCAGCTATTACCAAATCATCGGCATACATAATGTGGTTGAGCAATAGGGAGCCATCCCTTGACTGCACCCGGGCATCGATCAGCCTCCCATTATATCTGCACCAAATGGAGATTCCCCCGGTACAGCTATTGAAGGCTTCACGAACTACGTGGTCAAAATAGATGTTAAATAATGTGGGAGCCAGAGGACATCCCTGTCGCACCCCAAGGTGTACAGGGAATGGCTCTGACTCCCGGCCACGTAGTTTTACCCGGGCCCGCTCACCATCATGAAGGTCCTTAATGATCGTGAGCAGAGGGTCAGGGACTCCGAAAGCACGAAGAACGACCCAGAGCCTAGGCCTACTGATGGTATCATAGTGCCTTGACCAGGTCAATAAAGCAGAGACGTAGGTCTTGCTGGAATTCCCTACACCTCTGCTGTAGCAGACGGACAGAAAACATGGCATCCGTGCATGCCCGCCCCGGTCTGAAACCGCGTTGGGGCTCCGCAAGCCTCTCCTCAGCGTGCCTGGCGAAGGCGATGCCGAATAATCCTCGCCGCTGAGAATGATGCGCGTTGTGTGATGACGCCTTATCCGCACCAAGGCATTCCCCTTTCACAATCCCCGCGGGCCCAGGCACTTGTGTCCGTGCAAACAGACGCCACGCGCCTCTAGATTTGAAGCCTTCGTGACTGCTAGGATCCACACCATTGGGTAAAGTCACCACGTAGTAGGTAAAAAAAATAAAACAACAAAAATCACACAACGTTTCGGCCACAACGCAAGCGGCCTTCATCAGGCGAAGGGGACCAGGCTGTCTGGAGGAAAGCGGAAAGACGCCCGCCCGCCCGCCCGCCCGCCCGCCCCTTCCCCTCGGCATTTCGCTCGGGAGATCGTCTCTGATCGGACAACGTGACGTCCCGCACAGATCTCGCACACAGCCACGCACTCAGAAAGGGGGGGTGGTTGGTGGCGGGGTGGCTTCTTCGGGACCAATAACACCGTGAGACAAAATACAGATTTCGACTTAAAAGCTTTCGTGACTGCAGGGATCCATGCCGTTGGTTCCGTCGGTAAAGCGGCCACCGAGCGAAAAGCCTGCGGTAGAAGCCTCTTCAAATCTTCGACGTGGGATGTTGCAGATATGATGGGGGGGGGCGCCTGTCGCTTTCACTCAACCAGCCCGGAATCACCTCCTCCTCCTCCTCCTCCAGCCAGGCTCTCTGGGGAGGTCTGCACCGTGTACCCCAACGTAGCCGTTGCGGCTGTGTGAGCCACAGTCCCGTACATCGTCAGCTCCCCCCCCCGCCCCGCCCCCTCAGCAAAAACCAGCCGCAAGCGACGGGGAAATCCTCGCTTGAAACTATCCTCGGCTGGCTGAGACCGTGCCACTGCGGGTTTGAATCTCGGTGGGGGGGGGGGGGGGGGGGTGCCCTGGGTGTACACCCACCACCGGAGTGGCAGAGTGGCAGGCGCATCTGACAGGTGACAGATCAGCTCCACGGAAGGTCCCTGGTGTCCAAGAGACGTCGGCCCGCATCATCATCCGCTGCTCCGTCGCTACGCAGCCCGGCAGATTTTCTCGCTTGGTACCCGGCGAGCAGTCCACAGCGATGTTGTGTGGATGATGCGCCGGTGCCGGAACAGCGTGTCGGCATATTTTGCAAGCACGTGGGCCGCACAGCGAGACGTGCCTTCAATGGGCGTCCCTGCTGCCACAGGCGCTAGTTAAAGTGGCCCCCTCGGGATGGGGTCGTCAGGTTGGGCGACATCAATGCCCGAGTGGTTCATGAGGCGGACACCTGGGTTGGACGCCATCAGGAAGGCATGGGAGGAATCGGCTCGATAATAACCGTCACCGCCACCACCGCCGCCAACACCACCGCCACCGCCATCACTATCGCCGCCGCCGCTGCCACCGCCGCCGCCATCACCACCACCACCAACACTACCGCCACCATCATCACCACCACCACCGCCATTACCACCACCGCCACCACCAACACCACCGCCACCACCACCACCTCCATTACCACCACCACTGCCACCAACAACACCAACACCACCAACACCACCGCCACCATCATCACCACCACCACCACCACAACAACCACCACCACCACCACTGCAACCACAACAACCACCACCGCCGCCACCACCACCACCACCGCCACCACCACCACCACCGCCACCACCATCACCACCATCACCACCACCATCACCACCACCACCACAATCACCACCACAACAACCACCACCACCACCACCACCACAACCACCGCCACCACCACCACCACCACCACCGCCACCACCACCACCACCACCATCATCACCCACCACCACCACCACCATCACCACCACCACCACCACCATCACCACCACCATCACCACCACCACCGCCGCCCCCCACACCTCCGGAAGATGGCCCCGGCTGCGGCGAGCCGTCGCTCCAACTCCGCCGCGCTGAGCTGGGGGCTGGGCCTGGCCCCGTTGGCTCCGCCCATCTCGGCGACTCCGATGACGTAGTCGGAGATGGCTCCGCCCCTCACCACGGCGACGGTGGGCACGGCGCGGAGGCGGAGCCGGGTGCTCAGGAAGGGCGCCCGGCTCACGTCCAGGCGCAGGAAGCGAGTCTCAAGGTGGAGCGGAGCCATCTTGGCCAGCTGGCCGTCTACCACCTCACAGCTTCAGGGGGGAGATAGAGGGGGGAGATAGAGGGGAGATAGAGAGGGGAGATAAGAGGGGGGAGATAGAGAGGGGAGATAGAGAGGGGAGATAGAGAGGGGGAGATACACAGAGGCAGAGAGAGAATCTCAGAGTCTCAAGGTGCAGCGGAGCCATCTTGGCCAGCTGGCCGTCCACCACCTCACAGCTTCAGGGGGGAGATAGAGGGGGGAGATAGAGGGGAGATAGAGAGGGGAGATAGAGAGGGGAGATAGAGAGGGGGAGATACACAGAGGCAGAGAGAGAATCTCAGAGTCTCAAGGTGCAGCGGAGCCATCTTGGCCAGCTGGCCGTCCACCACCTCACAGCTTCAGGGGGGAGATAGAGGGGGAGATAGAGGGGGAGATAGAGAGGGGAGATAGAGAGGGGAGATAGAGGGGGGGAGATACACAGAGGCAGAGAGAGAATCTCAGAGTCTCAAGGTGGAGCGGAGCCATCTTGGCCAGCTGGCCGTCCACCACCTCACAGCTTCAGGGGGGAGACACAGAGGGAGATAGAGGGGAGATAGAGGGGGAGATAGAGAGGGGAGATACACAGAGGCAGAGAGAGAATCTCAGAGTCTCAAGGTGGAGCGGAGCCATCTTGGCCAGCTGGCCGTCCACTACCTCACAGCTTCAGGGGGGAGACACAGTGGGGGGGAGATAGAGGGGAGATAGAGGGGGGAGATAGAGAGGGGAGATACACAGAGGCAGAGAGAGAATCTCAGAGTCTCAAGGTGGAGCGGAGCCATCTTGGCCAGCTGGCCGTCCACCACCTCACAGCTTCAGGGGGGAGACACAGAGGGAGATAGAGGGGAGATAGAGGGGGAGATAGAGAGGGGAGATACACAGAGGCAGAGAGAGAATCTCAGAGTCTCAAGGTGGAGCGGAGCCATCTTGGCCAGCTGGCCGTCCACCACCTCACAGCTTCAGGGGGGAGACACAGTGGGGGGAGATAGAGGGGAGATAGAGGGGGAGATAGAGAGGGGAGATACACAGAGGCAGAGAGAGAATCTCAGAGTCTCAAGGTGGAGCGGAGCCATCTTGGCCAGCTGGCCGTCCACCACCTCACAGCTTCAGGGGGGAGACACAGTGGGGGGGAGATAGAGGGGAGATAGAGAGGGGAGATAAGAGGGGGGAGATACACAGAGGCAGAGAGAGAATCTCAGAGTCTCAAGGTGCAGCGGAGCCATCTTGGCCAGCTGGCCGTCTACCACCTCACAGCTTCAGGGGGGAGATAGAGAGGGGAGATAGAGGGGGAGATAGAGAGGGGAGATACACAGAGGCAGAGAGAGAATCTCAGAGTCTCAAGGTGGAGCGGAGCCATCTTGGCCAGCTGGCCGTCTACCACCTCACAGCTTCAGGGGGGAGATAGAGGGGGGCGATAGAGGGGGAGATAGAGAGGGGAGATACACAGAGGCAGAGAGAGAATCTCAGAGTCTCAAGGTGCAGCGGAGCCATCTTGGCCAGCTGGCCGTCCACCACCTCACAGCTTCAGGGGGGAGATAGAAGGGGGAGATAGAGGGGGGGAGATAGAGAGGGGGAGATACACAGAGGCAGAGAGAGAATCTCAGAGTCTCAAGGTGCAGCGGAGCCATCTTGGCCAGCTGGCCGTCCACCACCTCACAGCTGGGGTGGGGAGATAGAGAGGGGAGATAGAGAGGGGAGATAGAGGGGGGAGATACACAGAGGCAGAGAGAGAATCTCAGAGTCTCAAGGTGGAGCGGAGCCATCTTGGCCAGCTGGCCGTCTACCACCTCGCAGCTTCAGGGGGGAGATAGAGGGGGAGATAGAGGGGGAGATAGAGAGGGGAGATAGAGAGGGGAGATAGAGGGGGGGAGATACACAGAGGCAGAGAGAGAATCTCAGAGTCTCAAGGTGGAGCGGAGCCATCTTGGCCAGCTGGCCGTCCACCACCTCACAGCTTCAGGGGGGAGACACAGAGGGAGATAGAGGGGAGATAGAGGGGGAGATAGAGAGGGGAGATACACAGAGGCAGAGAGAGAATCTCAGAGTCTCAAGGTGGAGCGGAGCCATCTTGGCCAGCTGGCCGTCCACCACCTCACAGCTTCAGGGGGGAGACACAGTGGGGGGGAGATAGAGGGGAGATAGAGGGGGAGATAGAGAGGGGAGATACACAGAGGCAGAGAGAGAATCTCAGAGTCTCAAGGTGGAGCGGAGCCATCTTGGCCAGCTGGCCGTCCACCACCTCACAGCTTCAGGGGGGAGACACAGAGGGAGATAGAGGGGAGATAGAGGGGGAGATAGAGAGGGGAGATACACAGAGGCAGAGAGAGAATCTCAGAGTCTCAAGGTGGAGCGGAGCCATCTTGGCCAGCTGGCCGTCCACCACCTCACAGCTTCAGGGGGGAGACACAGTGGGGGGGAGATAGAGGGGAGATAGAGGGGGAGATAGAGAGGGGAGATACACAGAGGCAGAGAGAGAATCTCAGAGTCTCAAGGTGGAGCGGAGCCATCTTGGCCAGCTGGCCGTCCACCACCTCACAGCTTCAGGGGGGAGACACAGTGGGGGGGAGATAGAGGGGAGATAGAGAGGGGAGATAAGAGGGGGGAGATACACAGAGGCAGAGAGAGAATCTCAGAGTCTCAAGGTGCAGCGGAGCCATCTTGGCCAGCTGGCCGTCTACCACCTCACAGCTTCAGGGGGGAGATAGAGGGGGGAGATAGAGGGGGAGATAGAGAGGGGAGATACACAGAGGCAGAGAGAGAATCAAAGAGTCTCAAGGTGCAGCGGAGCCATCTTGGCCAGCTGGCCGTCCACCACCTCACAGCTGGGGTGGGGAGATAGAGAGGGGAGATAGAGAGGGGAGATAGAGGGGGGAGATACACAGAGGCAGAGAGAGAATCTCAGAGTCTCAAGGTGGAGCGGAGCCATCTTGGCCAGCTGGCCGTCTACCACCTCGCAGCTTCAGGGGGGAGATAGAGGGGGAGATAGAGAGGGGAGATAGAGAGGGGAGATAGAGAGGGGAGATAGAGGGGGGGAGATACACAGAGGCAGAGAGAGAATCTCAGAGTCTCAAGGTGGAGCGGAGCCATCTTGGCCAGCTGGCCGTCCACCACCTCACAGCTTCAGGGGGGAGACACAGAGGGAGATAGAGGGGAGATAGAGGGGGAGATAGAGAGGGGAGATACACAGAGGCAGAGAGAGAATCTCAGAGTCTCAAGGTGGAGCGGAGCCATCTTGGCCAGCTGGCCGTCCACCACCTCACAGCTTCAGGGGGGAGACACAGTGGGGGGGAGATAGAGGGGAGATAGAGGGGGAGATAGAGAGGGGAGATACACAGAGGCAGAGAGAGAATCTCAGAGTCTCAAGGTGGAGCGGAGCCATCTTGGCCAGCTGGCCGTCCACCACCTCACAGCTTCAGGGGGGAGACACAGTGGGGGGGAGATAGAGGGGAGATAGAGGGGAGATAGAGAGGGGAGATAAGAGGGGGGAGATACACAGAGGCAGAGAGAGAATCTCAGAGTCTCAAGGTGCAGCGGAGCCATCTTGGCCAGCTGGCCGTCTACCACCTCACAGCTTCAGGGGGGAGATAGAGAGGGGAGATAGAGGGGGAGATAGAGAGGGGAGATACACAGAGGCAGAGAGAGAATCTCAGAGTCTCAAGGTGGAGCGGAGCCATCTTGGCCAGCTGGCCGTCTACCACCTCACAGCTTCAGGGGGGAGATAGAGGGGGGAGATAGAGGGGGAGATAGAGAGGGGAGATACACAGAGGCAGAGAGAGAATCTCAGAGTCTCAAGGTGCAGCGGAGCCATCTTGGCCAGCTGGCCGTCCACCACCTCACAGCTGGGGTGGGGAGATAGAGAGGGGAGATAGAGGGGGGAGATAGAGAGGGGAGATAGAGAGGGGAGATAGAGGGGGGGAGATACACAGAGGCAGAGAGAGAATCTCAGAGTCTCAAGGTGGAGCGGAGCCATCTTGGCCAGCTGGCCGTCCACCACCTCACAGCTTCAGGGGGGAGACACAGAGGGAGATAGAGGGGAGATAGAGGGGGAGATAGAGAGGGGAGATACACAGAGGCAGAGAGAGAATCTCAGAGTCTCAAGGTGGAGCGGAGCCATCTTGGCCAGCTGGCCGTCCACTACCTCACAGCTTCAGGGGGGAGACACAGTGGGGGGGAGATAGAGGGGAGATAGAGGGGGAGATAGAGAGGGGAGATACACAGAGGCAGAGAGAGAATCTCAGAGTCTCAAGGTGGAGCGGAGCCATCTTGGCCAGCTGGCCGTCCACCACCTCACAGCTTCAGGGGGGAGACACAGAGGGAGATAGAGGGGAGATAGAGGGGGAGATAGAGAGGGGAGATACACAGAGGCAGAGAGAGAATCTCAGAGTCTCAAGGTGGAGCGGAGCCATCTTGGCCAGCTGGCCGTCCACCACCTCACAGCTTCAGGGGGGAGACACAGTGGGGGGGAGATAGAGGGGAGATAGAGGGGGAGATAGAGAGGGGAGATACACAGAGGCAGAGAGAGAATCTCAGAGTCTCAAGGTGGAGCGGAGCCATCTTGGCCAGCTGGCCGTCCACCACCTCACAGCTTCAGGGGGGAGACACAGTGGGGGGGAGATAGAGGGGAGATAGAGAGGGGAGATAAGAGGGGGGAGATACACAGAGGCAGAGAGAGAATCTCAGAGTCTCAAGGTGCAGCGGAGCCATCTTGGCCAGCTGGCCGTCTACCACCTCACAGCTTCAGGGGGGAGATAGAGAGGGGAGATAGAGGGGGAGATAGAGAGGGGAGATACACAGAGGCAGAGAGAGAATCTCAGAGTCTCAAGGTGCAGCGGAGCCATCTTGGCCAGCTGGCCGTCTACCACCTCACAGCTTCAGGGGGGAGATAGAGGGGGGAGATAGAGGGGGAGATAGAGAGGGGAGATACACAGAGGCAGAGAGAGAATCTCAGAGTCTCAAGGTGCAGCAGAGCCATCTTGGCCAGCTGGCCGTCCACCACCTCACAGCTGGGGTGGGGAGATAGAGAGGGGAGATAGAGAGGGGAGATAGAGGGGGAGATAGAGGGGGGAGATACACAGAGGCAGAGAGAGAATCTCAGAGTCTCAAGGTGGAGCGGAGCCATCTTGGCCAGCTGGCCGTCCACCACCTCACAGCTTCAGGGGGGAGACACAGAGGGAGATAGAGGGGAGATAGAGGGGGAGATAGAGAGGGGAGATACACAGAGGCAGAGAGAGAATCTCAGAGTCTCAAGGTGGAGCGGAGCCATCTTGGCCAGCTGGCCGTCCACCACCTCACAGCTTCAGGGGGGAGACACAGTGGGGGGGAGATAGAGGGGAGATAGAGGGGGAGATAGAGAGGGGAGATACACAGAGGCAGAGAGAGAATCTCAGAGTCTCAAGGTGCAGCGGAGCCATCTTGGCCAGCTGGCCGTCCACCACCTCACAGCTTCAGGGGGGAGACACAGTGGGGGGGAGATAGAGGGGAGATAGAGAGGGGAGATAAGAGGGGGGAGATACACAGAGGCAGAGAGAGAATCTCAGAGTCTCAAGGTGCAGCGGAGCCATCTTGGCCAGCTGGCCGTCTACCACCTCACAGCTTCAGGGGGGAGATAGAGAGGGGAGATAGAGGGGGAGATAGAGAGGGGAGATAGAGAGGGGGAGATAGAGGGGGAGATAGAGAGGGGAGATACACAGAGGCAGAGAGAGAATCTCAGAGTCTCAAGGTGCAGCGGAGCCATCTTGGCCAGCTGGCCGTCTACCACCTCACAGCTTCAGGGGGGAGATAGAGGGGGGAGATAGAGAGGGGGAGATAGAGGGGGGAGATAGAGGGGGAGATAGAGAGGGGAGATAGAGGGGGGAGATAGAGAGGGGAGATAGAGGGGGGAGATAGAGAGGGGGAGATACACAGAGGCAGAGAGAGAATCAAAGAGTCTCAAGGTGCAGCGGAGCCATCTTGGCCAGCTGGCCGTCCACCACCTCACAGCTGGGGTGGGGAGATAGAGGGGGAGATAGAGAGGGAGATAGAGAGGGGGGAGATGGAGGGGGGAGATACACAGAGGCAGAGAGAGAATCTCAGAGTCTCAAGGTGGAGCGGAGCCATCTTGGCCAGCTGGCCGTCTACCACCTCACAGCTTCAGGGGGGAGATAGAGGGGGAGATAGAGAGGGGAGATAGAGAGGGGAGATAGAGAGGGGGGAGATAGAGAGGGGAGATAGAGGGGGGGAGATAGAGAGGGAGATAGAGGGGGAGATAGAGAGGGGAGATACACAGAGGCAGAGAGAGAATCTCAGAGTCTCAAGGTGCAGCGGAGCCATCTTGGCCAGCTGGCCGTCTACCACCTCACAGCTTCAGGGGGGAGATAGAGAGGGGGAGATAGAGAGGGGAGATAGAGGGGGGGAGATAGAGAGGGGAGATAGAGGGGGGGAGATAGAGAGGGGAGATACACAGAGGCAGAGAGAGAATCTCAGAGTCTCAAGGTGGAGCGGAGCCATCTTGGCCAGCTGGCCGTCTACCACCTCACAGCTTCAGAGGGGGAGATAGAGGGGGAGATAGAGAGGGGGGAGATAGAGAGGGGAGATAGAGAGGGGAGATAGAGAGGGGAGATAAAGGGGGGAGATACACAGAGGCAGAGAGAGAATCTCAGAGTCTCAAGGTGCAGCGGAGCCATCTTGGCCAGCTGGCCGTCCACCACCTCGCAGCTTCAGGGGGGAGATAGAGGGGGAGATAGAGAGGGGAGATAGAGAGGGGGGAGATAGAGGGGGAGATAGAGAGGGGAGATACACAGAGGCAGAGAGAGAATCTCAGAGTCTCAAGGTGGAGCGGAGCCATCTTGGCCAGCTGGCCGTCCACCACCTCGCAGCTTCAGGGGGGAGATAGAAGGGGGGGGAGATAGAGGGGGAGATAGAGAGGGGGAGATACACAGAGGCAGAGAGAGAATCTCAGAGTCTCAAGGTGCAGCGGAGCCATCTTGGCCAGCTGGCCGTCTACCACCTCACAGCTTCAGGGGGGAGATAGAGGGGGGAGATAGAGAGGGGGAGATAGAGAGGGGAGATAGAGGGGGGGAGATAGAGAGGGGAGATAGAGGGGGGGAGATAGAGAGGGGAGATACACAGAGGCAGAGAGAGAATCTCAGAGTCTCAAGGTGCAGCGGAGCCATCTTGGCCAGCTGGCCGTCCACCACCTCACAGCTTCAGGGGGGAGATAGAGGGGGGAGATAGAGAGGGGAGATAGAGAGGGGAGATAGAGAGGGGGAGATACACAGAGGCAGAGAGAGAATCTCAGAGTCTCAAGGTGGAGCGGAGCCATCTTGGCCAGCTGGCCGTCTACCACCTCGCAGCTTCAGGGGGGAGATAGAGGGGGGGAGATAGAGAGGGGAGATAGAGAGGGGAGATAGAGAGGGGAGATAGAGGGGGGAGATAGAGGGGGGAGATAGAGAGGGGAGATAGAGAGGGGGAGATAGAGAGGGGAGATAGAGGGGGGAGATAGAGGGGGGAGATAGAGAGGGGAGATAGAGAGGGGAGATAGAGAGGGGAGATAGAGAGGGGAGATAGAGAGGGGAGATAGAGAGGGAGATAGAGAGGGGGAGAGACACAGAGGCAGAGAGAGAATCTCAGAGTCTCAAGGTGCAGCGGAGCCATCTTGGCCAGCTGGCCGTCTACCACCTCACAGCTTCAGGGGGGAGATAGAGGGGGGAGATAGAGGGGGAGATAGAGGGAGAGACACAGATACAGGGGGGTGGGAGATAGAGGTGGAGATGGAGGGGTAGTAATGGGGTGGTGAGGGAGTAGTGAATGAGTGAGTGGGTGGGTGAGTGAGAGAGAGAGTGAGTGAGTGAGAGGGTGAGTAGGTGAGTGGGTGAGTGGGTGAGTGAGTGAGTGGGTGAGTGAGTAGGTGAGTGAGTGAGTGGGTGAGTGAGTGAGTGGGTGAGTGAGTGAGTGGGTGAGTGAGTGAGTGAGAGAGTGAGTGAGAGGGTGAGTGAGTGAGTGAGAGAGTGAGAGAGTGAGTGGGTGAGTGGGTGAGTGAGTGTGTGAGTGGGTGAGTGAGTAAGTGAGTGAGTGAGTGAGAGAGTGAGTGAGTGGGTGAGTGAGCGAGTGGGTGAGTGAGTGAGTAAGAGAGTGAGTAAGTGAGTGAGTGAGCGAGTGGGCGAGTGGGTGAGAGAGTGAGTGGGTGCGTGAGTGAGTGAGTAAGTGAGTGTGTGAGTGACTGAGTGAGTGAGTGACTGAGTGAGTGAGTGAGTGACTGAGTGAGTGAGTGAGTAAGTGAGTGACTGAGTGAGTGAGTGAGTGACTGAGTGAGTGAGTAAGTGAGTGACTGAGTGAGTGAGTGTGTGAGTGGGTGAGTGAGTGAGTAAGTGAGTGACTGAGTGGGTGAGTAAGTGAGTGAGTGTGTGAGTGGGTGAGTGAGTGAGTGGGTGAGTGAGTGAGTAAGTGAGTGACTGAGTGAGTGAGTGAGTAAGTGAGTGACTGAGTGAGTGAGTGTGTGAGTGGGTGAGTGAGTGAGTAAGTGAGTGACTGAGTGGGTGAGTGAGTGAGTGAGTGTGTGAGTGGGTGAGTGAGTGAGTGGGTGAGTGAGTGAGTAAGTGAGTGACTGAGTGAGTGGGTGAGTGAGTGAGTGGGTGAGTGAGTGAGTGGGTGAGTGAGTGAGTGAGTGTGTGAGTGGGTGAGTGAGTGAGTGAGAGAGTGAGTGGGTGGTGAGCGGGTGAGTGAGTGAGTGAGTGTGTGAGTGAGTAAGTGAGTGACTGAGTGGGTGAGTAGGTGAGTGGGTGAGTGAGTGAGTGAGTGGGTGGTGAGCGGGTGGTGAGCGTTACCGCTGGGTGGAGTCCTTGTAGAAGTGACACACCACTCGGGGTGAGCGTTTGCATTCGCTGAAGAACGCCTTCTCGTCGGCAATGTCACTGTACACACCATGTCCAAGTGACCGCCACTCCTGCAACACGCACACAGACAGACACACAGTGACACACACACAGTGACACACACACAGTGACACACACACAGACACACACAGTGACACACACACAGTGACACACACACAGTGACACACACACACAGACACACACACACAGTGACACACAGTGACACACACACAGTGTCACACACACAGTGACACACACACAGTGTCACACACACAGTCACACACACACAATGACACACACACAGTGACACACACAGTGACACACACAGTGACACACACACAGTGACACACACAGTGACACACACAGTGACACACACACACAGACACACACACACACACAGACACACACACACACAGACACACACACAGACACACAGTGTTACACACACACACAGTGACACACACACACAGTGACACACACACACAGTGTTACACACACACACAGTGTTACACACACACACAGTGTTACACACACACAGTGACACACACACAGTGTTACACACACACACACAGTGACACACACACACAGTGTTACACACACACACACAGTGTTACACACACACAGTGACACACACACACAGTGTTACACACACACAGTGACACACACACACAGTGTTACACACACACACACAGTGTTACACACACACACAGTGACACACACACACAGTGACACACACATAGTGTCACACACACAGATACACACACAGTGACACACACACACAGACACACACACAGTGTTACACACACACACACACAGTGTTACACACACACACAGTGTTACACACACACACAGTGACACACACAGTGACACACACACACAGTGACACGCACACACAGTGACACACAGTGACACACACACAGACACACACACAGTGACACACACACACAGTGACACACACAGTGACACACACACAGTGACACACACAGTGACACACACAGTGACACACACAGTGACACACACACACAGTGACACACACACAGTGACACACACACAGTGACACACACAGACACACACACACACAGTGACACGCACAGTGACACGCACAGTGACACAGACACAGTGACACACACACAGTGACACACACACAGTGACACACACAGTGACACACACACAGTGACACACACACAGTGACACACACAGTGACACACACAGTGACACACAGTGACACACACACAGTGACACACACAGTGACACACACACAGTGACACACACAGAGACACACACACAGTGATACACACAGTGACACAACAGTGACACACACACAGTGACACACACAGAGACACACACAGTGACACACACAGAGACACACACAGTGACACACACAAACACACAGTGACACACACAGACACACACACACACAGTGACACACACACACAGACACACACACAGACACACACAGTGACACACACAGTGACACACACAGTGACACACACAGTGACACACACACACAGACACACACAGACACACACACACCTACACACACACAGACACACAAACCTACACACACACACCTACACACACACACATACAGACACACACCTACACACACACACCTACACACACACAGACACACACACACCTACACACACACACCTACACACACAGACACACACAGACACACACACACACACACCTACACACACACAGACACACACCTACACACACACAGACACACACACCTACACACACACACACCTACGCACACACACCTACACACACAGACACACACAGACACTCACACACACAGACACACACACCTACACACACACAGACACACACCTACACACACACAGACACACACACCTACACACACACACCTACACAGACACACCTACACACACACACACCTACACACCTACACAGACACACCTACACACACACACACCTACACACACACACAGACACACACACACCTACACACACACCTACACACACACACACACACCTACACACACACACACCTACACACACACCTACACACACACACACATACACACACACAAACACACCCACAGACACACACACACCTACACACACACACAGACACACACACACACACCTACACACACACACACACCTACACACACACACACACCTACACACACACACACAGACACACACACACACACACCTACACACCTACACACACACACACCTACACACACACACACCTACACACACACACCTACACACCCACACACACCTACACACACACACACCTACACACACACACATACACACACACACACCTACACACAGACACACACACCTACACCCACACACACAGACACACAGTGACACACACAGACACACACCTACACACACACACCTACACACACACACACACCTACACACACACACACACCTACACACACACACACACACAGACACACAGTGACACACACAGACACACACCTACACACACACACCTACACACACACCTATACACACACACACCTACACACACACACCTACACACACACACCTACACACACACACACAGACACACAGTGACACACACAGACACACACCTACACACACACACCTACACACACACCTACACACACACCTACACACACACACCTACACACAACAACAACAACCGCCATTCGCCACTAAGTGGCGGTGACGTCACCACGACGCTTGTGCCAGGCTATGTGCACCCTGAGGCCACGTGAAGTGTCGAACGCCCGCTGGCAGGAGGTCACGGGGCAGACCCAGGTGCCACGGGTCGACTGACTGAGATGACTGGCTGATGCACCACCTGTGCCCCCTACTGTGCCAACCTGCTGTGCTTTAGCCACCCGGCGCTCCGCTCGCTGTTGTGAGCGTCGCTCCTCCGCCCTCCGTTGTTGTTGGAGGGCGACTGCCTCCAACTGCCCAGTAGCATCCTTCACGAGCCTCCTCCACAGAGGCCGATCTTGACACCGCTGGTACCAGTCATCGGCAAGTCCACTCAGCTCCACGTCCTCCTGTACCACATCACTCCATCTCTTCTCTAGCCCGTGCCGCGCCCGCTTAGCCCCCTCAATCCGGCCAAACAAAAGCTGTTTCGGCATGCGGTGGCTGGGCATGCGGGCTACATGACCCAGCCATCGCAGCCTTGCCTGCCGGAGGAGCTCACCGATGGGACCCTGCCCAGATCTTTCAAGGATTTGTGAGCTCCTCACACAATCCAGTCTGGTTAAACCCAGGATGGATCGTAGGCAGGCCAGCCTAAATGTTTCTAACCGGCGAAGATGTTCCATTAGGGGGGTCCACGTTTCGCAAGCGTAGAGAAGGGAGGGAATGACCGTGGCCGAGAAGACCTGAAGCTTAGTGCGGAGCGACAGACCAGGTAGCTTCCACACAGCGTTACGCAACCGATGAAAAGATATTGCCGCTCGACTGATTCGGAGTGAGACCTCTGCTGTTAAACTGGAGCCAGTCATAAGCACACTGCCCAGGTATGGGAAACTCTCCACTCTGCCCCATCACCGATTGGGAGTTGTGGGGGTGGAGTGTCCGATGGTACAAAATACCCAGGCAGGTGCTTAGTTTTGGTGGGGCTGATGGTAAGGCCCCACCTCTTAGTGGCACGCTCCAGTCTCAGCAGCAGCGTCTCCAACTCCTCCTCTGACTGAGCAGCTATTACCAAGTCATCAGCATACATAACGTGGTTGAGCAATAGGGAGCCATCCCTTGACCGCACCCGGGCATCGATTAGCCTCCCATTATATCTGTACCATATGGAGATTCCCCCGGTACAGCTATTGAAGGCTTCACGAACTACGTGGTCAAAATAGATGTTAAATAATGTGGGAGCCAGAGGACATCCCTGTCGCACCCCAAGGTGTACAGGGAATGGCTCTGACTCCCGGCCACGTAGTTTTACCCGGGCCCGCTCACCATCATGAAGGTCCTTAATGATCGTGAGCAGAGGGTCAGGTCCTCCAAAAGCACGAAGAACGACCCAGAGCCCAGGCCTACTGATGGTATCATAGGCCTTGACCAGGTCAATAAAGCAGAGATGTAGGTCTTGTTGGAATTCCCTACACCTCTGCTGTAGCAGACGGACAGAAAATATGGCATCTGTGCAGGACCGCCCTTTCCTGAAACCGCATTGGGGCTCCGCAAGCCTCTCCTCAGCGTGCCTGGCAAGGCGATGCTGAATAATCCTTGCCAGGACCTTTCCCGGCACACTGAGGAGTGAGATGCCCCTGTAGTTGTTACAGTCTGTGCGGTCCCCCTTCTTAAAAAGGGGGACCACCAGGGCATCCTTCCAATCCTGCGGAACCCGTCCAGTGGTCCAGACTGTTGTTATGATGTTATATAGGGCAGTCTGTGCACAAACGCCACCCTCCCTCAGCATTTCGCTTGGGAGATCATCTCTGCCCGCTGCCTTTCCTGGTCTCAGACTCCGGATCGCCTTCAATACTTCCTCAGCAGATGGCACCTCAGCCAGCCACTCACAGGGGGTGACTTCATCCAATATTTGAGGCACCGCAGCCTCAGCAGGGTCATCCTCACTTTGTGCCACGATGTTTTCCTGGCTGAGGGATTTTCCCTCCCCCAGGACCTCACAGAAATGCTCAGCAAATCTGCGAACCTGTTCCTGGGGGTCGGAAATTGGATCACCGTTTTTTCCCCTAATGATGGTAATAGGTGTGGCGCTGCAGGTTACTTTTTTGATGGAGTTAAATAGAGATTTGTGATCACGGGCCACTGAGGCAGACTCCATCTCCTCAGCAACCCGCGACCACCACCCATCCTTGCAGCGCCTCACGGCTCTCCGAACCTCCGAGCGAAGGCTGCGGTAAGCCTCCTCATTCTCTGACGTGGGATTCTGTAGCCGATGACAGTGGGCCTGTCGCTTTTTCTCAACCATCGTGAACAACTCCTCTGTCATCCAGGGTGTCTGGGGAGGTCTGGACCGCGTACCCAAAGCAGCCATTGCAGCTGCATGAGTCACAGTCCTAAACCTCGCCCATTTACCCTCGACATCAGGAGGAGTCGGGGACGATGCCAATCCCAGCCGCAAGCGATGATGAAATTCTCGCTTGCAACTTTCATCAGATAACTGAGACCAGGCCACTTTAGGTTGGAATGGGGTCCTGGGTGTACACCCACCACCGGAGTGGAAGAATGGCAGGCGCATCTTACAGATGACTAGTCGATGGTCAGAGGGCAGATCAGCTCCACGGTAGGTCCTGGTGTCAAGGACATGGGCTCGCATTCGCTGGTCCGTCACTATGTAGTCCAGCAGATGTTCTTGCTTGGACCCGGCATGCATCCATGATGTTGTGTGGATGCGCCGATGCCGGAACAGCGTGTTGGTAATTACAAGCCCATGGGCTGCACAAAAATCTAGCAGCCTCCTACCGTTGTTATTGAGCTGATCTGGCCCATGCCCTCCAATCACTCCAGACCAGGTGCCAGTATCATGACCAACTCGGGCATTGAAGTCACCCAACATGATGACTCTATCCCGAGGGGCCACTTTAGCCAGCACCTGTGACAGGAGGTCATAGAAGGCATCTGACTCATCGGCTTTGCCTGCATCCCTCCACGGATGTTCATCTTCGGTGGGGGCATAAGTAACCACGACCACCATTCCTCGCCTCCGGTTGATGGGAAGGCGAGCCCAAAGTAGCCTGGGGCTTACAGCTTCCCACACCTCACCGCCACGCTCCCACGCCCCCTTCATTCTTTTGTTCAAAAGAAGACCCACACCCTGTTGTTTGGCAGTCTGCTGCCCCGAGTAGAGGACTGTCCACCCCTCATGGTGGCAGGAGCCAGAGCCGGTCCACCGGACCTCCTGAATGCCGCATAGATCCAGGCGGTACCGGTCCAGCTCCCGACAGAGGAGTGGCAGCCTCTCCTCTGCAGTGAGCGTTCGAACATTCCACGTGGCCAACCGTAGTGGCTTTTCGTTGTTTCTGGAGTAGCCCCGAGGGTAGGTATTCAATCTCCTGGCTCCGCCAATTGGGGTTTGGCCAGGAGACGTCATAGACGCCTGGCCCCCCGGGGCCTCCGGCACAAGCTTAGTTGTTACATATTTCAGTTTAATTCGTAGTTTCGTGGTAATTAATTGAAGGTGGAGGGGTTACCAGCCCCTCGCACCCGTCCAGAGCCCCCGTTTAGCCCCTGTGGTGGACACATATGCCATGAGGGGAGGAGCCAATCAAAATTGGATCTCCCCCCACAGCGCTGTCCACGACAGAGTTGCCCGTCCGGCACAGCGAGGAGGTAGGGGGTTGTTTTGCACACCTACACACACACACACAGACAGACACACACAGACACACAGACACACACACATACACACATACACACACACACACACCTACACACACACCTACACACACACACACACCTACACACACACACAGTGACACACACACACACACCTACACACACACAGACACACACACACACCTACACACACACATACACCTACACACATACACCTACACACACACACACCTACACACACACCTACACATACACCTCCACATACACCTACACACACAGATACACACACACACACACACCTACACAAGGACACACACCTACACACACACAGACACACACAGACACACACACCTACACACACCTACACACACACCCACACCTACACACACACACCTACACACACACCTACACACACACACACCTACACACACACCTACACACACACACAGTGACACCTACACACACACACAGTGACACACACACACATACACACACACCTACACCTACACACAGAGTCCGCCCACCTGCTGCTGCTGCTGCGCCTTCTTGAGGGCCTGCAGGCGCCTCTCGCGCAGCGCCTCCATCTCCTCCTCCCCCATCTCGTCCATCTGCCGGATGGCGCTGTCCACCCGCTCCTCCACGGCCACCGCCACTTCCAGCAGCTGCTTCTCCAGCGCCGACACGGCGCCACCTCCACCTCCTCCTCCATTCACGTCAGACATCTAAACACCCACAGTCAGGGGAGGGTGAGCCTAAACTTTACACAACCACCACCACCATCACCACCATCAACATCACCACCACCACAACCACCACAACCACTTCCAGCAGCTGCTTCTCCAGCGCCGACACGGCGCCTCCTCCTTCGTTCACGTCAGACATCTAAACACCCGCAGTCAGGGGAGGGTGAGCCTAAACTTTACACAACCACCACCACCATCACCACCATCAACATCACCACCACCACAACCACCATCACCACCATCAACATCAACATCACCACCACCACAACCACCACAACCACCACCGCCACTTCCAGCAGCTGCTTCTCCAGCGCCGACACGGCGCCTCCTCCTCCTCCTCCTCCTCCTTCTCCTCCTCCATTCACGTCAGACATCTAAACACCCACAGTCATGTAGGGGTGGTGTGCCTAAACTTTACACAACCACCATCACCACCAGCACCACCACCACAACCACCACAACCACCACAACCACTTCCAGCAGCTGCTTCTCCAGCGCCGACACGGCGCCACCTCCTCCACCTCCTCCTCCATTCACGTCCGACATCTAAACACCCACAGTGAGGGGAGGGTGAGCCTAAACTTTACACAACCACCACCATCACCACCACCACCACCACAACCACCATCACCACCATCACCACCATCAACATCACCACCACCACAGCCACCGCCACCACCAGCAGCTGCTTCTCCAGCGCCGACACGGCGCCTCCTCCTCCTCCTCCTCCATTCACGTCAGACATCTAAACACCCGCAGTCATGTAGGGGTGGTGTGCCTACACTTTACACAACCACCACCACCACAACCACCATCACCACCAGCACCACCACAACCACCATCACCACCATCACCACCATCAACATCACCACCACCACAACCACCACAACCACCACAACCACTTCCAGCAGCTGCTTCTCCAGCGCCGACACGGAGCCTCCTCCTCCTCCATTCACGTCAGACATCTAAACACCCACAGTGAGGGGAGGGTGGTGTGCCTACACTTTACACAACCACCACCACCACTACCACCACCACAACCACCACCACAACCACCATCACCACCATCAACATCACCACCACCACAACCACCAGCAGCTGCTTCTCCAGCGCCGACACGGCGCCACCTCCTCCTCCTCCATTCACGTCAGACATCTAAACACCCACAGTCATGTAGGGGTGGTGTGCCTACACTTTACACAACCACCACCACCACCACAACCACCGCCACCACCAGCAGCTGCTTCTCCAGCGCCGACACGGCACCTCCTCCTTCGTTCACGTCCGACATCTAAACACCCGCAGTAAGGGGAGGGTGTGCCTACACTTTACACAACCACCATCACCACCACAACCACCACCACAACCACCACCATCAACATCACCACCAACACCACCACAACCACCACAAACACCACCACCACCACCACAACCACCACCACCAACAACCGCCATTCGCCACTAAGTGGCGGTGACGTCACCACGACGCTTGTGCCAGGCTATGTACACCCTGAGGCCACGTGAAGTGTCGAACGCCCGCTGGCAGGAGGTCACGGGGCAGACCCAGGTGCCACGGGTCGACTGACTGAGATGACTGGCTGATGCACCACCTGTGCCCCCTACTGTGCCAACCTGCTGTGCTTTAGCCACCCGGCACTCCGCTCGTTGTTGTGAGCGTCGCTCCTCCGCCCTCCGTTGTTGTTGGAGGGCGACTGCCTCCAACTGCCCAGTAGCGTCCTTCACGAACCTCCTCCACAGAGGCCGATCTGGTACCGGTCATCGGCAAGTCCACTCAGCTCCACGTCCTCCTGTACCACATCACTCCATCTCTTCTCTAGCCCGTGCCGCGCCCGCTTAGCCCCCTCAATCCGGCCGAACAAAAGCTGTTTCGGCATGCGGTGGCTGGGCATGCGGGCTACATGACCCAGCCATCGCAGCCTTGCCCGCCGGAGGAGCTCACCGATGGGACCTTGCCCAGATCTTTCAAGGATTTGTGAGCTCCTTACACAATCCAGTCTGGTTAAACCCAGGATGGATCGTAGGCAGGCCAGCCTAAATGTTTCTAACCGGCGAAGATGTTCCATTAGGGGGGTCCACGTTTCGCAAGCGTAGAGAAGGGAGGGAATGACCGTGGCCGAGAAGACCTGAAGCTTAGTGCGGAGCGACAGACCAGGTAGCTTCCACACAGCGTTACGCAACCGATGAAAAGATATTGCCGCTCGACTGATTCGGAGTGAGACCTCTGCTGTTAAACTGGAGCCGGTCATAAGCACACTGCCCAGGTATGGGAAACTCTCCACTCTCTCCACATCTGCCCCATCACCGATTGGGAGTTGTGGGGGTGGAGTGTCCGATGGTACAAAATACCCAGGCAGGTGCTTAGTTTTGGTGGGGCTGATGGTAAGGCCCCATCTCTTAGTGGCACGCTCCAGTCTCAGCAGCAGCGTCTCCAACTCCTCCTCTGACTGAGCAGCTATTACCAAATCATCAGCATACATAACGTGGTTGAGCAATAGGGAGCCATCCCTTGACCGCACCCGGGCATCGATCAGCCTCCCATTATATCTGTACCATATGGAGATTCCCCCGGTACAGCTATTGAAGGCTTCACGAACTACGTGGTCAAAATAGATGTTAAATAATGTGGGAGCCTGAGGACATCCCTGTCGCACCCCAAGGTGTACAGGGAATGGCTGAAGGTCCTTAATGATCGTGAGCAGAGGGTCAGGGACTCTAAAAGCACGACGAACAACCCAGAGCCCAGGCCTACTGATGGTATCATAGGCCTTGACCAGGTCAATAAAGTAGAGATGTAGGTCTTGTTGGAATTCCCTACACATGTGCTGTAGCAGACGGACAGAAAATATGGCATCTGTGCAGGACCGCCCTTTCCTGAAACCGCATTGGGGCTCCGCAAGCCTCTCCTCAGCGTGCCTGGCAAGGCGATGCTGAATAATCCTTGCCAGGACCTTTCCCGGCACACTGAGGAGTGAGATGCCCCTGTAGTTGTTACAGTCTGTACCGTCCCCCTTCACCACCATCACCACCACCACCAACACCATCACCACCACCTCCATCACGACCACCACCATCACCACCACAACAAGAGGTTGCTATAACAATGTTAAAACAATTACATCTTAATCACGTTTTTGTTTAAATTCAAGAGGTTGTTGTTATAACAATGATAAAACAATAACGTCTTAATTAATCACGTTTTTTTATTATAATCAAGAGGTTGTTGTTATAACAATGTTAAAACAATAAAGTCTTAATTAATCACGTGTTTTTATTATAATCAAGAGGTTGTTATAACGTTAAAACAATAGTCTTAATCGCGTTTTTAAAAATTATAATCAAGAGGTTGTTATAATGTTAAAACAATAAAGTCTTAATAAATCACGTTTTTTATTATAATAATCAAGAGGTTGTTGTCATAACAATGTAAAAACAATAAAGTATTAATCACGTTTTTTTATTCTAAGAGTTTGTTGTTATAACAATGTTAAAACAATTACGCCTTAATCACGTTTTTGTTTATAATCAAGAGGTTATAACAATGTTAAAACAATTACGCCTTAATCACGTTTTTGTTTATAATCAAGAGGTTGTTATAACAGCGTAAAAAGAAATTGGTCTTAATTAATGTCACCTTGTTTGTTTATGATCAAGAAGTTTGTTATAACAATGTTTAAAAAGAAAAACATATATTTACGCCTTCGTTAATCGCACACGCCTATTTTTTCGGTTTATTACAATAAAAAAAAGTTTGTTATAACACCGTTAAAGAAACACATTTTTAAAAATTAATTTGCGTTAAGGTTTAAATGTTTAAGAATGAAAGTCGCGGCCTAGTCGATTGAATGAAGCCTGCTAGACAAAAAAGCCGCTCACTGCGTAAGATAAAAAAACAACCTCCTATTATTCCGCCTTTCTCTTTGTTTACATGGCAAAATAAAACAAAAAAAACCCCAGCCTGACAGCGACTTTAACGAGCGGATGGTAATTGACTTTTTAAAATTTAAAAATAGAAAAAATATTAAAAGAGTTAAAACGCCTCAGAAGGGCCCAACACTGCCCACTCACCTTGCTAAGCCTGAGGCCTACCGTTGCTAAGGGAGGAGGGGGGGGGTGGTTGCTATTGTGACGCGATTGGCTGCGGTTCTCGCCACGTGATCTGAAAAGCCGGAAGTGACGTAGGATGGGTGGGTGGGTGGGGGGTAGGCGCGCACGCGTGTCACGTGGGTCGTGTGTTGGACTGCACCGCCGCAGAATTTGTCTATGCTCCCCCCGCTATGGGGAAATGAAACAGCGGTGGATTGGACTCGGAAGGCACAAATAGAGCCATCACACAGAGAGCCATAGACTCACCACACAGAGACCCACAGACTCACCACACAGAGACCCATAGACTCACCACACAGAGAGCCATAGACTCACCACACAGAGAGCCATAGACTCATCACACAGAGAGCCATAGACTCACCACACAGAGACCCATAGACTCACCACACAGAGACCCGTAGACTCACCACACAGAGACCCATAGACTCACCACGCAGAGACCCATAGACTCACCACACAGAGACCCATAGACTCACCACGCAGAGACCCACAAACTCAACACACAGAGACCCATAGACTCACCACACAGAGACCCATAGACTCATCACACAGAGACCCATAGACTCACCACACAGAGACCCATAGACTCACCACACAGAGAGCCATAGACTCATCACACAGAGACCCATAGAATCACCACACAGAGAGCCATAGACTCATCACACAGAGACCCATAGACTCACCACACAGAGAGCCATAGACTCATCACACAGAGAGCCATAGACTCATCACACAGAGAGCCAGACTCATCACACAGAGAGACCCATAGACTCATCACACAGAGAGCCATAGACTCATCACACAGAGACCCATAGAGCCATCACACAGAGAGCCATAGACTCATCACACAGAGACCCATAGACTCACCACACAGAGACCCATAGACTCACCACACAGAGACCCATAGACTCACCACACAGAGACCCATAGACTCACCACACAGAGACCCATAGACTCACCACACAGAGACCCACAAACTCAACACACAGAGACCCATAGACTCACCACACAGAGACCCATAGACTCATCACACAGAGACCCATAGACTCACCACACAGAGACCCATAGACTCACCACACAGAGAGCCATAGACTCACCACACAGAGACCCATAGACTCACCACACAGAGACCCATAGACTCACCACACAGAGACCCGTAGACTCACCACACAGAGACCCATAGACTCACCACGCAGAGACCCATAGACTCACCACACAGAGACCCATAGACTCAGCACACAGAGACCCATAGACTGACCACACAGAGACCCACAGACTCACCACACAGAGACCCATAGACTCATTACACAGAGACCCATAGACTCATTACACAGAGACCCATAGACTCATCACACAGAGACCCATAGACTCATTACACAGAGACCCATAGACTCACCACACAGAGACCCATAGACTCACCACACAGAGACCCATAGACTCACCACACAGAGACCCACAGACTCATCACACAGAGACCCATAGACTCATCACACAGAGAGCCATAGACTGACCACACAGAGACCCACAGACTCATCACACAGAGACCCATAGACTCACCACACAGAGAGCCATAGACTCACCACACATAAACCCATAGACTCACCACACAGAGACCCATAGACTCACCACACAGAGAGCCATAGACTCACTACACAGAGATCCATAGACTCACCACACAGAGACCCACAGACTCACCACACAGAGACCCATAGACTCACCACACAGAGACCCATAGACTCACCACACAGAGAACCATAGACTCACCACACAGAGACCCATAGACTCACCACACAGAGACCCATAGACTCACCACACAGAGACCCATAGACTCACCACACAGAGACCCGTAGACTCTTCTTTGGTTCTTTCGGTAAAGTCACGTAGAATGAGAATAAAATAATAAATTGATAAAATAAAATAACACAATAATATTCTCACGACGTTTCGGCCACAACACAAGCGGCCTTCATCAGGTGAAGGGACGAGACTGTCTGGTAGGACAGCGCTGTCCTACCAGACAGACAAAGACCCATAGACTCACCACGCAGAGACCCATAGACTCATCACACAGAGACCAATAGACTCATCACACAGAGAGCCATAGACTGACCACGCAGAGACCCATAGACTCATCACACAGAGACCCATAGACTCACCACACAGAGAGCCATAGACTGACCACACAGAGACCCACAGACTCACCACACAGAGACCAACAGACTCATCACACAGAGAGCCATAGACTCACCACGCAGAGACCCATAGAGCCATCACACAGAGAGCCATAGACTGACCACACAGAGACCCACAGACTCATCACACAGAGACTCATAGACTCATCACACAGAGACCCATAGACTCATCACACAGAGAGCCATAGACTGACCACGCAGAGACCCACAGACTCACCACACAGAGACCCATAGACTCATCACACAGAGACCCATAGACTCACCACACAGAGAGCCATAGACTGACCACACAGAGACCCATAGACTCACCACACAGAGACCAACAGACTCACCACACAGAGACCCATAGACTCACCACACAGAGACCCATAGACTCACCGCGCAGAGACCCATAGAGCCATCACACAGAGAGCCATAGATTCACCACACAGAGACCCATAGACTCACCACACAGAGACCAACAGACTCATCACACAGAGAGCCATAGACTCACCACACAGAGACCCATAGACTCACCACGCAGAGACTCATAGACTCACCACACAGAGACCCATAGACTCATTACAGAGACATATAGACTCACCACACAGAGAGCCATAGACTGACCACACAGAGACCCACAGACTCACCACACAGAGACCAACAGACTCATCACACAGAGAGCCATAGACTCACCACACAGAGACCCATAGACTCACCACACAGAGAGCCATAGACTCATCACACAGAGAGCCATAGACTCACCACACAGAGACCCGTAGACTCACCACACAGAGACCCATAGACTCATCACACAGAGACCCATAGACTCACCACGCAGAGACCCATAGACTCATCACACAGAGACCCATAGACTCACCACACAGAGGCCCATAGACTCATTACACAGAGACCCATAGACTCACCACACAGAGACCCATAGACTCACCACACAGAGACCCATAGAGCCATCACACAGAGACCCATAGACTCACCACACAGAGACCCGTAGACTCACCACACAGAGACCCATAGACTCACCACACAGAGACCCATAGACTCATTACACAGAGACCCATAGACTCACCACACAGAGAGCCATAGACTCACCACACAGAGACCCATAGACTCACCACACAGAGACCCATAGACTCATCACACATAGACCCATAGACTCACCACACAGAGACCCATAGACTCATCACACAGATACCCATAGACTCACCACACAGAGACCCATAGACTCATTACACAGAGACCCATAGATTCACCACACAGAGAGCCATAGACTGACCACGCAGAGACCCATAGACTCACCACACAGAGACCCATAGACTCACCACACAGAGACCAACAGACTCATCACACAGAGACCCATAGACTCATCACACAGAGACCCATAGACTCACCACACAGAGACCCATAGACTCACCACAAAGAGACCCCAGACTCACCACACAGAGACCCACAGACTCACCACACAGAGACCCATAGACTCACCACACAGAGACCCATAGACTCACCACAAAGAGACCCCAGACTCACCACACAGAGACCCACAGACTCACCACACAGAGACCCATAGACTCACCACACAGAGACCAACAGACTCATCACACAGAGACCCACAGACTCACCACACAGAGACCCATAGACTCACCACACAGACATTAACTAATTGAATCGCATTTCGAACAGATATCGTTTATTGGTCACGTGGTTCACACAGACACTGTGACGTCATCGCGGGTCCTCCCTCCCGCCCCTCCCCCTCCCCGTCTCCACCTCTTCAATTCCGCGTCGTGTTTACTTGCAAACACCGTGAGCATCATCATCAACATGATGGTGGTGATGATGATGGTGATGATGCTGATGATGATCATGCTGATGTCCATGATGCTGCTGATGATGATGCTGATGATGATGATTTTGCAGAAGTCGCTTCAAGGTGCTCCGTGTCACATGTCCTCCGGCGCTTCTGAGTGACATCAACAACAACATCATCATCATCAGCAGCAGCATCAATCGTGACACTCTCATCAGCAGCAGCATCAGCATCACGCACAGAGACACGCACAGACACACAAAGATAAAGATCCCCCGTATAGCCTTAACAGACTGTAGGGGCAAAGTGCTGTTAGCGGGCACCTATGAAGGCTGGAAAACACAGACACAGACACACAGATAGACACACACAGACCCACACACACAGACACACAAACAGACACACAGAGGCACACACACACAGACACACAGATAGACACACACACAGACACACACACACAGACACACACACACAGACACACACACAGACACACACAGAAAGACAAACACACACAGACACAACAACCGCCATTCGCCACTAAGTGGCGGTGACATCACCACGACGCTTGTGCCAGGCCATGTGCACCTAGAGGCCACGTGAAGTGTCGAACGCCCGCTGGAAGGAGGTCACGGGGCAGACCCAGGTGCTACGGGTCGACTGACTGAGATGACTGGCTGATGCACCACCTGTGCCCCCTACTGTGCCAATCTGCTGTGACTGAGATGACTGGCTGATGCACCACCACTCCTCGCCTCCGGTTGATGGGAAGGCGAGCCCATTGTAGCCTGGCGCTTACAGCTTCCCACACCTCACCGCCACGCTCCCACGCCCCCTTCATTATTTTGTTCAAAAGAAGAGCCACACCCTGTTGTTTGGCAGTCTGCTGCCCCGAGTAGAGGACTGTCCACCCCTCATGGTGGCAGGTGCTGAGGCATTTTCCCTCCCCCAGGACCTCACAGAAATGCTCAGCAAATCTGCAAACCTGTTCCTGGGGGTCAGAGATTAGATCACCATTTTTTCCCTAATCATGGTAATAGGTGTGGCACTGCAGGTTACTTTTTTGATGGAGTTAAATAGAAATTTATGATCGCAGGCCACTGAGGCAGACTCCATCTCCTCAGCAACCCGCGACCACCACCCATCCTTGCAGCGCCTCACGGCTCTCCGAACCTCTGAGCGAAGGCTGTGGCAAGCCTCCTCATTCTCTGACGTGGGATTCTGTAGCCGATGACAGTGGGCCTGTCGCTTTTTTTCAACTATCCGGAATACCTCCTCTGTCAGCCAGGGTTTCTGGGGGGTCTGGACCGCGTACCCAAAGCAGCCATTGCAGCTGCATGAGTCACAGTCCTAAACTTCGCCCTTTTACCCTCGACATCAGGAGGAGTGGGGGACGATGCAAACCCCAGCCGCAAGCGATGATGGAATTCTCACTTGCAACTTTCATCAGATAACTGAGACCAGGCCACTTTAGGTTGGAATGGGGTCCTGGGTGTACACCCACCACCGGAGTGGAAGAATGGCAGGCGCATCTTACAGATGACTAGTCGATGGTCAGAGGGCAGATCAGCTCCACGGTAGGTCTTTGTGTCAAGGACATGGGCTTGCATCCGCTGGTCCATCACTATGTAGTCCAGCAGATGTTCTTGCTTGGACCCGGCATGCATCCATGATGTTGTGTGGATGCGCCGATGCCGGAACAGCGTGTTGGTAATTACACGCCCATGGGCTGCACAAAAATCTAACAGCCTCCTAACGTTGTTATTGAGCTGATCAGGCCCATGCCCTCCTATCACTCCAGACCAGGTGCCAGCATCATGACCAACTTGGGCATTGAAGTTACCCAACAAGATGACTCTATCCCGAGGGGCCACTTTAGTTAGCACCTGTGACAGGAGGTTATAGAAGGCATCTGACTCATCGGCTTTGCCTGCATCCCTCCAGGGATGTTCGTCTTCGGTGGGGGCGTAAGTAACCACGACCACCATTCCTCGCCTCCGGTTGATGGGAAGGCGAGCCCAAAGTAGCCTTGCGCTTACAGCTTCCCACACCTCACCGCCACGCTCCCACGCCCCCTTCATTCTTTTGTTCAGAACAAGAGCCACTCCCTGTTGTCTGGCAGTCTCCTGCCCCGAGTAGAGGACTGTCCACCCCTCATGGTGGCAGGAGCCAGAACCGGTCCACCGGACCTCCTGAATGCCACAGAGATCCAGGCGGTACCGGTCCAGCTACCGACAGAGGAGTGGCAGCCTCTCCTCCGCAGTGAGCGTTCGAACATTCCAAGTGGCCACACTGAGTGGCTTTTCGTTGTTTCTGGAGGAGCCCCGAGGGTTGAGATTCAATCTCCTGGCTCCGCCAATTGGGGTTTGGCCAGGAGACGTCATAGACGCATGGCCCCCCGGGGCCTCCGGCACAAGCTTATTAGTTTATCTGGACGAGTGTGAGGGGTTGGTAACCCCTCTACCTTCAAAAATTTACCACTAAACTACGTCTAAAATATCTAACATAGACACACACACATAGACAAACACACAGACACCAACAGACACACACAGACACAAACAGACACAGACACACGCATACAGACACAGACACAAACACACAGACACACACACACACAGACACACAGACACACACACAGACACACACATATAGACACACAGACACACACATATAGACACACAGACACACACAGATAGACACACAGACATACACAGATAGACACACAGACACACACAGACACACACACACACACAGACACACACAGATAGACACACAGACACACACACAGAGACACAGACACACAGACACACACATACAGACACAGACACAAACACACAGACACACACATACAGACACACACACACAGACACACACACACAGACACACACACAGACACACACACACAGACACACACACAGACACACACACAGACACACACATATAGACACACAGACACACACATATAGACACACAGACACACACATATATACACACAGACACACACAGATAGACACACCGACACACACACACAGACACACAGACACACACACAGACACACACACACAGATAGACACACAGACACAGACACACACACAGACACACACAGATAGACACACAGACACACACACACAGACACACACACAGACACACACATACAGACACACAGACACACACAGATAGACACACAGACACACACAGATAGACACACAGACACACACACAGACACACAGACACACAGACACACACACAGACACACACATATAGACACACAGACACACACATATAGACACACAGACACACACATATAGACACACAGACACACACACAGACACACACAGACACACACACACAGACACACACACAGACACAGTCACGTGGTTACCACTCTATGCCCCGCCCACTCACCGCTACTGCTGCGTCACGTGACGCCTCACTGTCCTGCCATTGCGAGGCTGTGGGACGGACATTGTGCCGACTCATTAGCATAAGAAACACTGATTAACATAATTAACTCTGATTAGCATAAGTGTCACTCATTAGCATACTTTAATCTGATTAACATAATTGGCACTCATTAACATAATTAACTATTATTAGCAGAATTTGTACTCAATAGCATAGTTAACATTTAGTGGGAAAATTAACGAACATTTGATGATGATGGTGATGATGCTGATGATGATGCTGATGATGTTGATGTTATTGTTGTTGATGTTGTTGATGTTGTTGTTGATGTTGTTGATGTTGTTGATGTTGTTGATGTTGTTGTTGATGTTGATGATGTTGTTATTGTTGATGTTGTTATTGATTTTGTTGATGTTGTTAATGATGTTGATGTTGTTATTGATATGGTTGATGTTGTTAATGATGTTGGTGATGTTGTTGTTGTTACTCGGAACAAGAAGAATCCCCGGCTTTGAATTCCTCCCGGCACCACGGGGTCCTGAGGATAAAAAACAACAACATCATCTACAACAACATCAACAACAAAATCATCAACAACATCAACAACAACATCAACAACACGAACATCATCATCGACAACAACATCAACAACAACATTATCAACAACAACAGCACCAACTACAACAACAACATTATCAACAACATCAACAACATTATCAACAACATCATCATCAACATCATCAACAACATCAACATCCTCAACATCAACAACATCAAGAACATCAACAACATCAACATTATCATCAACAACATCAACAACATCAACCACAATATCAACAACATTATCAACAACAACATTCGCGGTGCCGGACAGGAAACTCTGTCGTGGACAGTGCTGTGGGGAGAGGGTCAATTCCGATTGGCCCTCTCCCCTCATGGCGTCTGTGACCACCACAGTGGCTAAACGGGGGCTCTGGACGGGTGCGAGGGGCTGGTAACCCCTACACCTTCAATTGATTACCACTAAACCACGAGATGAACTGAAAAATGTAACTAATAAGCTTGTGCCGGAGGCCCCGGGGGGACAGGCGTCTATGACGTCTCCTGGCCAAACCCCAATTGGCGGAGCCAGGAGATTGAATCTCTACCCTCGGGGCTCCTCCAGAAACAACGAAAAGCCACTGCGGTTGGCCACGTGGAATGTTCGAACGCTCAGTGCGGAGGAGAGGCTGCCACTCCTCTGTCAGGAGCTGGACCAGTACCGCCTGGATCTCTGTGGCATTCAGGAGGTCCGGTGGACCAGCTCTGGCTCCTGCCACCATGAGGGGTGGACAGTCCTCAACTCGGGGCAGCAGACAGCCAAACAAGAGGGTGTGGCTCTTCTTTTGAACAAAAGAATGAATGGGGCATGGGAGCGTGGCGGTGAGGTGTGGGAAGCTGTAAGCGCGAGGCTACTTTGGGCTCGCCTTCCCATCAACCGGAGGCGAGGAATGGTGGCTATGGTTACTTATGCCCCCACCGAAGACGAACATCCGTGGAGGGATGCAGGCAAAGCCAATGAGTCAGATGCCTTCTATGGCCTCCTGTCACAGGTGCTGGCTAAAGTGGCCCCTCGGGATAGAGTCATCTTGTTGGATGACTTCAATGCCCGAGTTGGTCATGATGCTGGCACCTGGTCTGGAGTGATTGGAGGGCATGGGCCAGATCAGCTCAATAACGACGGTAGGAGGCTGCTAGATTTTTGTACAGCCCATGGGCTTGTAATTATCAACACGCTGTTCCGGCATCGGCGCATCCACACAACATCATGGATGCATGCCGGGTCCAAGCAAGAACCGGAACTGGACGGGTTCTGCAGGAGTGCTGGACTAAATAGTGACGGACCAGCGAATGCGAGCCCATGTCCTTGACACCAGGACCTACCGTGGAGCTGATCTGCCCTCTGACCATCGACTAGTCATCTGTAAGATGCGCCTGCCATTCTTCCACTCCGGTGGTGGGTGTATACCCAGGACCCCATTCCAACCTAAAGTGGCCTGGTCTCAATTATCTGATGAAAGTTGCGAGCGAAAATTTCATCATCGCTTGCGGCTGGGATTGGCATCGTCCCCACTCCTCCTGATGTCGAGGTTAAATGGGCGAGGTTTAGGACTGTGACTCATGCAGCTGCAATGGTTGCTTTGGGTACGCGGTCCAGACCTCCCCAGAGACCCTGGTGGACAGAGGAGGTGTTCAGGATAGTTGAAAAAAAGCGACAGTCCCACTGTCATCGGCTACAGAATCCCACGTCAGAGAATGAGGAGGCTTACCGCAGCCTTCGCTCGGAGGTTCGGAGAGCCGTGAGGCGCTGCAAGGATGGGTGGTGGTCACGGGATGCTGAGGAGATGGAGTCTGCCTCAATGGCCTGCGATCACAAATCTCTATTTGACTCCATCAAAAGTAACCTGCAGCACCACACCTGTTACCATCAATAGGGGAAAAAACGGTGATCCAATCTCCGACCCCCAGGAACAGGTTTGCAGATTTGCTGAGCATTTCTGTGAGGTCCTGGGGGAGGGAAAACCCCTCAGCCAGGAAAACATCGTGACACAAAGTGGGGATGACCCTGCTGAGGCTGCGGTGCCTAAAATATTGGAAGAAGTCACCCCCTGTGAGTGGTTGGCTGAGGTGCCATCTGTTGAGGAAGTACTGAAGGCGATCCGGAGTCTGAGACTAGGAACGGCAGCGGGCAGAGATGATCTCTCAAGCGAAATGCTGAGGCAGGGCGGCGTTTGTGCACAGACTGCCCTACATGACATCGTAACAACAGTCTGGACCACTGGACGGGTTCTGCAGGAGTGGAAGGATGCCCTGAAGGTCCCCCTCCTTAAGAAGGGGGACCGCACAGACTGTAACAACTACAGGGGCATCTCACTCCTCAGTGTGCCGGGAAAGGTCCTGGCAAGGATTATTCAACATCGCCTTGCCAGGCACGCTGAGGAGAGGCTTGCGGAGCCCCAATGCGGTTTCAGGAAAGGGCGGTCCTGCACAGATGCCATATTTTCTGTCCGTCTGCTACAGCAAATGTGTAGGGAATTCCAACAAGACCTACATCTCTGCTTTATTGACCTGGTCAAGGCCTATAATACCATCAGTAGGCCTGGGCTCTGGGTTGTTCTTCGTGCTTTTGGAGTCCCTGACCCTCTGCTTACGATCATTAAGGACCTTCATGATGGTGAGCGGGCACGGGGAAAACTACGTGGCCGAGAGTCAGAGCCATTCCCTGTACACCTTGGGGTGCCACAGAGATGTCCTCTGGCTCCAACATTATTTAACATCTATTTTGGCCACGTAGTTCGTGAAGCCTTCAATAGCTGTACCGGGGGAATCTCCATATGGTACAGATATAATGGGAGGTGGATCGATGCCTGGGTGCGGTCAAGGGATGGCTCCCTATTGTGCAACCACGTTATGTATGCCGATGATTTGTTAATAGCTGCTCATTCAGAGGAAGATTTGGAGACGCTGCTGCTGAGACTGGAGCGTGCCACTAAGAGATGGGGCCTTACCATCAGCCCCACCAAAACTAAGCACCTGCCTAGGTATTTTGTACCATCGGACACTCCACCGCCACAACTCCCAATCGGTGATGGGGCAGATGTGGAGAGAGTGGAAAGTTTCCCATACCTGGGCAGTGTGCTTATGACCGGCTCCAGTTTAACAGCAGAGGTCTCACTCCGAATTAGTCGAGCGGCAATATCTTTTCATCGGTTGAGTAACGCTGTGTGGAAACTATCTGGTCTGTCGCTCCGCAATAAGTTTCAGGTCTTCTCGGCCACGGTCATTACCTCCCTTCTCTACGCTTGCGAAACGTGGAACCCCCTAATGGAACATCTTCGCCGGTTAGAAACATTTAGGCTAGCCTGCCTACGATCCTTCCTGGGTTTAACCAGGCTGGATTGTGTGAGGAGCTCACAAATTCTTGAAAGATCTGGGCAAGGTCCCATCAGTGAGCTCCTCTGGCAGGCAAGGCTGCGTTAGATGGATCATGTAGCCCGCATGCCCAGCCACCACATGCCGAAACAGCTTTTGTTGGCCGGATCGAGGTGGCTAAACGGGCGCGGCACGGGCTAGAGAAGAGATGGAGTGATGTGGTACAGGAGGACATGGAGCTGAGTGGACTTGCCGATGACTGGTAACAGCGGTGTCAAGATCGGCCTCTGTGGAGGAGGCTCGTGAAGGACGCTACTGGGCAGTTGGAGGCAGTCGCCCTCCAACAACAACGGAGGGCGGAGGAGCGACGCTCACAAAAACGAGCGGAGCGCCGGGTGGCTAAAGCACAGCAGGTTGGCACAGTAGGGGGGACAGGTGGTGCATCAGCCAGTCATCTCAGTCAGTCGACCCGTGGCACCTGCTGGGTCTGCCCCGTGACCTCCTGCCAGCGAGCGTTCGACACTTCACGTGGCCTCAAGGTGCACCTGGCCTGGCACAAGCGTCGTGGTGACGTCACCGCCACTTAGTGGCGAATGGTGGTTGTTGTTGTTGTGTGTCACTGTGTGTGTTACCGTGTGAGTCACTGTGAGTGTCACTGTGAGTGTCACTGTGTGTGTGTCACTGCGCGTGTCACAGCTGACATGTCAGAGGCTACCTCACGTGACAACGTTGGTGGCTTAGAGAGATGTTGACTACCTCGCCTGGCTCTATGTATCTCTATGGGTCTCTTTGTATGTCTGTGGGTCTCTATGTATCTCTATGTATCTCTATGTCTCTCTATAGGGTTCTATATCTCTATGGGTCTCTATGTATCTCTATGTATCTCTATGGGTCTCTATGTATCTCTATGTATCTCTATGGGTCTCTATGGGTCTCTATGTATCTCTATGTATCTATATGTGTCTCTATAGGTCTCTATAACTCTATGGGTCTCTATGTATCTCTATGTATCTCTGTGTCTCGATGTATCTCTATGGGTCTCTATGTATCTCTATGTATCTCTTTGGGTCTCTATGTATCTCTATGGGTCTCTATGTTTGTCTATGGGTCTCTATGTATCGCTATGTATGTCTATGTATCTCTATGGGTCTCTAGGTATCTCTGTGTATCTATATGTGTCTATACGTGTCTCTATGGGTCTCTATGTATCTATATGGGTCTCTATGCATCTCTATGGGTCTCTATGGGACTCTATGTATCTCTATGTGTATCTATGTATCTCCATGGGTCTCTATGTATCTCTATGTGTCTCTATGGGTCTCTATGTATCTCTATGTATCTCTATGTGTCTCTATGGGTCTCTATGTATCTCTATGTATCTCTATGTATGTCTATGTATCTCTATGTGTCTCTATGTGTCTCTATTTATCTCTATGTGTGTCAATGTTTCTCTATGCATCTCTATGTGTCTCTATGTATCTCTACGCATCTCTATGAGTCTCTATGGGTCTCAATGTGTCTCTATGGGTCTCTATGTATGTCTATGTATCTCTATGTATGTCTATGTATCTCTATGTATGTCTATGTATGTCTATGTGTCTCTATGTATGTATATGTATGTATATGGGTCTCTATGTATGTCTATGTATATGTATGCATGTCTATGTGTCTCTATGGGTCTCTGTGTCTCTATGTATGTCTATGTATCTCTATGTATGTCTATGTGTCTCTATGTATGTCTATGTATCTCTATGTACTATGTATCTCTATGTATGTCTATGTGTCACTATGGGTCTCTATGTGTCTCTATGTATGTCTATGGGTCCCTATGAATCTCTATGTATCTCTATGGGTCTCTATGTATCTCTATGGGTCTCTATGTATTTCTATGGGTCTCTATGTATCTCTATGGGTCTCTATGTATCTCTATGGGTCTCTATGGGTATCTATGTATCTCTGTGGGTCTCTATGTATCTCTATGTATGTCTATGGGTCTCTATTCATCTCTATGTATCTCTATGTATCTCTATGAGTCTCTATGTATCGCTATGGGTCTCCATGGGTCTCTATATATGTCTATGGGTCTCTATCTATCTCTACGTATCTCTATGGGTCTCTATGTATCTCTATGTATCTCTATGTGTCTCTATGTATCTCTATGGGTCTCTATGTATGTCTATGAGTTTCTATGTATCTCTATGTATCTCTATGTGCCTCTATGTATCTCTATGTGACTCTATGTATCTCTATGGGTCTATATGTATCTCTATGGGTCTCTATGTATCTCTATGGGTCTCTATGTATCTCTATGGGTCTCTGTGTCTCTATGTATCTCTATGTATCTCTATGTATCTCAATGGGTCTCTATGTATCTCTATGGGTCTCTATGTGTCTCTCTGTATCTCTATGTATCTCTACGTGTCTCTATGGGTCTCTATGTATGTCTATGAGTCTCTAAGTATCTCTATGTATCTCTATTGGTCTCTATGTATGGCTATGAGTCTCTATGTATCTCTATGTATCTCTATGTGTCTCTATGTATCTCTATGTGTCTCAATGTGTCTCTATGTATCTCTATGTGTCTCTATGTACCTCTATGTGTCTCTATGTATCTCTATGGGTATCTATGTATCTCTATGGGTCTCTATGTATCTCTATGTATCTCTATGTATGTCTATGGGTCTCTATGTATCTCTATGTATGTCTATGGGTGTCTATGTATCTCTATGTATCTCTATGTGTCTCTATGTATCTCTCTATAAGTCTAGGTATCTCTATGTATCTCTATGTTTCTCTATGCATCTATATGTGTCTCTATGTGTCTCTATGTATCTCTATGTGTCTCTATGTACCTCTATGTGTCTCTATGTATCTCTATGAGTCTCTATGTATCTCTATGGGTCTCTATGTATCTCTATATATCTCTATGTATGTCTATGGGTCTCTATGCATCTCTATGTATGTCTATGGGTCTCTATGTATCTCTGTGTCTCTATGTATCTCTATATAAGTCTAGGTATCTCTATGTGTCTTTATGTATCGCTATATGTCTCTATGTATCTCTATCGGTCTCTATGTATCTCTATGTATCTCTATGTATGTCTATGGGTCTCTATCGGTCTCTATGTATCTCTATGTGTCTCTATGTATCTATATGTATGTCTATCTATCTCTATGTATCTCTATGTATCTCTATGTATGTCTATGGGTCTCTATGTATGTCTATGGGTCTCTATGGGTCTCTATGTATCTCTATGTATCTATATGTATGTCTATGTATCTCTATGTATCTCTATGAGTCTCTACGTATCTCTATGTATCTCTATGGGTCTCTATGTCTATGGGTCTCTATGAGTCTCTATGTCTATGTGTCTCTATCTAACTCTATGGGTCTCTATGTATCTCTATGGGTCTCTATGTGTCTCACTGTATCTCTATGTATCTCTACGTGTCTCTATGGGTCTCTATGTATGTCTATGAGTCTCTATGTATCTGTTTGTATCTCTATGGTCTCTATGTATGGCTATGAGTCTCTATGTATCTCTATGTATCTCTACGTGTCTCTATGTATCTCTGTGTCTCTATGTGTCTCTATGCATCTCTATGTGTCTCTATGTATCTCTATGTGTCTCTATGTATCTCTATGGGTCTCTATGTATCTCTATGGGTCTCTATGTATCTCTATGTATCTCTATGGGTCTCTATGTATCTCTATGTATGTCTATGGGTCTCTATGTATCTCTATGTATGTCTATGGGTCTCTATGTATCTCTATATATCTCTATGTGTCTCTATGTATCTCCATATAAGTCTAGGTATCTCTATGTGTCTCTATGTATCTCTATATATCTCTATGTATCTCTTTGGGTCTCTATGTATCTCTAAGTATCTCTATGTATGTCTATGGGTCTCTATGTATCTCTATGTATGTCCATGGGTCTCTATGTATCTCTATCTATCTCTATGTGTCTCTATGTATCTCTATATAAGTCTAGGTATCTCTATGTATCTCTATGTATCTCTATGCGTCTCTGTGTGTCTCTATGTATCTCTATGTGTCTCTATGTACCTCTATGTGTCTCTATGTATCTCTATGGGTCTCTATGTATCTCTATGGGTCTCTATGTATCTCTATGTATCTCTATGTATGTCTCTGGGTCTCTATGCATCTCTATGTATGTCTATGGGTCTCTATGTATCTCTGTGTCTCTATGTATCTCTATATAAGTCTAGGTATCTCTATGTGTCTCTATGTATCTCTATATATCTCTATGTATCTCTGTGGGTCTCTATGTATCTCTATGTATCTCTATGTATGTCTATGGGTCTCTATCGGTCTCTATGTATCTCTATGTGTCTCTATGTATCTATATGTATGTCTATCTATCTATATGTATATCTATGTATCTCTATGTATGTCTATGGGTCTCTATGCATGTCTATGGGTCTCTATGGGTCTCTATGTATCTCTATGTATCTATATGTATGTCTATGTATCTCTATGTATCTCTATCTAACTCTATGAGTCTCTACGTATCTCTATGTATCTCTATGGGTCTCTATGTCTATGGGTCTCTATGAGTCTCTATGTCTATGTGTCTCTATGTATCTCTATGGGTCTCTATGTATCTCTATGGGTCTCTATGTGTCTCTATGTATCTCTTTGGGTCTCTTTGTATGGCTATGAGTCTCTATGTATCTCTATGTATCTCTACGTGTCTCTATGGGTCTCTATGTATGTCTATGAGTCTCTATGTATCTCTATGGGTCTATTTGTATGGCTATGAGTCTCTATGTATCTCTATGTATCTCTATGTGTCTCTATGTATCTCTGTGTCTCTATGTTTCTCTATGTATCTCTATGTGTCTCTATGTATCTCTATGTGTCTCTATGTATCTCTATGGGTCTCTATGTATCTCTATGGGTATCTATGTATCTCTATGTATCTCTATGGGTCTCTATGTATCTCTATGTATGTCTATGGGTCTCTATGTGTCTCTATGTATGTCTAAGGGTCTCTATGTATCTCTATATATCTCTATGTGTCTCTATGTATCTCCATATAAGTCTAGGTATCTCTATGTGTCTCTATGTATCTCTATGGGTCTCTATGTATCTCTATGTATCTCTATAGGTCTCTATGTATCTCTATGGGTCTCTATGTATCTCTATGTATCTCTATGGGTCTCTATGTATCTCTATGGGTCTCTATGAGTCTCTATGGGTCTCTGTGTATCTCTATGGGTCTCTATGTATCTCTATGGGTCTCTATGTATCTCTATATATCTCTATGTGTCTCTATGGGTCTCTATGTATCTCTATGGGTCTCTATGTATCTCTATGGTTCTCTATGTATCTCTATGTATCCCTATGGGTCTCTATGTATCTCTATGGGTCTCTATGTATCTCTATGTATCTCTATGGGTCTCTATGTATCTCTATGGGTCTCTATGTATCTCTATGGGTCTCTATGTATCTCTATGTATCTCTATGTATCTCTATGGGTCTCTATGTATCTCTATGGGTCTCTATGTATATCTATGGGTCTCTATATATCTCTATGGGTCTCTATGTATCTCTATGGGTCTTTATTTATCTCTATGAGTCTCTATGGGTCTCTATGTATCTCTATGTATCTCTGTGGGTTTCTATGAGTCTCTATGTATCTCTATGTATCTCTATGGGTTTCTATATATCTCTATGTGTCTCTATGTATCTCTATGTATCTCTGTGGGTTTCTATGAGTCTCTATATATCTCTATGTATCTCTATGGGTCTCTATATATCTCTATGTGTCTCTATGTATCTCTATGTGTCTCTATGTATCTCTATGGGTCTCTATGTGTCTCTATGTATCTCTATGGGTCTCTATGTATCTCTATGTATCTCTATGTATCTCTATGGGTATCTATGTATCTCTATAGGTCTCTATGTATATCTATGGGTCTCTATGTATCTATATGTATGTCTAACTATCTATATGTATCTCTATCTGTCTCTATGTATGTCTATGGGTCTCTATGTATGTCTATGGGTCTCTATGTATCTCTATGGGTCTCTATGTATCTCTATGGGTCTTTATTTATCTCTATGAGTCTCTATGTGTCTCTATTTATCTCTATGTATCTCTATGTATCTTTATGGGTTTCTATGGGTCTCTATTTATCTCTATGTATCTCTATGTATCTCTGTGTGTTGGGTGTCTCGCGCTTCCTGCGTGTGACAAAGTTGTTCCTGTCATGGCCGCCGCGAGGTGAGCTGGGGTGTGGGGGGGTGTAGGGGGGAGGGGTGGTACCTGGTGGATGACCTCCATCGCTGCACGTGACACGTCCTGGGCGGGGGGGGGGGGTCACGTGGGGGGGGGGGGGGGAGGGTCACGTGGGGGGGAGGGGGAGGGTGGGGGGGAGAGTTCAGTTAGGGGGGGTGGAGCACAGCTGATGGTGCACCTAGCCTGGCACAGTAGGGGGTGGGTGGGGCACAGCTGATGGTGCACCTAGCCTGGTACAGTGGGGTGGAGCACAGCTGATGGTGCACCTAGCCTGGCACAGTAGGGGTGGGTGGAGCACAGCTGATGGTGCACCTAGCCTGGTACAGTAGGGTGGGGCACAGCTGATGGTGCACCTAGCCTGGTACAGTAGGGTGGAGCACAGCTGATGGTGCACCTAGCCTGGCACAGTAGGGGTGGGTGGGGCACAGCTGATGGTGCACCTAGCCTGGCACAGTAGGGTGGAGCACAGCTGATGGTGCACCTAGCCTGGTACCGTAGGGTGTAGCACAGCTGATGGTGCACCTAGCCTGGTACAGTAGGGTGGGGCACAGCTGATGGTGCACCTAGCCTGGCATTGTAGGGGGTGGGTGGGGCACAGCTGATGGTGCACCTAGCCTGGTACAGTGGGGTGGGTGGGTGGGGCACAGCTGATGGTGCACCTAGCCTCGCCCATTACATTTTTTACCATCACGGATGATATACCGTTTAACAAATATATATATTTGCGTTATGTTCCTGGCTAGTAAGTTTAAATTCCCAATTGCTTACGCCTCAACGTTACGAAAATCGGCCATTGTTCCCAACAGACTTTGCTTCCTGGCCCAGAACTTTGACATTTCCAAATGTGAACAATCATCAATGCGAAAACGCGCTGTCGCATACGCTCCATAACCTCACCGTAAAATCCCGCTCGCAAAGTTCGCCGGGAACAATAAGAATAACAACAATAACAACAATAAAAATAATGATGATAGCAGCAGTAGCAGCTGCGTCCTGCGCCTTTGAGGCATAAGCAATTTGCTTCACCAGGAACAACAAAAATCTTGTTACACTGCCAATTAATGGACGCTGTTGGCCCCTGATAATCGATGCTACCAAGACGCTAAACCAAGTTGGAGGGGGTGTGGGGGGGGGGGAAGGAGGTTTGGGATGGCCAAATTTGGATTGTCCCGTGGCGTTTGTAACCACCACAGCGGGGTCGGCGTGGGATGGTGAGCGGTCTGGCCTCTCCACCTTCAGTTGACTTGCCGCTCAAAGCCGCGAGGTTTAGCACCTCGCTGAGGCACCACACTGGACAAACCCCCGCACCGGTTTTGTCGGAGACAGGAGACCGGACAACCCCGGGCAGCCTTCGAGGGGGGTTCCAGCTGCGGGGAGGCGAGAGGCTGCCACTCCTCTGTCGGGAGCTGGACCGGTAACCGTCTGCTGTGATCTCTGCGGTATTCAGGGGGTTCCTGTGGACCGGCTCTGGTGTGAGAGGCTGACACTCCTCTGTCGGGAGCTGGACCGGTAACCGTCTGCTGGATCTCTGTGGCATTCAGGAGGTTCCTGTGGACCGGCTCTGGTGTGAGAGGCTGCCACTCCTCTGTCGGGAGCTGGACCGGTAACCGTCTGCTGTGATCTTTGTGGCATTCAGGGGGTTCCTGTGGACCGGCTGTGGCGTGAGAGGCTGCCACTCCTCTGTCGGGAGCTGGACCGGTACCGTCTGCTGTGATCTCTGCGGTATTCAGGGAGTTCCTGTGGACCGGCTGTGGCGTGAGAGGCTGACACTCCTCTGTCGGGAGCTGGACCGGTACCGTCTGCAGGATCTCTGCGGTATTCAGGGAGTTCCTGTGGACCGGCTGTGGCGAGAGAGGCTGCCACTCCTCTGTCGGGAGCTGGACCAGTACCGTCTGCTGGATCTCTGCAGTATTCGGGGGGTTCCTGTGGACCGGCTCTGGCGTGAGAGGCTGACACTCCTCTGTCGGGAGCTGGACCGGTACCGTCTGCTGGATCTCTGCGGCATTCAGGATGTCCGGTGGACCGGCTCTGGTGTGAGAGGCTGCCACTCCTCTGTCGGGAGCTGGACCAGTACCGTCTGCAGGATCTCTGTGGTATTCAGGGGGTTCCTGTGGACCGGCTCTGGTGTGAGAGGCTGCCACTCCTCTGTCGGGAGCTGGACCGGTACCGTCTGCTGGATCTCTGTGGCATTCAGGGGGTCTGGTGGACTGGCTCTGGTGTGAGAGGCTGCCACTCCTTTGTCGGGAGCTGGACCGGTAACCGTCTGCTGGATCTCTGTGGCATTCAGGAGGTCCGGTGGACCGGCTCTGGTGTGAGAGGCTGCCACTCCTCTGTCGGGAGCTGGACCGGTAACCGTCTGCTGGATCTCTGTGGCATTCAGGGGGTTCCTGTGGACCGGCTCTGGTGTGAGAGGCTGCCACTCCTCTGTCGGGAGCTGGACCGGTACCGTCTGCTGGATCTCTGTGGCATTCAGGGGGTCTGGTGGACTGGCTCTGGTGTGAAAGGCTGCCACTCCTCTGTCGGGAGCTGGACCAGTAACCGTCTGCTGGATCTCTGTGGCATTCAGGAGGTCCGGTGGACCGGCTCTGGTGTGAGAGGCTGCCACTCCTCTGTCGGGAGCTGGACCGGTACCGTCTGCAGGATCTCTGCGGTATTCAGGGAGTTCCTGTGGACCGGCTGTGGCGAGAGAGGCTGCCACTCCTCTGTCGGGAGCTGGATCAGTGCCGTCTGCTGGATCTCTGCGGTATTCAGGATGTCCGGTGGACCGGCTCTGGTGTGAGAGGCTGCAACTCCTCTGTTGGGGGCTGGACCGGTACCATCTGGATCTCTGTGGCATTCAGGGGGTCTGGTGGACCAACTCTGGCGTGAGAGGCTGCCACTCCTCTGTTGGGAGCTGGACCAGTACCGTTTGCTGGATCTCTGTGGCATTCAGGATGTCCGGTGGACTGGCTCTGGTGTGAGAGGCTGCCACTCCTCTGGCGGGAGCTGGACCGGTAACCATCTGCTGGATCTCTGCGGTATTCAGGCGGTCCGGTGGACCGGCTTTGTCTCCTGCCACCATGAGGGGTGGACAGTCCTCTACTCTGCGCAGGAGACTGCCAAACAACAGGGAGTGGCTCTTCTTCTGAACAAAAGAATGAAGGGTGCGTGGGAGCGTGGCGGTGAGGTGTGGGAAGCTGTAAGCCCCAGGCTACTTTGGGCTCGCCTTCCCATCAACCAGAGGCGAGGAATGGTGGTCGTGGTTACTTATGCCCCCACCTAAGACGAACATCCGTGTAGGGATGCAGGCAAGGCCGATGAGTCAGATGCCTCCTGTGACCTCCTGTCACAGGTGCTGGCTAAAGTGGCCCCTCGGGATAGTCATCTTGTTGTGTGACTTCAATAACCGAGTTGGTCATGATACTGGCACCTGGTCCGGAGTGATTGGAAGGCAACAACTGGAGGCTGACAGATTTTTGTGCAGCCCATGGGCTTGTAATTACCAACACGCTGTTCCAGCATCAGAGCATCCACGTAACATTATGGATACATGCTGGGTCAAAGCAAGAACATCTGCTGGACTACATAGTGACGGACCAGCGGATGCGGGCCCATGTCCTTGACACCAGGACCTACCATGGAGCTGATCTGCCCTCTGACCATCGACTAGTCATCTGTAAGATGCGCCTGCTATTCTTCCACTCCGGTGGTGGGTGTACACCCAGGACCCCATTCAAACCCATAGTGGCCTGATCTCAGCCAGCTTAAGAAAATTACGAGCGAGAGTTTCATCATCGCTTGCGGCTGGGGTAGGCATCGTCTCGCTCCTCAGTGTGCCGGGAAAGGTCCTGGCAAGGATTATTCAACATCGCCTTGCCAGGCACGCTGAGGAGAGGCTTGCGGAGCCCCAATGCGGTTTCAGGAAAGGGGGGTCCTGCACAGATGCCAGATTTTCTGTCCGTCTGCTACAGCAGAGGTGTAGGGAATTCCAGCAAGACCTACATCTCTGCTTTATTGACCTGGTCAAGGCCAATGATACCATCAGTAGGCCTGGGTTCTGGGTTGTTATTCGTGCTTTCGGAGACACTGACCCTCAGCTCACGATCATTAAAGACCTTTATGATGGTGTGCAGGCCCGGGTAAAACTACATGGCCGGGAGTCGGAGCCATTCCCTGTACACCTTGGGATGCGATAGGGATGTCCTCTGGCTCCCACATTATTTAACATCTATTTTGACCACGTAGTTCGTGAAGCCTTCAATAGCTGTACCGGGGGAATCTCCATCTGGTACAGACACAATGGGAGGCTGATCGATGCCCGGGTGCGGTCAAGGGATGGCTCCCTATTGCTCAACCATGTTACGTATGCTGATGATTTGGTAATTGCTGCTCACTCAGTGGAGGAGTTGGAGACGCTGCTGCTGAGACTGGAGCGTGCCACTAAGAGATGGGGCCTTACCATCAGCCCCATCAAAAGTTAGCACCTGCCTGGGAATTTTGAACCATCAGACACTCCACCCCCACAACTCCAAATCGGTGATGGGGCAGTTGTGGAGATAGTGGAGAGTTTCCCATACCTGGGCAGTGTGCTCATGACCGGATCCGGTTTAACAGCAGAGGTCTCACTCCGAATCAGTCGAGAGGCAATATCTTTTCATCGGTTGCGTAACGCTGTGTGGAAGCTACCTGGTCTGTCGCTCCGCACTAAGCTTCAGGTCTTCTCGGCCATGGTCATTCCCTCCCTTCTCTACGCTTGCGAAACGTGGACCCCCTTAATGGAGCATCTTCGCCGGTTAGAAACATTTAGGCGGGCCTGCCTACGATCCATCCTGGGGTTAACCAGGCTGGATTGTGTGAGGAGTTCACAAATCCTTGAAAGATCTGGGCATGGTCCCATCGGTGAGCTCCTCCGGCAGGCAAGGCTGCGTTGGCTGGGTCATGTAGCCCGCATGCCATAGCCACCGCATGCCCAAACAGCTTTTGTTCGGCAGGATCGAGGGGGCTAAACGGGTGCGGCACGGGCTAGAGAAGAGATGGAGTGACGTGGTACAGGAGGACGTGGAGCTGAGTGGACTTGCCGATGACCGGTACCAGCGGTGTCAAGATCGGCCTCTGTGGAGGAGGCTCGTGAAGGACGCTACTGGGCAGTTGGAGGCAGTCGCCCTCCAACAACAACGGAGGGCGGAGTAGCGACGCTCACAACAACGAGCGGAGCGCCGGGTGGCTAAAGCACAGCAGGTTGGCACAGTAGGGGGCACAGGTGGTGCATCAGCCAGTCATCTCAGTCGACCCGTGGCACCTGCTGGATGCTGTGGTGGTTGTGGTGGTGGTTGTGGTGGTGGTGGTGGTTGTGGTTGTTATGGTGGTGGTTGTGGTGGTGGTTATGGTAGTTGTGGTGGTGGTTGTGGTGGTGGTGGTTGTGGTTGTTATGGTGGTGGTTGTGGTGGTTGTGGTGGTGGTTGTGGCGGTTGTGGTGGTGGTTGTGGTGGTGGTTGTGGTGGTGGTGGTGGTTGTGGTTGTTATGGTGGTGGTTGTGGTGGTGGTTATGGTAGTTGTGGTGGTGGTTGTGGTGGTGGTTGTGGTTGTTATGGTGGTGGTTGTGGTGGTTGTGGTGGTGGTTGTGGTGGTTGTGGTGGTGGTTGTGGTGGTGGTTGTGGTGGTGGTTGTGGTGGTGGTTGTGGTGGTGGTTGTGGTGGTGGTTGTGGTGGTGGTTGTGGCGGTTGTGGTGGTGGTTGTGGTGGTGGTTGTGGTGGTGGTTGTGGTGGTGGTTGTGGTGGTGGTGGTTGTGGTGGTGGTTGTGGTGGTGGTTGTGGCGGTTGTGGTGGTGGTTGTTGTGGTGGTTGTTGTGGTGGTTGTGGTGGTTGTTGTGGTGGTTGTGGTGGTGGTTGTGGTGGTGGTGGTTGTGGTGGTGGTTGTGGTGGTGGTTGTGGCGGTTGTGGTAGTGGTTGTTGTGGTGGTTGTTGTGGTGGTTGTGGTGGTTGTTGTGGTGGTTGTGGTGGTGGTAATGGTGGTTGTGGTGGTGGTTGTGGTGGTTGTGGTGGTGGTTGTGATTGTTATGGTGGTGGTTGTGGTGGTGGTAATGGTGGTGGTTGTGGTGGTTGTTGTGGTGGTTGTGGTGGTGGTTGTGGTGGTGGTTGTGGCGGTTGTGGTGGTGGTTGTGGTGGTGGTTGTGGCGGTTGTGGTGGTGGTTGTTGTGGTGGTTGTGGTGGTGGTTGTGGTGGTTGTTGTGGTGGTTGTGGTGGTGGTGATGGTTGTTGTGGTGGTGGTTGTTGGGGTGGTTGTGGTGGTGGTTGTGGTGGTGGTGGTTGTGGTTGTTATGGTGGTGGTTGTGGTGGTGGTTGTGGTGGTGGTTGTGGCGGTTGTGGTGGTGGTTGTTGTGGCGGTTGTGGTGGTGGTTGTTGTGGTGGTTGTTGTGGTGGTTGTGGTGGTTGTGGTGGTGATGGTTGTTGTGGTGGTGGTTGTTGCGGTGGTTGTGGTGGTGGTTGTGGTGGTGGTTGTGGTGGTGGTGGTGGTTGTGGTTGTTATGGTGGTGGTCGTGGTGGTGGTTATGGTAGTTGTGGTGGTGGTTGTGGTTGTGGTGGTTGTGGTGGTGGTTGTGGTGGTGGTTGTGGTGGTGGTTGTGGTGGTGGTTGTGGTGGTGGTTGTGGTGGTGGTTGTGGTGGTGGTTGTGGCGGTTGTGGTGGTGGTTGTGGTGGTGGTTGTGGTGGTGGTTGTGGTGGTGGTTGTGGTGGTGGTTGTGGTGGTGGTTGTGGTGGTGGTGGTTGTGGTGGTGGTTGTGGTGGTGGTTGTGGCGGTTGTGGTGGTGGTTGTTGTGGTGGTTGTTGTGGTGGTTGTGGTGGTTGTTGTGGTGGTTGTGGTGGTGGTTGTGGTGGTGGTGGTTGTGGTGGTGGTTGTGGTGGTGGTTGTGGCGGTTGTGGTAGTGGTTGTTGTGGTGGTTGTTGTGGTGGTTGTGGTGGTTGTTGTGGTGGTTGTGGTGGTGGTAATGGTGGTTGTGGTGGTGGTTGTGGTGGTTGTGGTGGTGGTTGTGATTGTTATGGTGGTGGTTGTGGTGGTGGTAATGGTGGTGGTTGTGGTGGTTGTTGTGGTGGTCGTGGTGGTGGTCGTGGTGGTGGTTGTGGCGGTTGTGGTGGTGGTTGTGGTGGTGGTTGTGGCGGTTGTGGTGGTGGTTGTTGTGGTGGTTGTGGTGGTGGTTGTGGTGGTTGTTGTGGTGGTTGTGGTGGTTGTGGTGGTGGTGATGGTTGTTGTGGTGGTGGTTGTTGGGGTGGTTGTGGTGGTGGTTGTGGTGGTGGTGGTTGTGGTTGTTATGGTGGTGGTTGTGGTGGTGGTTGTGGTGGTGGTTGTGGCGGTTGTGGTGGTGGTTGTTGTGGCGGTTGTGGTGGTGGTTGTTGTGGTGGTTGTTGTGGTGGTTGTGGTGGTTGTGGTGGTGATGGTTGTTGTGGTGGTGGTTGTTGCGGTGGTTGTGGTGGTGGTTGTGGTGGTGGTTGTGGTGGTAGTTATGGTTGTGGTGGTTGTGGTGGTGGTTGTGGTGGTAGTTATGGTTGTGGTGGTGGTTGTGGTGGTTGTGGTGGTTGTGGTGGTGGTTGTCGTGGGAGTTGTGGTGGTGGTGGTTGTGGTGGTTGTGGTGGTGGTTGTGGTGGTGGTTGTGGTGGTTGTTGTGGTGGTTGTGGTGGTGGTGGTTGTTGTGGTGGTTGTGGTGGTTGTGGTGGTGGTTGTGGTGGTGGTTGTGGTGGTGGTGGTTGTGGTGGTGGTTGTTGTTGTGGTGGTTGTGGTGGTGGTTGTGGTGGCGGTGGAGGTTGTGGTGGTAGTGGTTGTGGTGGTTGTGGTGGTTGTGGTGGTTGTTGTGGTGGTTGTGGTTGTGGTGGTTGTTGTGGAGGTTGTGGTGGTGGTTGTTGTGGTGGTTGTGGTGGTTGTGGTGGTGGTGGTGGTGGTGGTGGTTGTGGTGGTGGTTGTGGTGGTTGTAGTGGTTGTGGTGGTGGTTGTGGTGGTTGTGGTGGTGGTTGTGGTGGTCGTTGTGGTGGTGGTTGTGGTGGTGGTTGTGGTGGTAGTTGTGGTTGTTGTTGTGGTTGTTGTGTGGTAGTTGTGGTGGTGGTTGTTGTTGTTGTTGTGTGGTGGTTGTGGTGGTGGTTGTTGTTGTGGTTGTTGTTCTGGTTGTTACCCGCTGAGACAAAGTCCCGGAATGTGCTCCCTGGGGGGGGGGGAGAGTGGGAAAATCATCATTATCATCAGCA
>NW_027422619.1:168952-184720 GCF_048934315.1 Petromyzon marinus
TGTGTGTGAGTCTCTGTGTCTGCGTATGTGTGAGTCTGTGTGTGTGAGTCTCTTTGTGTGAGTCTTTGTGTTTGTGTGTGTGAGTCTGCGTGTGTTTGTGTGTGTGAGTCTGTATGAGTCTGTGTGTGTGTGTGTGAGTCTGTATGAGTCTGTGTGTGTGTGAGTCTGTGTGTGTCTGTGTGTGTGAGTCTGTGTGTGTGTGAGTCTGTGTGTGTTTGTGTGTGTGAGTCTGTGTGAGTCTGTGTGTGTGTGTGAGTCTGTGTGTGTGTGTGTGAGCCTGTGTGTGTGTGTGAGCGTCTCTGTGTCTGCGTATGTGTGAATCTGTGTGTGAGTCTCTTTGTGTGAGTCTTTGTGTTTGTGTGTGTGAGTCTGTGCGTGTTTGTGTGTGTGAGTCTGTGTGTGTGTGTGTCTGTGTGTGTCTGTGTGTGAGTCTGTGAGTCTGTGTGTTTGTGTGTGTGTGTGAGTCTGTGTATGAGTCTGTGTGTGTGTGAGTCTGTGTGTGTGAGTCTGTGTGTGTGTGAGTCTGTGTGTGTATGAGTCTGTGTGTTTGTGTGTGTGTGTGTCTGTGTGTGAGTCTGTGTGTGTGTGTGTGTCTGTGTGTGTATGAGTCTGTGTGTTTGTGTGTGTGAGAGTCTGTGTGTGTGTGTATGTGAGTAGGCAATCATCCAGCAGTGGAGAGGGTCATCACCTGACGTCGAATGAACTTCACGGATCGATAGCAGAAGCGACACTTCAGGGATTCCGGATACTGGGAAATTGACAAACGCATCAACGTGAATGAAACATCGATGAATCACTGATCAGGCAGCACTTGTACCACACACAGCCGTCCGTGCACGCTACCTGGGACAACTTTGTCTGTGTGTGTGTGTCTGTGCGTTTGTGTGTGTCTGTGTGTATGTGTGTGTGTCTGTGCGTGTGTCTAATTCCATCAAAAAGTAACCTGCAGCGCCACACCTATTACCATCATTAGGGGGAAAAAAACGGTGATCCAATCTCCGACCCCCAGGAACAGGTTTGCAGATTTGCTGAGCATTTCTGTGAGGTCCTGGGGGAGGGAAAATCCCTCAGCCAGGAAAACATCGTGGCACAAAGTGGGGATGACCCTGCTGAGGCTGCGGTGCCTCAAATATTGGAAGAAGTCACCCCCTGTGAGTGGCTGGCTGAGGTGCCATCTGCTGAGGAAGTATTGAAGGCGATCCGGAGTCTGAGACCAGGAAAGGCAGCGGGCAGAGATGATCTCCCAAGCGAAATGCTGAGGGAGGGCGGCGTTGGTGCACAGACTGCCCTATATGACATCAAAACAACAGTCTGGACCACTGGACGGGTTCCGCAGGATTGGAAGGATGCCCTGGTGGTCCCCCTCTTTAAGATCATTAAGGACCTTCGTGATGGTGAGCGCGCCCGGGTAAAATTACGTGGCCGGGAGTCAGAGCCATTTCCTGTACACCTTGGGGTGCGACAGGGATGTCCTCTGGCTCCCCCATTATTTAACATCTATTTTGACCACGTAGTTCGTTAAGCCTTCAATAGCTGTACCGGGGGAATCTCCATTTGGTACAGATATAATGGGAGGCTGATCGATGCCCGGGTGCGGTCAAGGGATGGCTCCCTATTGCTCAACCACATTACGTATGCCGATGATTTGGTAATAGCTGCTCATTCAGGGGAGGAGTTGGAGACGCTACTGCTGAGACTGGAGCGTGCCACTAAGAGGTGGGGCCTTACCATCAGCCCCACCAAAACTAAGCCCTTGCCTGGGAATTGTGAACCATCAGACACTCCACCCCCACAATTCCCAATCAGTGATGGGGCAGTTGTGGAGAGAGTGGAGAGTTTCCCATACCTGGGCAGTGCTTATGGCCGGCTCCAGTTTAACAGCAGAAGTCTCACTCTGAATCAGTCGAGCGACAATATCTTTTCATCGGTTGTGTAACGCTGTGTGGAAGCTACCTGGTCTGTCGCTCCGCACTAAGCTTCAGGTGTTCTCGGCCACGGTCATTCCCTCTCTTCTCTACACTTGCGAAACGTGGACCCCCCTAATGGAACATCTTTGCCGGTTTTAAACATTTAGGCTGGCCTGCCTACGATCCATCCTGGGTTTAACCAGGATGGATTGTGTAAGGAGCTCACAAATCCTTGAAAGATCTGGGCAAGGTCCCATCGGTGAGCTCCTCCGGCAGGCAAGGCTGCGATGGCTGGGTCATGTAGCCCGCATGCCCAGCCACCGCATGCCGAAACAGCTTTTGTTCGGCCGGATTGAGGGGGCTAAACGGGCGCGGCACGGGCTAGAGAAGAGATGGAGTGACGTGGTACAGGAGGACGTGGAGCTGAGTGGACTTGCCGATGACTGGTACCAGCGGTGTCAAGATCGGCCTCTGTGGAGGAGGCTCGTGAAGGACGCTACTGGGCAGTTGGAGGCAGTCGCCCTCCAACAACAACGGAGGGTGGAGGAGCGACGCTCACAACAACGAGCGGAGCGCCGGGTGGCTAAAGCACAGCAGGTTGGCACAGTAGGGGGCACAGGTGGTGCATCAGCCAGTCATCTCAGTCAGTCGACCCGTGGCACCTGGGTCTGCCCAGTGACCTCCTGCCAGCGGGCGTTCGACACTTCACGTGGCCTCAGGGTGCACATAGCCTGGCACAAGCGTCGTGGTGACGTCACCGCCACTTAGTGGCGAATGGCGGTTGTTGTTGTTGTGTGTGTGTGTCTCTGTGTGTGTGAGTGTCTGTGTGTGAGTGTGGAATGCCTTCACGAGGTCGACTCAAATGAGTACCGGGTGTGGTGGTGATGGTGGTGGTGATGGTTGTGATGGTGGTGGTGATGATGATGGTGGTGGTGATGATGATGATGGTGGTGATGATGATGGTGGTGGTGGTGATGGTGGTGGTGATGGTGATGATGATGGTGGTGGTGGTGGTGATGATGATGATGATGGTGGTGGTGGTGATGGTGGTGGTGGTGGTGATGATGATGGTGGTGATGATGATGGTGGTGGTGGTGATGATGATGATGGTGGTGGTGGTGATGATGGTGGTGGTGGTGATGGTGGTGGTGATGGTGGTGGTGATGATGATGATGGTGGTGATGGTGGTGGTGGCGTTTGCAAACATCGCTACTGGGTGGAGAGACAAAGGCGGCCGGGCGTGGTGGTTGCTGGACAAACGAATACTCTGTTTGTCACTGTGTGTGTATCCTTCATAGGCAGCTCTGATACTCGCTACTACCAACGGCACTTGCCCCTACAGCCCTGTTAGAGGCTACCTGGGGGAGCTTTGGCTTGTCACGTGATCTTAACACCCGCTACCTGGGACTCCCCTAGGTCGACTCGGCCTCAAATTAGCAGCTCGTTGTGGTGTGTGGAAGACCACGTGGTGTGTAGACCACGTGGTGTGTGTGTGTGTGTAGACCACGTGGTGTGTGTGTAGACCACGTGGTGTGTGTGTGTAGACCACGTGGTGTGAGTGTAGACCACGTGGTGTGTGTGTGTGTGTAGACCACGTGGTGTGTGTGTAGACCACGTGGTGTGTGTGTAGACCACGTGGTGTGTGTGTGTGTAGACCACGTGGTGTGTGTGTAGACCACGTGGTGTGTGTGTAGACCACGTGGTGTGTGTGTGTGTAGACCACGTGGTGTGTGTGTGTAGACCACGTGGTGTGTGTGTAGACCACGTGGTGTGTGTGTAGACCACGTGGTGTGAGTGTAGACCACGTGGTGTGTGTGTGTGTAGACCACGTGGTGTGTGTGTGTGTGTGTAGACCACGTGGTGTGTGTGTGTATAGACCACGTGGTGTGTGTGTGTAGACCACGTGGTGTGTGTGTAGACCACGTGGTGTGTGTGTGTGTAGACCACGTGGTGTGTGTGTGTAGACCACGTGGTGTGTGTGTAGACCACGTGGTGTGTGTGTGTGTGTGTAGACGATGTGGTGTGTGTGTGTAGACCACGTGGTGTGTGTGTAGACCACGTGGTGTGTGTGTGTGTGTAGACCACGTGGTGTGTGTGTAGACCACGTGGTGTGAGTGTAGACCACGTGGTGTGTGTGTAGACCACGTGGTGTGTGTGTGCAGACCACGTGGTGTGTGTGTAGACCACGTGGTGTGTGTGTAGACCACGTGGTGTGTGTGTAGACCACGTGGTGTGTAGACCACGTGGTGTGTGAGTGTAGACCACGTGGTGTGTGTGTAGACCACGTGGTGTGTGTAGACCACGTGGTGTGTAGACCACGTGGTGTGTGAGTGTAGACCACGTGGTGTGTGTGTAGACCACGTGGTGTGAGTGTGTGTAGACCACGTGGTGTGAGTGTGTGTAGACCACGTGGTGTGTGTGTAGACCACGTGGTGTGTGTGTGTGTAGACCACGTGGTGTGAGTGTGTGTAGACCACGTGGTGTGAGTGTGTGTAGACCACGTGGTGTGTGTGTAGACCACGTGGTGTGTGTGTGTGTAGACCACGTGGTGTGTGTGTGTGTAGACCACGTGGTGTGTGTGTGTGTAGACCACGTGGTGTGTGTGTGTATACCACGTGGTGTGTGTGTGTAGACCACGTGGTGTGTGTGTAGACCACGTGGTGTGAGTGTGTGTAGACCACGTGGTGTGTAGACCACGTGGTGTGAGTGTGTGTAGACCACGTGGTGTGTGTGTAGACCACGTGGTGTGTAGACCACGTGGTGTGCAGACCACGTGGTGTGTAGACCACGTGGTGTGTGTGTAGACCACGTGGTGTGTAGACCACGTGGTGTGTGTGTAGACCACGTGGTGTGTAGACCACGTGGTGTGTGAACCTGCAGACGAGCGGCCGTGGTCATGACGTGCACGCAGAGCTGAGCGACCTGCAGCGAGAACACACACGGTGATTCATTCACTCATTCATTCATTCACACGGTGATTCATTCACTAATTCATTCACACGGTGATTCATTCACTCATTCATTCACTCATTCATTCACTCATTCATTCACACGGTGATTCATTCATTCACACAGTGATTCATTCACTCATTCATTCACACGGTGATTCATTCACTCATTCATTCACACTGTGATTCAATCACTCATTCATTCGCACGGTGATTCATTCACTCATTCATTCACAAGGTGATTCATTCACTCACTGATTCACACCGTGATTCATTCACTCATTCATTCACACACTCACTCACACAGTGATTCATTCACTCATTCATTCACACAGTGATTCATTCACTCATTCATTCACACAGCTATTAATTCACTCATTCATTCACACAGTGATTCATTCACTCACTCACACGGTGATTCATTCACGAATTCATTCATTCACACAGTGATTGATTCACTCATTCATTCACACAGTGATTCATTCACTCAGTGATTCATTCACTCATTCTTTCACTCATTCATTCACACAGTGATTCATTCACTCATTCATTCATATAGTGATTCATTCACTCATTCATTCACACAGTGATTCATTCACTCATTCATTCACACGGTGATTCATTTACTCATTCATTCACACAGTGATTCATTCACTCATTCATTCACTCATTCATTCACTCATTAATTCACACGGTGATTCATTCACTCATTCATTCACACGGTGATTCATTCACTCATTCATTCACACGGTGATTCATTCACTCATTCATTCACACGGTGATTCATTCACTCATTCATTCACACAGTGATTCATTCACTCATTCACAAGGTGATTCATTCACTCATTCATTCACACAGTGATGCATTCACTCACTCACACGGTGATTCATTCACTCATTCACTCCCTCATTCATTCACAGTGATTCATTCACTCATTCATTCACACAGTGATTCATTCACTCATTCATTCACGCGGTAATTCATACACTCCTTCATTCACACGGTGATTCATTCACTCATTCATTCAGTCACACAGTGATTCATTCACTCATTCATTCACACACTCACTCACACAGTGATTCATTCACTCATTCATTCACACGGTGATTCATTCACTCATTCATTCACAAGGTGATTCATTCACTCACTGATTAACACCGTGATTCACTCATTCATTCACACACTCACTCACACGGTGATTCATTCACTCATTCATTCACACAGTGATTCATTCACTCATTCATTCACACACTCACTCAGACAGTGATTCATTCACTCATTCATTCACACAGTGATTCATTCACTCATTCATTCACACAGCGATTCATTCACTCATTCATTCACACAGTGATTCATTCACTCACTCACACGGTGATTCATTCACGAATTCATTCATTCACACAGTGATTCATTCACTCATTCATTCACACAGTGATTCATTCACTCAGTGATTCATTCACTCATTCATTCACACAGTGATTCATTCACTCATTCATTCATACAGTGATTCATTCACTCATTCATTCACACAGTGATGCATTCACTCATTCATTCACACGGTGATTCATTCACTCATTCATTCACACAGTGATTCATTCACTTATTCATTCACTCATTCATTCACTCATTCATTCACACGGTGATTCATTCACTCATTCAGTCACACGGTGATTCATTCACTCATTCATTCACACGGTGATTCATTCACTCATTCATTCACACAGTGATTCATTCACTCATTCATTCACACGGTGAATCATTCACTCATTCATTCACACAGTGATTCATTCACTCATTCATTCACACAGTGATTCATTCACTCACTCACACGGTGATTCATTCACTCATTCACTCACTCATTCACAGTGATTCATTCACTCATTCATTCACGTGGTGATTCATACACTCCTTCATTCACACGGTGATTCATTCACTCATTCATCCATTCACAAGGTGATTCATTCACTCATTCACATTGATTCATTCACTCATTCATTCACAGTGATTCATTCACTCATTCATTCACACAGTGATTCATTCACTAAGTCATTCACTCATTCATTCACACAGTAATTCATTCACTCATTCTATCACACCGTGATTCATTCACTCATTCATTCACACAGTGATTCATTCACTCATTCATACAGTGATTAATTCACTCATTCATTCACACGGTGATTCATTCACTCATTCACATGGTGATTCATTCACACATTCATTCACTTAGTGATTCATTCACTCATTCATTCACACGGTGATTCATTCACTCATTCATTCACACGGTGATTCATTCACTCATTCATTCACACGGTGATTCATTCACTCATTCATTCACACAGTGATTCATTCACTCATTCATTTACACTGTGATTCATTCACTCATTCATTAACACGGTGATTCATTCACTAATTCATTCACACAGTGATTCATTCACTCATTCATTCACTCATTCATTCACGCACTCACACAGTGATTCATTCACTCATTCATTCACACACTCACACAGTGATTCATTCACTCATTCATTCACACAGTGGTTCATTCACTTATTCATTCACACAGTTATTCATTCACTCATTCATTCACACAGTGATTCATTCACTCACTCGTTCACTCACTCACTCACTCACACAGTGATTCATTCACTCACCTGGTGATGGTGGTGGTGGTGATGGTGGTGGTGATGGTGGTGGTGATGTTGGTGGTGATGGTGGTGGTTGTGGGTGGTGATGGTGGTGGTGATGGTAGTGGTGGTGATGGTGGTGATGGTGATGGTGGTGATGATGGTGATGGTGGTGATGGTGATGGTGGTGATGGTGGTGGTGGTGGTGATGTTGGTGGTGGTGGTGATGGTGGTGGTGATGGTGGTGGTGGTGGTGATGGTGATGGTGGTGATGGTGGTGTTGGTGGTGATGGTGGTGATGGTGGTGATGGTGATGGTGATGTTGGTGGTGATGTTGGTGGTGATGGTGGTGATGGTGGTGGTGGTGATGGTGATGGTGGTGGTGATGGTGGTGATGGTGATGGTGGTGATGGTGGTGGTGATGGTGGTGGTAGTGGTGGTGATGGTGGTGATGGTGATGGTGGTGATGGTGGTGGTGGTGGTGATGGTTGTGATGGTGGTGGCGGTGATGGTGGTGATGGTGGTGGTGGTGGTGGTGATGGTGATGGTGGTGGTGGTGATGGTGGTGATGGTGGTGGTGGTGATGGTGGTTATGGTGGTGATGGTGATGATGGTGGTGGTGGTGATTATGGTGGTGATGGTGATGGTGGTGATGGTGCTGGTGGTGGTGATGGTGGTGATGGTGGTGGTGATGGTGGTGGTGATGATGGTGGTGGTGGTGATGGTGATGGTGGTGGTGATGGTGGTGATGGTGGTGCTGATGATGGTGATTGTGGTGGTGATGGTGGTGGTGATGGTGGTGGTGATGGTGATGGTGAGGTGATGGTGATGGTGGTGGTGATGGTGATGGTGGTGGTGATGGTGGTGGTGATGGTGATGGTGTTGATGGTGATGATGGTGATGGTGGTGATGGTGATGATGATGGTGATGGTGGTGATGGTGATGATGGTGGTGGTGATGATGTTGATGGTGTTGATGATGATGGTGTTGATGGGGTTGATGATGATGGTGGTGATGGTGGTGATGGTGATGATGGTGGTTGTGATGATGATGTTGATGGTGTTGATGATGATGGTGTTGATGGTGTTGATGATGATGGTGTTGATGATGGTGATGATGATGATGATGGTGGTGTTGATGATGGTGATGATGATGATGGTGGTGTTGATGATGGTGGTGATGATGATGGTGATGTTGATGATGATGGTGGTGTGATGATGGTGGTGTTGATGGATGATGGGTGTTGATGTGATGATGGTGTTGATGGTGGTGGTGATGTGATGGTGGTGGTGTGATGATGGTGATGATGATGGTGTTGATGATGGTGATGATGGTTGTTGATGATGTGTGTTGATGATGGTGGTGTGATGATGGATTGTGAGGTGTTGGGTGTTGATGATGGTGGTGGTGGTGGATGTGATGATGATGGTGTTGATGGTGTTGATGATGGTGATGTGATGAGATGATGATGGCGTTGTTGATGATGGTGGTGTTGATGATTTTTTTTTTGGTGGTGGTGGTGATGTGTGATGATGGTGTTGATGATCGTGGTGTTGATGATGATGGTGGTGGGCGTGTTGATAATGACGATGATGATGATGGTGGTGTTGATGATGATGATGGTGTTGATGATGACGATGATGATGGTGGTGTTGATTATGATGATGGTGTTGATGATGATGGTGTTGATGATGATGGTGGTGGTGGTGGTGATGATGATGATGGTGTGTTGATGAAGGTGTTGATGATGGTGTTGATGATGATGGTGGTGATGATGGTGGTGGTGGTGTTGATGATGGTGTTGTTGATGGTGGTGCTGATGATGATGGTGGTGGTGTTGATGATGATGATGATGGTGTTGTTGATGGTGGTGCTGATGATGATGGTGGTGGTGGTGTTGATGATGATGCTGATGGTGTTGATGGTGGTGTTGTTGATGGTGGTGCTGATGGTGATGGTGGTGGTGTTGATGATGATGATGCTGATGGTGTTGATGGTGGTGTTGTTGATGATGATGGTGTTGTTGATGGTGGTGCTGATGATGGTGGTGGTGGTGTTGATGATGGTGTTGATGATCGTGGTGTTGATGATGATGGTGGTGGGCGTGTTGATAATGACGATGATGATGATGGTGGTGTTGATGATGATGATGGTGTTGATGATGACGATGATGATGGTGGTGTTGATTATGATGATGGTGTTGATGATGATGGTGTTGATGATGATGGTGGTGGTGGTGGTGGTGTTGATGATGATGGTGGTGTTGATGAAGGTGTTGATGATGGTGTTGATGATGATGGTGGTGATGATGGTGGTGGTGGTGTTGATGATGGTGTTGTTAATGGTGGTGCTCATGATGATGGTGGTGGTGTTGATGATGATGATGATGGTGTTGTTGATGGTGGTGCTGATGATGATGGTGGTGGTGGTGTTGATGATGATGCTGATGGTGTTGATGGTGGTGTTGTTGATGGTGGTGCTGATGGTGATGGTGGTGGTGTTGATGATGATGATGCTGATGGTGTTGATGGTGGTGTTGTTGATGATGATGGTGTTGTTGATGGTGGTGCTGATGATGGTGGTGGTGGTGGTGGTGTTGATGATGATGCTGATGGTGTAGATGGTGATGATGGTGTTGATGATGGTGGTGTTGATGATGATGGTGTTGATGATGGTGGTGTTGATGATGGTGGTGATGATGGTATTGATTATGGTGTTGTTGATGGTGGTGCTGATGATGATGGTGGTGGTGTTGATGATGATGCTGATGGTGTTGATGGTCATAGTAACCTGGGATCCAACGTGGCTTTCCAATGGTCCAGCACAATTGGACAAAGCTTTGAGTGGAGGAGGAGACCCTGAAACATGGAGAGGAACTCACCACTCACTCACCACTCACTCACCACTCACTCACTCACTCACCCACTCACTCACCACTCACCCACTCACTCAGTCACTCACTCACCACTCACTCACTCACCCACTCATTCACTCACCCACTCACTCACTCACCTACTCACTCACTCACTCACCTCCTCACTCAGTCACTCACCACTCACTCACTCACTCACCACTCACTAACCCACTCACTTACCACTCACTCACCCACTCACTCAGCCACTCACCACTCACCCACTCACCCACTCACCACTCACCCACACTCACCACTCACTCACCACTCACTCACCACTCACTCACTCACCACTCACTCACTCACTCACCACTCACTCAGTCAGTCGCTCAAAACTCACTCACCACTCACTCACCACTCACTCACCCACTCACTCACTCACCCACTTACTCAGTCACCCAATCACTCACCCACTCACTCACTCACCACTCACCCACTCACCACTCACCACTCACCCACACTCACTCACCACTTACTCACCACTCACTCACTCACCACTCACCACTCACTCACAACTCACTCACTCACTCACCACTGACTCGCTCACCACTCAATCATAACTCACTCACCACTCACTGACTCACCACTCACTAACAACTCACCCACTCATCACTCACTCAGTCACTCACCACTCACTCACTACTCACTCACTCAGTCACTCACCACTCACTCAACACTCACCACTCACTCACCCACTCACCCGCTCCACTCACCCACTCACTCGCCACTCACCCACTCACTCACACACACTCACCAACCACTCACTCACTCACCACTCACTCACCACTCACTCGCTCACCCACTCACTCACTCACCCACTCGCTCACCCACTCACTCACCACTCACTCACATCTCACTCACCACTCACTCACCCACCAACTCACCATTCACCACTCACTCACCACTCACTCATCAACTCACTCACCCACTCACTCACCCACTCACCCACTCACCACCCACTCACTCACCCACTCACCCACTCACCACTCACCCACTCACCACTAACCCACTCACTCAGCACTCACTCAACTCACCACTCACTCACCACTTACTCACTCACCACTCACTCACCACTCACTCACCACTCACTCACTCACTCACCACTCACTCACCCACTCACTTACCACTCACTCACTCACCACTCACTCACTCACTACTCACTCACCCACCCACTCACTCACCACTCACCACTCATTCACCATTCACTCAGTCACTCAGTCACTCACCACTCACTCACCACTCACTCACCACACACTCACCAATCACTCACCACTCACTCACCCAATCACCCACTCACTCACCCACTCACTCACTCACCCACCCACTCACCACTCACCACTCACTCACTCACCACTCACCACTCACTCACTCACTCACCACTCACTCACCACTCACTCACTCACCACTCACTCACCCACCTCACTCACTCACTCACCACTCACTCACCCACCACTCACTCACCACTCACTCACCACTCACTCACCCACTCACTCACTCACCACTCACTCACCCCTCACTCACTCACTCACCACTCACTCACTCACTCACCACTCACTCACCACTCACTCACTCACTCACCACCACTCACCCCACTCACTCACCCACTCACCACTCACTCACCCACTCACTCACCACCACACACTCACTCACCACTCACTCATCACTCACTCACTCACCACTCACTCACTCACTCACCACTCACTCACTCACCACTCACTCACCACTCACTCACCACTCACTCACTCACCACACTCACTCACCACTCACTCACTCACCACTCACTCACCACTCACTCACCACCACTCACCCACTCACTCTCACCACTCACTCACCTCACTCCACTCACCACTCACTCACTCACTCACCACTCATTCACCACTCACTCATTCACCACTCACTCACCACTCACTCACTCACCCACTCACTCACCCACTCACTCACTGACCCACTCACTCACCCACCCACTCACTCACCCACTCACTCACCACTCACTCACTCACCACTCACTCACCCACCACTCACTCACCACTCACTCACTCACCACTCACTCACCACTCACTCACCCACTCACTCACTCACCACTCACTCACCCACTCACTCACTCACCACTCACTCACTCACCACTCACTCACCACTCACTCACTCACTCACCACTCACTCACCACTCACTCACCACTCACTCACTCACCACTCACTCACCCACTCACTCACTCACCACTCACTCACTCACCACTCACTCATCACTCACTCACTCACCACTCACTCACTCACTCACCCACTCACCCACTCACTCACTCACCACTCACTCACCACTCACTCACCACTCACTCACTCACCACTCACTCACCACTCACTCATTCACCACTCACTCACCACTCACTCACCACTCACTCACCCACTCACCACTCACTCACCACTCACTCACTCACTCACCACTCACTCACTCACTCACCACTCATTCACCACTCACTCATTCACCACTCACTCACCACTCACTCACTCACCCACTCACTCACCCACTCACTCACTGACCCACTCACTCACCCACCCACTCACTCACCCACTCACTCACCACTCACTCACTCACCACTCACTCACCCACCATTCACTCACCCACACACTCACCCACTCACCACTCACCCACCCACTCACCCACTCACCACTCACCCACTCACCACTCACCACTCACTCACCCACTCACCCACTCACCCCTCACCACTCACTCACTCACCACTCACCCATTCACCACTCACCCACTCACCACTCACTCACCACTCACCACTCACCCACTCACCAATCACTCACCACTCACCACTCACTCACTCACCCACTCAATCACCCAATCACAAACTCACTCACCACTCACTCACCACTCACTCACCCACTCACACACTCACTCACCACTCACTCACTCACTCACCACTCACTCACCACTCACTCACCCACTCACCACTCACCCACTGACCACTCACTCACCACTCACTCACCACTCACTCACCACTCATTCACTCAGTCACTCACCACTCACTCACCACTCACACACCACTCACTCACCCACCCACTCACTCACTCACCCACTCACCCACTCAGTCACCCACTCACTCACCCACTCACTCACTCACCGCTCACCCACTCACCATTCACCCACTCACCACTCACCCACACTCACTCACCACTCACTCACCACTCACTCACTCACCACTCACTCACAACTAACTCACTCACCACTGACTCACTCACCACTCACTCACCACTCACTCACAACTCACTCACTCACTCACCACTCACTCACCACTCACTCACCACTCAGCCACTCACTCACTTACTCACTCACTCAACCACTCACTCACTCAACCACTCACTCACCCACTCACTCACTCACTCACCACCCACTCACTCACTCACCACTCACTCACTCACTCACCCACTCACCACTCACCACTCACTCAACACTCACCACTCACTCACCATTCACAGAGTCTTTCAGTCACTCACCACTCACTCACTAAATAACCACTCACTCACCATTCACTCACCATTCACTCAGCACTCACTCACCCACTCACCCACCCACTCACTCATCCACCCACCCACTTCACACTCACTCATTCACCACTCACTCACTCACCACTCACTCACCACTCACTCACCACTCACTCACTCACCACTCACTCACCACTCACTCACTCACCCACTCACTCACTCACCACTCACTCACCCACCCACTCACTCACCACTCACTCACCACTCACTCACCATTCACTTAGTCACTCAGTCACTCACCACTCACTCACCATTCACTCAGTCACTCAGTCACTCACCACTCACTCACCACTCACTCACCACTCACTCACTCACTTACCACTCACTCACCCACCACTCACTCACCACTCACTCACTCACCACTCACTCACCACTCACTCACCCACTCACTCACTCAATCACCACTCACTCACTCACTCACCACTCACTCACCACTCACTCACTCACTCACCACTCACTCACCACTCACTCACCCACTCACTCACTCACCACTCACTCACCCACTCACTCACTCACCACTCACTCACTCACCACTCACTCACCACTCACTCATCACTCACTCACTCACCACTCACTCACTCACTCACCCACTCACCCACTCACTCACTCAACACTCACTCACTCACTCACCACTCACTCACCACTCACTCACCACTCACTCACTCACCACTCACTCACCACTCACTCACTCACCACTCACTCACCACTCACTCACCACTCACCACTCATTCACCACTCACTCATTCACCACTCACTCACCACTCACTCACTCACTCACCCACTCACTCACCCACTCACTCACTGACCCACTCACTCACCCACCCACTCACTCACCCACTCACTCACCACTCACTCACTCACCACTAACTCACCCACCACTCACTCACCCACTCACTCACCCACTCACCACTCACCCACCCACTCACCCACTCACCACTCACCCACTCACCACTCACCACTCACTCACCCACTCACCCACTCACCCCTCACCACTCATTCACTCACCACTCACCCATTCACCACTCACCCACTCACCACTCACTCACCACTCACCCACTCACCAATCACTCACCACTCACCACTCACTCACTCACCCACTCAATCACCCAATCACAAACTCACTCACCACTCACTCACCACTCACTCACCACTCACACACTCACTCACTCACTCACCCACTCACCACTCACCCACTGACCACTCACTCACCACTCACTCACTCAGGACTCACCACTCACTCACAACTGACTCACTCACCACTGACTCACTCACCACTCACTCACCACTCACTCACAACTCACTCACTCACTCACCACTCACTCACCACTCACTCACCACTCAGCCACTCACTCACTTACTCACTCACTCAACCACTCACTCACTCAACCACTCACTCACCCACTCACTCACTCACCACCCACTCATTCACTCACTCACCACTCACTCACTCACTCACCCACTCACCACTCACCACTCACTCAACACTCACCACTCACTCACCATTCACAGAGTCTTTCAGTCACTCACCACTCACTCACTAACTCACCACTCACTCACCATTCACTCACCATTCACTCAGCACTCACTCACCCACTCACTCATCCACCCACCCACTTCTCACTCACTCATTCACCACTCACTCACTCACCACTCACTCACCACTCACTCACCACTCACTCACTCACCACTCACTCACCACTCACTCACTCATCCACTCACTCACTCACCACTCACTCACCCACCCACTCACTCACCACTCACTCACCACTCACTCACCATTCACTCAGTCACTCAGTCACTCACCACTCACTCACCACTCACTCACCACACA
>NW_027422619.1:184820-197320 GCF_048934315.1 Petromyzon marinus
CCATCATCATAATCAACACACCACCATCCATCGTCATCATCAACACATCATCATCATCAACACCACCATCATCATCATCGTCATTATCAACACGCCCACCACCATCATCATCAAACCCACGATCATCAACACCATCATCAACATCACCACCACCACCACAATCAACACCACCATCATCAACAACGCCATCATCAACACTATCATCATCATCACCATCATCAACACCATCAACACCATCATCAACATCACCACCACCATCATCAACACCTCCATCATCAACACCACCATCATCAACACCATCATCATCAACACCATCATCAACATCATCATCATCACCATCATCAACACCATCATCATCAACACCATCACCATCAACACTATCACCACCACCACCACCATCATCAACACCACCTTCATCAACACCATCATCAACACCATCATCATCAACACCACCATCATCAACACCACCATCATCATCAACATCACCATCATCATCACCACCATCATCAACACCACCATCATCATCATCACCATCATCAACACCACCATCATCATCATCACCATCATCAACACCATCATCATCAACACCATCAACACCATCATCATCAACACCATCAACATCATCATCACAACCACCATCATCACCATCACCACCATCACCACCATCATCATCAACCCCATCAACACCATCATCATCAACACCATCAACATCATCACCACCACCATCATCACCATCACCACCATCACCATCATCATCACCATCACCACCATCACCATCAACACCATCACCATCACCACCACCATCACCACCACCATCACCATCACCACCACCATCACCATCACCTCACCATCACCATCACCACCACCATCACCACCACCATCACCACCACAATCACCATCATCAGCACCACCATCACCACCACCATCACCACCACCATCACCATCACCACCACCATCATCACCACCACCACCACCACCATCATCAGCACCACCATCAACAACACCATCATCATCAACAACACCACCATCAACACCATCAGCATCATCATCATCAACACCACCACCATCACCATCAGCACCACCATCAACAACACCACCATCAACACCATCAGCATCATCATCAACACCACCACCACCATCATCATCAGCACCACCATCAACAACACCATCATCATCATCATCAACACCACCACCATCATCATCAGCACCACCATTAACAACACCATCATCAACACCACCACCACCATCATCACCACCATCATCATCAACACCATCATCAACACCTTCATCAACACCACCATCATCATCAACACCACCACCACCACCACCATCATCATCAACACCATCATCATCAACACCATCATCATAATCAACACCACCATCATCATCGTCATCATCAACACCATCATCATCATCAACACCACCATCATCATCATCGTCATTATCAACACGCCCACCACCATCATCATCAACACCACGATCATCAACACCATCATCAACACCACCACCACCACCATCATCAGCACCACCATCAACACACCATCATCATCAACAACCACCACCATCAACACCATCAGCATCATCATCATCAACACCACCACCATCACCATCAGCACCACCATCAACAACACCACCATCAACACCATCAGCATCATCATCAACACACCACCACCATCATCATCAGCACCACCATCAACAACAACCATCATCATCATCATCAACACCACCACCATCATCATCAGCACCACCATCAACAACACCATCATCAACACCACCACCACCATCATCACCACCATCATCTATCAACACCATCATCAACACCTTCATCAACACCACCATCATCATCAACACCACCACCACCACCATCATCATCAACACCATCATCATCAACACCATCATCATAATCAACACCACCATCATCATCGTCATCATCAACACCATCATCATCATCAACACCACCATCATCATCATCGTCATTATCAACACGCCCACCACCATCATCATCAACACCACGATCATCAACACCATCATCAACATCACCACCACCACCATCATCAACACCACCATCATCAACAACGCCATCATCAACACTATCATCATCATCATCACCATCATCAACACCATCAACACCATCATCAACATCACCACCACCACCATCATCAACACCTCCATCATCAACACCACCATCATCAACACCATCATCATCAACATCATCATCATCACCATCATCAACACCATCATCATCAACACCATCACCATCAACACTATCACCACCACCATCATCAACACCACCTTCATCAACACCATCATCAACACCATCATCATCAACACCACCATCATCAACACCACCATCATCATCAACATCACCATCATCATCACCACCATCATCAACACCACCATCATCATCATCACCATCATCAACACCACCATCATCATCATCACCATCATCAACACCATCATCATCAACACCATCAACACCATCATCATCAACACCATCAACATCATCATCAACAACCACCATCATCACCATCACCACCATCACCACCATCATCATCAACCCCATCAACACCATCATCATCAACACCATCAACATCATCACCACCACCATCATCACCATCACCACCATCACCATCATCATCACCATCACCACCATCACCATCATCACCATCAACACCATCACCATCACCACCACCATCACCAACCACCATCACCATCACCACCACCATCACCATCACCTCACCATCACCATCACCACCACCATCACCACCACCATCACCACCACAATCACCATCATCAGCACCACCATCACCACCACCATCACCACCACCATCACCATCACCACCACCATCATCACCACCACCATCACCACCACCATCACCACCATCACCACCACCACCATCACCACCACCAGCACCATCACCACCATCACCATCACCACCATAATCACCACCACCACCATCACCACCATCACCACCACCACCATCATCACCATCACCACCATAACCACCATCACCACCACCATCACCACCATCACCACCATCACCATCACCACCACCACCACCATCACCACCATCACCGCCACCACCATCACAACCATCACCACCACCACCACCATCACCACCATCACCATCACCACCATCACCACCACTACCACCACCATCACCACCACCACCATCACCACCATCACCATCACCACCACCACCATCACCACCACCATCACCATCACCACCACCACCATCACCACCATCACCACCAACATCACCACCAACATCACCATCACCATCACCACCATCACCACCATCACCACCAACACCACCATCACCACCATCACCATCACCACCACCACCACCACCATCATCATCAACACCATCATCATCAACACCTCATCATAATCAACACCACCATCATCATCGTCATCATCAACACCATCATCATCATCAACACCACCATCATCATCATCGTCATTATCAACACGCCCACCACCATCATCATCAACACCACGATCATCAACACCATCATCAACATCACCACACCACCATCATCAACACCACCATCATCAACAACGCCATCATCAACACTACATCATCATCACACCATCATCATCACCATCAACACCATCATCAACATCACCACCACCACCATCATCAACACCTCCATCATCAACACCACCATCATCAACACCATCATCATCAACACCATCATCAACATCATCATCATCACCATCATCAACACCATCATCATCATCACCATCACCATCAACACTATCACCACCACCACCACCATCACAACACCACCTTCATCAACACCATCATCAACACCATCATCATCAACACCACCATCATCAACACCACCATCATCATCAACATCACCATCATCATCACCACCATCATCAACACCACCATCATCATCATCACCATCATCAACACCACCATCATCATCATCACCATCATCAACACCATCATCATCAACACCATCAACACCATCATCATCAACACCATCAACATCATCATCACAACCACCATCATCACCATCACCACCATCACCACCATCATCATCAACCCCATCAACACCATCATCATCAACACCATCAACATCATCACCACCACCATCATCACCATCACCACCATCACCATCATCATCACCATCACCACCATCACCATCAACACCATCACCATCACCACCACCATCACCACCACCATCACCATCACCACCACCATCACCATCACCTCACCATCACCATCACCACCACCATCACCACCACCATCACCACCACAATCACCATCATCAGCACCACCATCACCACCACCATCACCACCACCATCACCATCACCACCACCATCATCACCACCACCATCACCACCACCATCACCACCATCACCACCACCATCACCACCACCAGCACCATCACCACCACCAGCACCATCACCACCATCACCATCACCACCATAATCACCACCACCACCATCACCACCACCACCATCATCACCATCACCACCATAACCACCATCACCACCACCATCACCACCATCACCACCATCACCATCACCACCACCACCACCACCATCACCACCATCACCGCCACCACCATCACAACCATCACCACCACCACCACCATCACCACCATCACCATCACCACCATCACCACCACTACCACCACCATCACCACCACCACCATCACCACCATCACCATCACCACCACCACCATCACCACCACCATCACCATCACCACCACCACCATCACCACCATCACCACCAACATCACCACCAACATCACCATCACCATCACCACCATCACCACCATCACCACCAACACCACCATCACCACATCACCATCACCACCACCACCACCACCATCACCACCACCATCACCACCACCACCAACATCACCACCACCACCACCATCACCACCATCACCATCACCACCATCACCATCATCACCACCATCACCATCACCACCACCACCACCATCACCACCACTACCATCACCACCACCATCACCACCCACAACCACCACCATCACCACCAACATCACCACCACCATCACCACCACCATCACCACCACCACCATCACCAGGTGAGTGAATGAATCACTGTGTGAGTGAGTGAGTGAACGAGTGAGTGAATGAATCACTGTGTGAATGAATGAGTGAATGAATAACTGTGTGAATGAATAAGTGAATGAACCACTGTGTGAATGAATGAGTGAATGAATCACTGTGTGAGTGTGTGAATGAATGAGTGAATGAATCACTGTGTGAGTGTGTGAATGAATGAGTGAATGAATCACTGTGTGAATGAATTAGTGAATGAATCACTGTGTTAATGAATGAGTGAATGAATCACAGTGTAAATGAATGAGTGAATGAATCACTGTGTGAATGAATGAGTGAATGAATCACCGTGTGAATGAATGAGTGAATGAATCACCGTGTGAATGAATGAGTGAATGAATCACCGTGTGAATGAATGAGTGAATGAATCACTAAGTGAATGAATGTGTGAATGAATCACCATGTGAATGAGTGAATGAATCACCGTATGAATGAATGAGTGAATTAATCACTGTATGAATGAGTGAATGAATCACTGTGTGAATGAATGAGTGAATGAATCACGGTGTGATAGAATGAGTGAATGAATCACTGTGTGAATGAATGAGTGAATGACTTAGTGAATGAATCACTGTGTGAATGAATGAGTGAATGAATCACTGTGAATGAATGAGTGAATGAATCAATGTGAATGAATGAGTGAATGAATCACCTTGTGAATGGATGAATGAGTGAATGAATCACCGTGTGAATGAAGGAGTGTATGAATCACCACGTGAATGAATGAGTGAATGAATCACCGTGAATGAGTGAGTGAATGAGTGAATGAATCACCGTGTGAGTGAGTGAATGAATCACTGTGTGAATGAATGAGTGAATGAATCACTGTGTGAATGAATGAGTGAATGATTCACCGTGTGAATGAATGAGTGAATGAATCACTGTGTGAATGAATGAGTGAATGAATCACCGTGTGAATGAATGAGTGAATGAATCACCGTGTGACTGAATGAGTGAATGAATCACCGTGTGAATGAATGAGTGAATGAATGAGTGAATGAATAAGTGAATGAATCACTGTGTGAATGAATGAGTGAATGAATCACCGTGTGAATGAATGAGTGAATGCATCACTGTGTGAATGAATGAGTGAATGAATCACTGTATGAATGAATGAGTGAATGAATCACTGTGTGAATGAATGAGTGAATGAATCACTGAGTGAATGAATCACTGTGTGAATGAATGAGTGAATGAATCACTGTGTGAATGAATGAATTCGTGAATGAATCACCGTGTGAGTGAGTGAGTGAATGAATCACTGTGTGAATGAATGAGTGAATGAATAGCTGTGTGAATGAATGAGTGAATGAATCACTGTGTGAATGAATGAGTGAATGAATCACTGTCTGAGTGAGTGTGTGAATGAATGAGTGAATGAATCACTGTGTGAATGAATGAGTGAATGAATCACCGTGTGAGTGAGTGTGTGAATGAATGAGTGAATCACGGTGTTAATCAGTGAGTGAATGAATCACCTTGTGAATGAATGAGTGAATGAATCACCGTGTGAATGAATGAGTGAATGAATCACTGTGTGACTGAATGAATGAGTGAATGAATCACCGTGTGAATGAAGGAGTGTATGAATTACCGCGTGAATGAATGAGTGAATGAATCACTGTGTGAATGAATGAGTGAATGCATCACTGTGAATGAATGAGGGAGTGAATGAGTGAATGAATCACCGTGTGAGTGAGTGAATGCATCACTGTGTGAATGAATGAGTGAATGAATCACCTTGTGAACGAATGAGTGAATGAATCACTGTGTGAATGAATGAGTGAATGAATCACCGTGTGAATGAATGAGTGAATGAATCACCGCGTGAATGAATGAGTGAATGAATCACCGTGTGAATGAATGAGTGAATGAATCACCGTGTGAATTAATGAGTGAATGAATGAGTGAATGAATGAGTGAATGAATCACTGTGTGAATGAATGAGTGAATGAATCACCGTGTGAATGAATGAGTGAATGAATCACTGTGTGAATGAATGAGTGAATGAATCACTGTATGAATGAATGAGTGAATGAACCACTGTGTGAATGAATGAGTGAAAGAATGAGTGAATGAATCACTGAGTGAATGAATCACTGTGTGAATGAATGAGTGAATCAATCACTGTGTGAATGAATGAATTCGTGAATGAATCACCGTGTGAGTGAGTGAATGAATCACTGTGTGAATGAATGAGTGAATTAATAGCTGTGTGAATGAATGAGTGAATGAATCACTGTGTGAATGAATGAGTGAATGAATCACTGTGTGAGTGAGTGTGTGAATGAATGAGTGAATGAATCACTGTGTGACTGAATGAATGAGTGAATGAATCACCGTGTGAGTGAGTGTGTGAATGAATGAGTGAATGAATCACGGTGTGAATCAGTGAGTGAATGAATCACCTTGTGAATGAATGAGTGAATGAATCACCGTGCGAATGAATGAGTGAATGAATCACAGTGTGAATGAATGAGCGAATGAATCACCGTGTGAATGAATGAGTGAATGAATCACTGTGTGAATGAATGAATCACCGTGTGAATGAATGAGTGAATGAATGAGTGAATGAATGAGTGAATGAATCACCGTGTGAATGAATTAGTGAATGAATCACCGTGTGAATGAATGAATGAGTGAATGAATCACCGTGTGTGTTCTCGCTGCAGGTCGCTCAGCTCTGCGTGCACGTCATGACCACGGCCGCTCGTCTGCAGGTTCACACACCACGTGGTCTACACACCACGTGGTCTACACACACACCACGTGGTCTACACACCACGTGGTCTACACACACACCACGTGGTCTACACACCACGTGGTCTGCACACCACGTGGTCTACACACCACGTGGTCTACACACACACCACGTGGTCTACACACACTCACACCACGTGGTCTACACACCACGTGGTCTACACACACTCACACCACGTGGTCTACACACACACCACGTGGTCTACACACACACACCACGTGGTATACACACACACACCACGTGGTCTACACACACACACACCACGTGGTCTACACACACACACACCACGTGGTCTACACACACACACACCACGTGGTCTACACACACACCACGTGGTCTACACACACTCACACCACGTGGTCTACACACACTCACACCACGTGGTCTACACACACACACACCACGTGGTCTACACACACACCACGTGGTCTACACACACTCACACCACGTGGTCTACACACACTCACACCACGTGGTCTACACACACACCACGTGGTCTACACTCACACACCACGTGGTCTACACACCACGTGGTCTACACACACCACGTGGTCTACACACACACCACGTGGTCTACACTCACACACCACGTGGTCTACACACCACGTGGTCTACACACACACCACGTGGTCTACACACACACCACGTGGTCTACACACACACCACGTGGTCTACACACACACCACGTGGTCTGCACACACACACCACGTGGTCTACACACACACCACGTGGTCTACACTCACACCACGTGGTCTACACACACACCACGTGGTCTACACACACACACACACCACGTGGTCTACACACACACCACGTGGTCTACACACACACACCACATCGTCTACACACACACACACACCACGTGGTCTACACACACACCACGTGGTCTACACACACACACCACGTGGTCTACACACACACACACCACGTGGTCTACACACACACCACGTGGTCTACACACACACCACGTGGTCTATACACACACACACCACGTGGTCTACACACACACACACACCACGTGGTCTACACACACACACACCACGTGGTCTACACTCACACCACGTGGTCTACACACACACCACGTGGTCTATACACACACACACCACGTGGTCTACACACACACACACACACCACGTGGTCTACACACACACACCACGTGGTCTACACTCACACCACGTGGTCTACACACACACCACGTGGTCTACACACACACCACGTGGTCTACACACACACACCACGTGGTCTACACACACACACACCACGTGGTCTACACACACACCACGTGGTCTACACACACACCACGTGGTCTACACACACACACACCACGTGGTCTACACACACACCACGTGGTCTACACACACACCACGTGGTCTACACACACACACACACCACGTGGTCTACACTCACACCACGTGGTCTACACACACACACCACGTGGTCTACACTCACACCACGTGGTCTACACACACACCACGTGGTCTACACACACACACACACCACGTGGTCTACACACCACGTGGTCTTCCACACACCACAACGAGCTGCTAATTTGAGGCCGAGTCGACCTAGGGGAGTCCCAGGTAGCGGGTGTTAAGATCACGTGACAAGCCAAAGCTCCCCCAGGTAGCCTCTAACAGGGCTGTAGGGGCAAGTGCCGTTGGTAGTAGCGAGTATCAGAGCTGCCTATGAAGGATACACACACAGTGACAAACAGAGTATTCGTTTGTCCAGCAACCACCACACCCGGCCGCCTTTGTCTCTCCACCCAGTAGCGATGTTTGCAAACGCCACCACCACCATCACCACCATCATCATCATCACCACCACCATCACCACCACCATCACCACCACCACCATCATCACCACCACCACCATCATCATCATCACCACCACCACCACCACCATCATCATCACCACCATCATCATCACCACCATCATCATCACCACCATCATCATCACCACCACCACCACCATCACCACCACCACCACCATCATCATCATCACCACCACCACCATCATCATCACCACCACCACCACCATCACCACCACCATCACCACCACCACCATCACCATCACCACCACCACCATCATCATCACCACCATCATCATCATCACCACCACCATCATCATCACCACCACCATCACAACCATCACCACCACCATCACCACCACACCCGGTACTCATTTGAGTCGACCTCGTGAAGGCATTCCACACTCACACACAGACACTCACACACACAGAGACACACACACACAACAACAACAACCGCCATTCGCCACTAAGTGGCGGTGACGTCACCACGACGCTTGTGCCAGGCTATGTGCACCCTGAGGCCACGTGAAGTGTCGAACGCCCGCTGGCAGGAGGTCACTGGGCAGACCCAGGTGCCACGGGTCGACTGACTGAGATGACTGGCTGATGCACCACCTGTGCCCCCTACTGTGCCAACCTGCTGTGCTTTAGCCACCCGGCGCTCCGCTCGTTGTTGTGAGCGTCGCTCCTCCACCCTCCGTTGTTGTTGGAGGGCGACTGCCTCCAACTGCCCAGTAGCGTCCTTCACGAGCCTCCTCCACAGAGGCCGATCTTGACACCGCTGGTACCAGTCATCGGCAAGTCCACTCAGCTCCACGTCCTCCTGTACCACATCACTCCATCTCTTCTCTAGCCCGTGCCGCGCCCGTTTAGCCCCCTCAATCCGGCCGAACAAAAGCTGTTTCGGCATGCGGTGGCTGGGCATGCGGGCTACATGACCCAGCCAACGCAGCCTTGCCTGCCGGAGGAGCTCACCGATGGGACCTTGCCCAGATCTTTCAAGGATTTGTGAGCTCCTTACACAATCCAGCCTGGTTAAACCCAGGATGGATCGTAGGCAGGCCAGCCTAAATGTTTAAAACCGGCAAAGATGTTCCATTAGGGGGGTCCACGTTTCGCAAGTGTAGAGAAGAGAGGGAATGACCGTGGCCGAGAACACCTGAAGCTTAGTGCGGAGCGACAGACCAGGTAGCTTCCACACAGCGTTACACAACCGATGAAAAGATATTGTCGCTCGACTGATTTAGAGTGAGACTTCTGCTGTTAAACTGGAGCCGGCCATAAGCACTGCCCAGGTATGGGAAACTCTCCACTCTCTCCACAACTGCCCCATCACTGATTGGGAATTGTGGGGGTGGAGTGTCTGATGGTTCACAATTCCCAGGCAAGTGCTTAGTTTTGGTGGGGCTGATGGTAAGGCCCCACCTCTTAGTGGCACGCTCCAGTCTCAGCAGTAGCGTCTCCAACTCCTCCCCTGAATGAGCAGCTATTACCAAATCATCGGCATACGTAATGTGGTTGAGCAATAGGGAGCCATCCCTTGACCGCACCCGGGCATCGATCAGCCTCCCATTATATCTGTACCAAATGGAGATTCCCCCGGTACAGCTATTGAAGGCTTAACGAACTACGTGGTCAAAATAGATGTTAAATAATGGGGGAGCCAGAGGACATCCCTGTCGCACCCCAAGGTGTACAGGGAATGGCTCTGACTCCCGGCCACGTAATTTTACCCGGGCGCGCTCACCATCACGAAGGTCCTTAATGATCTTAAAGAGGGGGACCACCAGGGCATCCTTCCAATCCTGTGGAACCCGTCCAGTGGTCCAGACTGTTGTTTTGATGTCATATAGGGCAGTCTGTGCACCAACGCCGCCCTCCCTCAGCATTTCGCTTGGGAGATCATCTCTGCCCGCTGCCTTTCCTGGTCACAGACTCCGGATCGCCTTCAGTACTTCCTCAACAGATGGCACCTCAGCCAGCCACTCACAGGGGGTGACTTCTTCCAATATTTGAGGCACCGCAGCCTCAGCAGGGTCATCCCCACTTTGTGCCACGATGTTTTCCTGGCTGAGGGATTTTCCCTTCCCCCAGGACCTCACAGAAATGCTCAGCAAATCTGCAAACCTGTTCCTGGGGGTCGGAGATTGGATCACCGTTTTTTCCCCTAATGATGGTAATAGGTGTGGCGCTGCAGGTTACTTTTTGATGGAATTAGACACACGCACAGACACACACACATACACACAGACACACACAAACGCACAGACACACAGACAAAGTTGTCCCAGGTAGCGTGCACGGACGGCTGTGTGTGGTACAAGTGCTGCCTGATCAGTGATTCATCGATGTTTCATTCACGTTGATGCGTTTGTCAATTTCCCAGTATCCGGAATCCCTGAAGTGTCGCTTCTGCTATCGATCCGTGAAGTTCATTCGACGTCAGGTGATGACCCTCTCCACTGCTGGATGATTGCCTACTCACATACACACACACACACAGACTCTCACACACACAAACACACAGACTCATACACACACAGACACACACACACACACAGACTCACACACAGACACACACACAAACACACAGACTCATACACACACAGACTCACACACACACAGACTCACACACACAGACTCACACACACACAGACTCATACACAGACTCACACACACACACAAACACACAGACTCACAGACTCACACACAGACACACACAGACACACACACACACAGACTCACACACACAAACACGCACAGACTCACACACACAAACACAAAGACTCACACAAAGAGACTCACACACAGATTC
>NW_027422619.1:202320-277320 GCF_048934315.1 Petromyzon marinus
CCACCACAACCTCCACCGCCACCACAACCACCACCACAACCACCACAACAACAACCACCACCACAACCACCACCACAACCACCACAACCACCACAACAACCACCACCACCACAACCACCACAACAACCACCACAACCACCACCACAACCACCACCACAACCACCACAACCACCACCACCACAACTCCCACGACAACCACCACCACAACCACCACAACCACCACAACCACCACCACAACCATAACTACCACCACAACCACCACCACAACCACCACCACAACCACCGCAACAACCACCACCACAACAACCATCACCACCACAACCACCACAACCACCACAACAACCACCACAACAACCCCCACCACAACCGCCACAACAACCACCACCACAACCACCACAACCACCACCATTACCACCACCACAACCACCACCATAACAATCACAACCACCACCACAACCACCACAACCACCACCACAACCACCATTACCACCACCACAACCACCACAACAACCACCACCACAACCACCACAACAACCACCACAACCACAACCACCACCACAACCACCACAACAACCACCACAACCACAACCACCACCACAACCACCACCACAACCATAACTACCACCACAACAACCACCACAACAACCACCACCACAACCACCACAACAACCACCACAACCACCACCACAACAACCACCACCACAACCACCACCACAACCGCCACAACCACCACCACCACAACCACCACCACAACCACCACAACATCCAGCAGGTGCCACGGGTCAACTGACTGAGATGACTGGCTGGTGCACCACCTGTGCCCCCTACTGTGCCAACCTGCTGTGCTTTAGCCACCCGGCGCTCCGCTCGTTGTTGTGAGCGTCGCTCCTCCACCCTCCGTTGTTGTTGGAGGGCGACTGCCTCCAACTGCCCAGTAGCGTCCTTCACGAGCCTCCTCCACAGAGGCCGATCTTGACACCGCTGGTACCAGTCATCGGCAAGTCCACTCAGCTCCACGTCCTCCTGTACCACATCACTCCATCTCTTCTCTAGCCCGTGCCGCGCCCGTTTAGCCCCCTCAATCCGGCCGAACAAAAGCTGTTTGGGCATGCGGTGGCTATGGCATGCGGGCTACATGACCCAGCCAACGCAGCCTTGCCTGCCGGAGGAGCTCACCGATGGGACCATGCCCAGATCTTTCAAGGATTTGTGAACTCCTCACACAATCCAGTCTGGTTAACCCCAGGATGGATCGTAGGCAGGCCCGCCTAAATGTTTCTAACCGGCGAAGATGCTCCATTAAGGGGGTCCACGTTTCGCAAGCGTAGAGAAGGGAGGGAATGACCATGGCCGAGAAGACCTGAAGCTTAGTGCGGAGCGACAGACCAGGTAGCTTCCACACAGCGTTACGCAACCGATGAAAAGATATTGCCTCTCGACTGATTCGGAGTGAGACCTCTGCTGTTAAACCGGATCCGGTCATGAGCACACTGCCCAGGTATGGGAAACTCTCCACTATCTCCACAACTGCCCCATCACCGATTTGGAGTTGTGGGGGTGGAGTGTCTGATGGTTCAAAATTCCCAGGCAGGTGCTAACTTTTGATGGGGCTGATGGTAAGGCCCCATCTCTTAGTGGCACGCTCCAGTCTCAGCAGCAGCGTCTCCAACTCCTCCACTGAGTGAGCAGCAATTACCAAATCATCAGCATACGTAACATGGTTGAGCAATAGGGAGCCATCCCTTGACCGCACCCGGGCATCGATCAGCCTCCCATTGTGTCTGTACCAGATGGAGATTCCCCCGGTACAGCTATTGAAGGCTTCACGAACTACGTGGTCAAAATAGATGTTAAATAATGTGGGAGCCAGAGGACATCCCTATCGCATCCCAAGGTGTACAGGGAATGGCTCCGACTCCCGGCCATGTAGTTTTACCCGGGCCTGCACACCATCATAAAGGTCTTTAATGATCGTGAGCTGAGGGTCAGTGACTCCGAAAGCACGAATAACAACCCAGAACCCAGGCCTACTGATGGTATCATTGGCCTTGACCAGGTCAATAAAGCAGAGATGTAGGTCTTGCTGGAATTCCCTACACCTCTGCTGTAGCAGACGGACAGAAAATCTGGCATCTGTGCAGGACCGCCCTTTCCTGAAACCGCATTGGGGCTCCGCAAGCCTCTCCTCAGCGTGCCTGGCAAGGCGATGTTGAATAATCCTTGCCAGGACCTTTCCCGGCACACTGAGGAGCGAGACGATGCCTACCCCAGCCGCAAGCGATGATGAAACTCTCGCTCGTAATTTTCTTAAGCTGGCTGAGATCAGGCCACTATGGGTTTGAATGGGGTCCTGGGTGTACACCCACCACCGGAGTGGAAGAATAGCAGGCGCATCTTACAGATGACTAGTCGATGGTCAGAGGGCAGATCAGCTCCATGGTAGGTCCTGGTGTCAAGGACATGGGCCCGCATCCGCTGGTCCGTCACTATGTAGTCCAGCAGATGTTCTTGCTTTGACCCAGCATGTATCCATAATGTTACGTGGATGCTCTGATGCTGGAACAGCGTGTTGGTAATTACAAGCCCATGGGCTGCACAAAAATCTGTCAGCCTCCAGTTGTTGCCTTCCAATCACTCCGGACCAGGTGCCAGTATCATGACCAACTCGGGCATTGAAGTCACACAACAAGATGACTATCCCGAGGGGCCACTTTAGCCAGCACCTGTGACAGGAGGTCACAGGAGGCATCTGACTCATCGGCCTTGCCTGCATCCCTACACGGATGTTCGTCTTAGGTGGGGGCATAAGTAACCACGACCACCATTCCTCGCCTCCGGTTGATGGGAAGGCGAGCCCAAAGTAGCCTGGGGCTTACAGCTTCCCACACCTCACCGCCACGCTCCCACGCACCCTTCATTCTTTTGTTCAGAAGAAGAGCCACTCCCTGTTGTTTGGCAGTCTCCTGCGCAGAGTAGAGGACTGTCCACCCCTCATGGTGGCAGGAGACAAAGCCGGTCCACCGGACCGCCTGAATACCGCAGAGATCCAGCAGACGGTTACCGGTCCAGCTCCCGCCAGAGGACTGGCAACCTCTCACACCAGTGCCGGTCCACCAGACATCCTGAATGCCACAGAGATCCAGCAAACGGTACTGGTCCAGCTCCCAACAGAGGAGTGGCAGCCTCTCACACCAGAGTTGGTCCACCAGACCCCCTGAATGCCACAGAGATCCAGATGGTACCAGTCCAGCCCCCGACAGAGGAGTTGCAGCCTCTCACACCAGAGCCGGTCCACCGGACATCCTGAATACCGCAGAGATCCAGCAGACGGCACCGATCCAGCTCCCGACAGAGGAGTGGCAGCCTCTCACGCCAGAGCCGGTTCACAGGAACCCCCTGAATGCCGTAGAGATCCAGCAGACGGTACCGGTCCAACTCCCGACAGAGGAGTGGCAGCCTCTCACACCAGAGCCGGTCCACAGGAACCTCCTGAATGCCACAGAGATCCAGCAGACGGTACCGGTCCAGCTCCCGACAGAGGAGTGGCAGCCTCTCACACCAGAGCCGGTCCACAGGAACCCCCTGAATGCCACAGAGATCCAGCAGACGGTTACCGGTCCAGCTCCCGACAGAGGAGTGGCAGCCTCTCACACCGGAGCCAGTCCACCAGACCCCCTGAATGCCACAGAAATCCAGCAGACGGTACCGGTCCAGCTCTCGACAGAGGAGTGGCAGCCTCTCACGCCAGAGCCGGTCCACAGGAACCCCCTGAATACCGCAGAGATCACAGCAGACGGTACCGGTCCAGCTCCCGACAGAGGAGTGGCAGCCTCTCACACCAGAGCCGGTCCACCGGACCTCCTGAATGCCACAGAGATCCAGCAGACGGTTACCGGTCCAGCTCCCGACAGAGGAGTGGCAGCCTCTCACACCAGAGCCGGTCCACAGGAACCTCCTGAATGCCACAGAGATCCAGCAGACGGTTACCGGTCCAGCTCCCGACAGAGGAGTGTCAGCCTCTCACACCAGAGCCGGTCCACAGGAACCCCCTGAATACCGCAGAGATCACAGCAGACGGTTACCGGTCCAGCTCCCGACAGAGGAGTGGCAGCCTCTCGCCTCCCCGCAGCTGGAACCCCCCTCGAAGGCTGCCCGGGGTTGTCCGGTCTCCTGTCTCCGACAAAACCGGTGCGGGAGTTTGTCCAGCGAGGTGCTAAACCTCGCGGCTTTGAGCGGCAAGTCAACTGAAGGTGGAGAGGCCAGACCGCTCACCATCCCACGCCGACCCCGCTGTGGTGGTTACAAACGCCACGGGACAATCCAAATTTGGCCATCCCAAACCTCCTTCCCCCCCCCCCCCCACACCCCCTCCAACTTGGTTTAGCGTCTTGGTAGCATCGATTATCAGGGGCCAACAGCGTCCATTAATTGGCAGTGTAACAAGATTTTTGTTGTTCCTGGTGAAGCAAATTGCTTATGCCTCAAAGGCGCAGGACGCGACTGCTACTGCTGCCATCATTATTTTTATTGTTGTTGTTGTTGTTATTGTTCCCGGCGAACTTTGCGAGCGGGTTTTTACGTTGAGGTTATGGAGCGTATGCGACAGCGCGTTTTCGCATTGATGATTGGTCACATTTGGAAATGTCAAAGTTCTGGGCCAGGAAGCAAAGTCTGTTGGGAACAATTGCCGATTTTCGTAACGTTGAGGCGTAAGCAATTGGGAATTGCAACTTAATAGCCAGGAACTATACGGAAATATATATTTGTTAAACGGTATATCATCCGTGATGGTAAAAAATGTAATGTGCGAGGCTAGGTGCACCATCAGCTGTGCCCCACCCACCCACCCCACTGTACCAGGCTAGGTGCACCATCAGCTGTGCCCCACCCACCCCCCTACAATGCCAGGCTAGGTGCACCATCAGCTGTGCCCCACCCACCCTAACTCAACTCTCCCCCCCACCCTCCCCCCTCCCCCCTCCCCCCCACGTGACCCTCCCCCCCCCACGTGACCCCCCGCCCAGGACGTGTCACGTGCAGCGATGGAGGTCATCCACCAGGTACCAGCTCTCCCCCCTACAACCCCGCCCCCACCCCAGCTCACCTCGCGGCGGCCATGACAGGAACAACTTTGTCACACGCAGGAAGCGCGAGACACCCAACACACAGAGATACATAGAGATACATAGAGATACATAGAGACCCATAGAGATACATAGAGATACATAGAGACCCATAGAGATACATAGAGACCCATAGAGATACATAGAGACCCATAGAGACTCATAGAGACCCATAGAGATACATAGAGATACATAGAGATACATAGAGATAAATATAGACCCATAGAGACTCATAGAGATAAATAAAGACCCATAGAGATACATAGAGACCCATAGATATACATAGAGACCTATAGAGATACATAGATACCCATAGAGATACATAGATACCCATAGAGATACATAGAGATACATAGAGATACATAGAGACTCATAGCCATACAAAGAGACCCATAGAGATACATAGAGACACATAGAGACCCATAGAGATACATAGAGACCCATAGAGATACATAGAGACACATAGACATAGAGACTCATAGAGACCCATAGACATAGAGACCCATAGAGATACATAGAGATACGTAGAGACTCATAGAGTTAGATAGAGATACATAGAGATACATAGACATACATATAGATACATAGAGATACATAGAGACCCATAGAGACCCATAGACATACATAGAGACCCATAGACATACATAGAGATACATAGATATACATATAGATAGATAGACATACATATAGATACATAGAGACACATAGAGATACATAGAGACCGATAGAGACCCATAGACATACATAGAGATACATAGAGATACATAGAGACCCACAGAGATACATAGAGATATATAGAGATACATAGAGACACATAGAGATACCTAGACTTATATAGAGATACATAGAGACACAGAGATACATAGAGACCCATAGACATACATAGAGATGCATAGAGACCCATAGACATGCATAGAGATACATAGAGATACATAGAGACCCATAGAGATACATAGAGACCCATATAGATACATAGAGACACATAGAGGTACATAGAGACACATAGAGATACATAGAGACACATAGAGACGCATAGAGATACATAGAGATACCTAGACTTATATAGAGATACATAGAGACACATAGAGATACATAGAGATACATAGAGACCCATGGACATACATATAGATACATAGAGACCCATAGACATACATAGAGATACTTAGAGATACATAGAGACCCAAAGAGATACATAGAGATATATAGAGATGCATAGAGACACATAGAGATACCTAGACTTATATGGAGATATATAGAGACACATAGCGATATATAGAGATACATAGAGACCCATAGACATACATAGAGATACATAGAGACCCATAGACATACATAGAGATACATAGAGACCCATAGAGATACATAGAGATACATAGAGACCCATAGAGATACATAGAGACCCATAGAGATACATAGAGACACATAGAGATACATAGAGACACATAGAGACACAGAGATACATAGAGACACATAGAGATACATAGAGATACATAGAGACTCATAGCCATACATAGAGACCATAGAGATACAAACAGATACATAGAGACTCATAGACATACATAGAGACCCATAGAGACACGTAGAGATACATAGAGATACAGTGAGACACATAGAGACCCATAGAGATACATAGAGACCCATAGAGATACATAGAGACACATAGACATAGAGACTCATAGAGACCCATAGACATAGAGACCCATAGAGATACATAGAGATACGTAGAGACTCATAGAGATACATAGAGATACATAGAGATACATAGACATACATATAGATACATAGAGACCCATAGAGACCCATAGACATACATAGAGACCCATAGACATACATAGAGATACATAGAGATACATAGAGATAGATAGACATACATAAAGATACATAGAGACACATAGAGATACATAGAGACCGATAGAGACCCATAGACATACATTGAGATACATAGAGATACATAGAGATACATAGAGACCGATAGAGATACATAGAATATATATAGCGATACACATAGAGATACCTAGACTTATATAGAGATACATAGAGACACAGAGATACATAGAGACCCATAGACATACATAGAGATGCATAGAGACCCATAGACATACATAGAGATACATAGAGATACATAGAGACCCATAGAGATACATAGAGACCCATAGAGATACATAGAGACACATAGACGTACATAGAGACACATAGAGATACATAGAGACACATAGAGACACATATAGATGCATAGAGAAACATAGAGATACATAGAGATACCTAGACTTATATAGAGATACATAGAGACACATAGAGATACATAGAGATACATAGACACCCATAGACATACATAGAGATACATAGAGACCCATAGACATACATAGAGATACATAGAGACACATTGAGACACATAGAGATACATAGAGACACATAGAGATACATAGAGACTCATAGCCATACATAGAGACCAATAGAGATACATAGAGATACTTAGAGACTCATAGACATACATAGAGACCCATAGAGACACGTAGAGATACATAGAGATACAGAGAGACACATAGAGACCCATAGAGATACATAGAGACCCATTGAGATACATAGAGATACATAGAGATACATAGAGACACAGAGACCCATAGAGATACATAGAGACCCATAGAGATACATAGAGACCCATAGAGATACATATAGACCCATAGAGATACATAGAGACACATAGAGATACATAGCGGCACATAGAGATACATAGAGATACATAGAAACTCATAGACATACATAGAGACCCATAGAGATACATAGAGACACATAGAGATACATAGATATACATAGAGACCCATAGAGATACGTAGAGATAGATAGAGACCCATAGACATACATAGAGACCCATGGAGACCCATAGCGATACATAGAGACTCATAGAGATGCATAGAGATACATAGAGATGAATAGAGACCCATAGACATACATAGAGATACATAGAGACCCACAGAGATACATAGAGACCCATAGAGACCCATAGAGATACATAGAGACCCATAGAGATACATAGAGACCCATAGAAATACATAGAGACCCATAGAGATACATAGAGACTCATAGAGATACATAGAGATACATAGGGACCCATAGACATACATAGAGACACATAGAGACCCATAGCCACACATAGACATACATAGAGATACATAGTACATAGAGATACATAGACATACATAGAGACACATAGACATACATAGACATACATAGAGATACATAGACATACATAGAGACACAGAGACCCATAGAGACACATAGACATGCATACATATACATAGACATACATAGAGACCCATATACATACATATACATACATAGAGACACATAGACATACATAGACATACATAGAGATACATAGACATACATAGAGATACATAGACATACATAGAGACCCATAGAGACACATTGAGACCCATAGAGATGCGTAGAGATACATAGAGACACATAGAGATGCATAGAGAAACATAGACACACATAGAGATAAATAGAGACACATAGAGACACATAGAGATACATAGACATACATAGAGATACATAGAGATACATAGAGACCCATAGAGACACATAGAGATACATAGAATACATAGAGACACATAGAGACACATAGAGATACATAGAATACATAGAGACACATAGAGACACATAGAGATACATAGAGACCCATGGAAATACATAGATACACATAGAGATACATAGAGACCCATAGAGACCCATAGAGATACATAGAGACCCATATAGATACATAGAGACCCATAGAGACACGTATAGACACATATAGATACACAGAGATACCTAGAGACCCATAGAGATACATAGACATACATAGTGATACATAGAGACCCATATACAAACATAGAGACCCATAGACAAACATAGAGACCCATAGAGATACATAGAGACCCAAAGAGATACATAGAGATACATAGAGACCCATAGAGATACATCGAGACACAGAGATACATAGAGATACATAGAGACCCATAGAGTTATAGAGACCTATAGAGACACATATAGATACATAGAGATACATAGAGACCCATAGAGACCCATAGAGATACATAGAGATACATAGAGACCCATAGAGATACATAGAGATACATAGAGACCCATAGAGATATAGAACCCTATAGAGAGACATAGAGATACATAGAGATACATAGAGACCCACAGACATACAAAGAGACCCATAGAGATACATAGAGCCAGGCGAGGTAGTCAACATCTCTCTAAGCCACCAACGTTGTCACGTGAGGTAGCCTCTGACATGTCAGCTGTGACACGCGCAGTGACACACACACAGTGACACTCACAGTGACACTCACAGTGACTCACACGGTAACACACACAGTGACACACAACAACAACAACAACCACCATTCGCCACTAAGTGGCGGTGACGTCACCACGACGCTTGTGCCAGGCCAGGTGCACCTTGAGGCCACGTGAAGTGTCGAACGCTCGCTGGCAGGAGGTCACGGGGCAGACCCAGCAGGTGCCACGGGTCGACTGACTGAGATGACTGGCTGATGCACCACCTGTCCCCCCTACTGTGCCAACCTGCTGTGCTTTAGCCACCCGGCGCTCCGCTCGTTTTTGTGAGCGTCGCTCCTCCGCCCTCCGTTGTTGTTGGAGGGCGACTATCTCCAACTACCCAGTAGCGTCCTTCACGAGCCTCCTCCACAGAGGCCGATCTTGACACCGCTGTTACCAGTCATCGGCAAGTCCACTCAGCTCCATGTCCTCCTGTACCACATCACTCCATCTCTTCTCTAGCCCGTGCCGCGCTCGTTTAGCCACCTCGATCCGGCCAACAAAAGCTGTTTCGGCATGCGGTGGCTGGGCATGCGGGCTACATGATCCATCTAACGCAGCCTTGCCTGCCAGAGGAGCTCACTGATGGGACCTTGCCCAGATCTTTCAAGAATTTGTGAGCTCCTCACACAATCCAGCCTGGTTAAACCCAGGAAGGATCGTAGGCAGGCTAGCCTAAATGTTTCTAACCGGCGAAGATGTTCCATTAGGGGGTTCCACGTTTCGCAAGCGTAGAGAAGGGAGGTAATGACCGTGGCCGAGAAGACCTGAAGCTTATTGCGGAGCGACAGACCAGATAGTTTCCACACAGCGTTACTCAACCGATGAAAAGATATTTCCGCTCGACTAATTCGGAGTGAGACCTCTGCTGTTAAACTGGAGCCGGTCATAAGCACACTGCCCAGGTATGGGAAACTTTCCACTCTCTCCACATCTGCCCCATCACCGATTGGGAGTTGTGGCGGTGGAGTGTCCGATGGTACAAAATACCCAGGCAGGTGCTTAGTTTTGGTGGGGCTGATGGTAAGGCCCCATCTCTTAGTGGCACGCTCCAGTCTCAGCAGCAGCGTCTCCAAATCTTCCTCTGAATGAGCAGCTATTAACAAATCATCGGCATACATAACGTGGTTGCACAATAGGGAGCCATCCCTTGCCCGCACCCAGGCATCGATCCGCCTCCCATTATATCTGTACCATATGGAGATTCCCCCGGTACAGCTATTGAAGGCTTCACGAACTACGTGGCCAAAATAGATGTTAAATAATGTTGGAGCCAGAGGACATCTCTGTCGCACCCCAAGGTGTACAGGGAATGGCTCTGACTCTCGGCCACGTAGTTTTACCCGTGCCCGCTCACCATCATGAAGCTCCTTAATGATCGTAAGCAGAGGGTCAGGGACTCCAAAAGCACGAAGAACAACCCAGAGCCCAGGCCTACTGATGGTATCATAGGCCTTGACCAGATCAATAAAGCAGAGATGTAGGTCTTGTTGGAATTCCCTACACATTTGCTGTAGCAGACGGACAGAAAATATGGCATCTGTGCAGGACCGCCCTTTCCTGAAACCGCATTGGGGCTCCGCAAGCCTCTCCTCAGCGTGCCTGGCAAGGCGATGTTGAATAATCCTTGCCAGGACCTTTCCCGGCACACTGAGGAGTGAGATGCCCCTGTAGTTGTTACAGTCTGTGCGGTCCCCCTTCTTAAGGAAGGGGACCTTCAGGGCATCCTTCCACTCCTGCAGAACCCGTCCAGTGGTCCAGACTGTTGTTACGATGTCATGTAGGGCAGTCTGTGCACAAACGCCGCCCTCCCTCAGCATTTCGCTTGAGAGATCATCTCTGCCCGCTGCCGTTCCTAGTCTCAGACTCCGGATCGCCTTCAGTACTTCCTCAACAGATGGCACCTCAGCCAACCACTCACAGGGGGTGACTTCTTCCAATATTTGAGGCACCGCAGCCTCAGCACGGTCATCCCCACTTTGTGCCACGATGTTTTCCTGGCTGAGGGATTTTCCCTCCCCCAGGACGTCACAGAAATGCTCAGCAAATCTGCAAACCTGTTCCTGGGGGTCGGAGATTGGATCACCGTTTTTTCCCCTATTGATGGTAACAGGTGTGGTGCTGCAGGTTACTTTTGATGGAGTCAAATAGAGATTTGTGATCGCAGGCCATTGAGGCAGACTCCATCTCCTCAGCATCCCGTGACCACCACCCATCCTTGCAGCGCCTCACGGCTCTCCGAACCTCCGAGCGAAGGCTGCGGTAAGCCTCCTCATTCTCTGACGTGGGATTCTGTAGCCGATGACAGTGGGACTGTCGCTTTTTTTCAACTATCCTGAACACCTCCTCTGTCCACCAGGGTCTCTGGGGAGGTCTGGACCGCGTACCAAAAGCAACCATTGCAGCTGCATGAGTCACAGTCCTAAACCTCGCCCATTTAACCTCGACATCAGGAGGAGTGGGGATGATGCCAACCCCAGCCGCAAGCGATGATGAAATTTTCGCTCGCAACTTTCATCAGATAATTGAGACCAGGCCACTTTAGGTTGGAATGGGGTCCTGGGTATACACCCACCATCGGAGTGGAAGAATGGCAGGCGCATCTTACAGATGACTAGTCGATGGTCAGAGGGCAGATCAGCTCCATGGTAGGTCCTGGTGTCAAGGACATGGGCTCGCATCTGCTGGTCCGTCACTATGTAGTCCAGCACTCCTGCGGAACCCGTCCAGTTCCGGTTCTTGCATGGACCCGGCATGCATCCATGATGTTGTGTGGATGCGCCGATGCCGGAACAGCGTGTTGATAATTGCAAGCCCATGGGCTGTACAAAAATCTAGCAGCCTCCTAACGTCGTTATTGAGCTGATCTGGCCCATGCCCTCCAATCACTCCAGACCAGGTGCCAGCATCATGACCAACTCGGGCATTGAAGTCACCCAACAAGATGACTCTATCCCGAGGGGCCACTTTAGCCAGCACCTGTGACAGGAGGCCATAGAAGGCATCTGACTCATCGGCTTTGCCTGCATCCCTCCACGGATGTTCGTCTTCGGTGGGGGCATAAGTAACCACGACCACCACTCCTTGCCTCCGGTTGATGGGAAGGCGAGCCCAAAGTAGCCTGGCGCTTACAGCTTCCCACACCTCACCGCCACGCTCCCATGCCCCCTTCATTCTTTTGTTCAAAAGAAGAGCCACACCCTCTTGTTTGGCTGTCTGCTGCCCCGAGTTGAGGACTGTCCACCCCTCATGGTGGCAGTAGCCAGAGCTGGTCCACCGGACCTCCTGAATGCCACAGAGATCCAGGCTGTACTGGTCCAGCTCCTGACAGAGGAGTGGCAGCCTCTCCTCCGCACTGAGCGTTCGAACATTCCACGTGGCCACCCACAGTGGCTTTTCGTTGTTTCTGGAGGAGCCCCGAGGGTAGAGATTCAATCTCCTGGCTCCGGCAATTGGGGTTTGGCCAGGAGACGTCATAGACACCTGTCCCCCCGGGGCCTCCGGCACAAGCTTATTAGTTACATTTTTCAGTTCATCTCGTGGTTTAGTGGTAATCAATTGAAGGTGGAGGGGTTACCAGCCCCTCGCACCCGTCCAGAGCCCCCGTTTAGCCACTGTGGTGGTCACAGACGCCATGATGGGAGAGGGCCAATCGGAATTGACTCTCTCCCCACAGCACTGTCCACTGTTTCCTGTCCGGCACCGCGAATGTTGTTGTTGTTGATAATGTTGTTGATATTGTGGTTGATGTTGTTGATGTTGTTGATGATAATGTTGATGTTGTTGATGTTCTTGATGTTGTTGATGTTGAGGATGTTGATGTTGTTGATGATGTTGATGATGATGTTGTTGATAATGTTGTTGATGTTGTTGATAATGTTGTTGTTGTAGTTGGTGCTGTTGTTGTTGATAATGTTGTTGTTGATGTTGTTGTCGATGATGATGTTCGTGTTGTTGATGTTGTTGTTGATGTTGTTGATGATTTTGTTGTTGATGTTGTTGTAGATGATGTTGTTGTTTTTTATCCTCAGGACCCCGTGGTGCCGGGAGGAATTCAAAGCCGGGGATTCTTCTTGTTCCGAGTAACAACAACAACATCACCAACATCATTAACAACATCAACAATATCAATAACAACATCAACATCATTAACAACATCAACAAAATCAATAACAACATCAACAATAACAACAACATCAACAACATCAACAACATCAACAACAACATCAACAACATCAACAACAATAACATCAACATCATCAGCATCATCATCAGCATCATCACCATCATCATCAAATGTTCGTTAATTTTCCCACTAAATGTTAACTATGCTATTGAGTACAAATTATGCTAATAATAGTTAATTATGTTAATGAGTGCCAATTATGTTAATCAGATTAAATTATGCTAATGAGTGACACTTATGCTAATCAGAGTTAATTATGTTAATCAGTGTTTCTTATGCTAATGAGTCGGCACAATGTCCGTCCCACAGCCTCGCAATGGCAGGACAGTGAGGCGTCACGTGACGCAGCAGTAGCGGTGAGTGGGCGGGGCATAGAGTGGTAACCACGTGACTGTGTCTATCTGTGTGTGTGTGTGTGCCTGTGTGTGTGTCTGTGTGTCTGTGTGTGTGTGTCTGTGTGTGTGTGTCTGTGTGTCTGTATGTGTGTGTCTGTGTGTCTGTGTGTGTGTCTGTGTGTGTGTCTGTGTGTGTGTGTCTGTGTGTTTGTGTGTCTGTATGTGTGTGTCTGTGTGTCTGTGTGTGTGTCTGTGTGTCTGTATGTGTGTGTCTGTATGTGTGTGTGTCTGTGTGTCTGTATGTGTGTGTCTGTGTGTCTGTGTGTGTGTCTGTGTGTCTGTATGTGTGTGTCTGTATGTGTGTGTGTCTGTGTGTATGTATGTGTGTGTCTGTGTGTCTGTGTGTGTCTATCTGTGTGTGTCTGTGTGTCTGTCTGGGTGTGTCTGTGTGTCTATCTGTGTGTGTGTGTCTGTGTGTGTGTCTGTGTGTCTGTGTGTGTGTGTCTGTGTGTCTGTATGTGTGTGTCTGTGTGTCTATATGTGTGTGTCTGTGTGTCTATATGTGTGTGTCTGTGTGTCTATATGTGTGTGTCTGTGTGTCTATATGTGTGTGTCTGTGTGTGTGTCTGTGTGTCTGTGTGTGTGTCTGTGTGTGTGTGTGTCTGTGTGTGTGTCTGTGTGTGTGTATGTGTGTTTGTGTGTGTGTCTGTGTGTCTATCTGTGTGTGTCTGTGTGTCTATCTGTGTGTGTCTGTGTGTCTATCTGTGTGTGTCTGTGTGTCTATATGTGTGTGTCTGTGTGTCTATATGTGTGTGTCTGTTTGTGTGTCTGTGTGTCTGTGTGTGTGTGTCTGTGTGTTTGTGTCTGTGTCTGTGTGTGTGTCTGTTTGTGTCTGTGTGTGTCTGTTGGTGTGTGTGTGTGTGTCTATGTGTGTGTGTCTATGTTAGATATTTTAGACGTAGTTTAGTGGTAAATTTTTGAAGGTAGAGGGGTTACCAGCCCCTCGCACTCGTCCAGATAAACTAATAAGCTTGTGCCGGAGGCCCCGGGGGGACAGGCGTCTATGACGTCTCCTGGCCAAACCCCAATTGGCGGAGCCAGGAGATTGAATCTCTACCCTCGGGGCTCCTCCAGAAACAACGAAAAACCACTACGGGCGGCCACGTGGAATGTTCGAACGCTCACTGCAGAGGAGAGGCTGCCCACTCCTCTGTCGGGAGCTGGACCGGTACCGCCTGGATCTCTGGGGCATTCAGGAGATCCGGTGGAGTGGTTTTGGTGTGTGTGTGTGTAGAGGAGAGACTGCCACTCCTCTGTCTGGAGCTGGACCGGTACCGCCTGGATCTATGCGGCATTCAGGAGGTCCGGTGGACCGGCTCTGGCTCCTGCCACCATGAGGGGTGACAGTCCTCTACTCGGGGCAGCAGACTGCCAGACAACAGGGAGTGGCTCTTGTTCTGAACAAAAGAATGAAGGGGGCGTGGGAGCGTGGCGGTGAGGTGTGGGAAGCTGTAAGCGCAAGGCTACTTTGGGCTCGCCTTCCCATCAACCGGAGGCGAGGAGTGGTGGTCGTGGTTACTTATGCCCCCACCGAAGACGAACATCCCTGGAGGGATGCAGGCAAAGCCGATGAGTCAGATGCCTTCTATAACCTCCTGTCACAGGTGCTAACTAAAGTGGCCCCTCGGGATAGAGTCATCTTGTTGGGTGACTTCAATGCCCGAGTTGGTCATGATGCTGGCACCTGGTCTGGAGTGATAGGAGGGCATGGGCCTGATCAGCTCAATAACAACGTTAGGAGGCTGTTAGATTTTTGTGCAGCCCATGGGCTTGTAATTACCAACACGCTGTTCCGGCATCGGCGCATCCACACAACATCATGGATGCATGCCGGGTCCAAGCAAGAACATCTGCTGGACTACATAGTGATGGACCAGCGGATGCGAGCCCATGTCCTTGACACAAAGACCTACCGTGGAGCTGATCTGCCCTCTGACCATCGACTAGTCATCTGTAAGATGCGCCTGCCATTCTTCCACTCCGGTGGTGGGTGTACACCCAGGACCCCATTCCAACCTAAAGTGGCCTGGTCTCAGTTATCTGATGAAAGTTGCAAGTGAGAATTCCATCATCGCTTGCGGCTGGGGTTTGCATCGTCCCCCACTCCTCCTGATGTCGAGGGTAAAAGGGCGAAGTTTAGGACTGTGACTCATGCAGCTGCAATGGCTGCTTTGGGTACGCGGTCCAGACCCCCCAGAAACCCTGGCTGACAGAGGAGGTATTCCGGATAGTTGAAAAAAAGCGACAGGCCCACTGTCATCGGCTACAGAATCCCACGTCAGAGAATGAGGAGGCTTGCCACAGCCTTCGCTCAGAGGTTCGGAGAGCCGTGAGGCGCTGCAAGGATGGGTGGTGGTCGCGGGTTGCTGAGGAGATGGAGTCTGCCTCAGTGGCCTGCGATCATAAATTTCTATTTAACTCCATCAAAAAAGTAACCTGCAGTGCCACACCTATTACCATGATTAGGGAAAAAATGGTGATCTAATCTCTGACCCCCAGGAACAGGTTTGCAGATTTGCTGAGCATTTCTGTGAGGTCCTGGGGGAGGGAAAATGCCTCAGCACCTGCCACCATGAGGGGTGGACAGTCCTCTACTCGGGGCAGCAGACTGCCAAACAACAGGGTGTGGGTCTTCTTTTGAACAAAAGAATGAAGGGGGCGTGGGAGCGTGGCGGTGAGGTGTGGGAAGATGTAAGCCCCAGGCTACAATGGGCTTGCCTTTCCATCAAGCGGAGGTGAGGAGTGGTGGTGCATCAGCCAGTCATCTCAGTCATCTGAGTCAGTCGACCCGTGGCACCTGGGTCTGCCCCGTGACCTCCTTCCAGCGGGCGTTCGACAATTCACGTGGCCTCTAGGTGCACATGGCCTGGCACAAGCGTCGTGATGATGTCACCGCCACTTAGTGGCGAATTGCGGTTGTTGGTTGTTGTGTCTGTGTGTGTTTGTCTTTCTGTGTGTGTACGTGTGTGTCTGTGTGTGTGTCTGTGTGTGTGTGTCTGTGTGTGTGTGTCTGTGTGTGTGTCTATCTGTGTGTCTGTGTGTGTGCCTCTGTGTGTCTGTGTGTGTGTCTGTGTGTGTGTGTGTGTGTCTGTGTGTGTGTGTCTGTGTGTGTGTCTATCTGTGTGTGTGTCTATCTGTGTGTCTGTGTCTGTGTTTTCCGGCCTTCATAGGTGCTCGCTAACAGCACTTTGCCCCTTATAGTCTGTTAAGGCTATACGGGGGATCTTTATCTTTGTGTGTCTGTGCGTGTCTCTGTGCGTGATGCTGATGCTGCTGCTGATGAGAGTGTCACGAATGATGCTGATGCTGCTGATGATGATGATGTTGTTGTTGATGTCACTCAGAAGCGCCGGAGGACATGTGACACGGAGCACCTTGAAGCGACTTCTGCAAAATCATCATCATCAGTATCATCATCAGTAGCATCATGGACATCAGCATCATCATCATCAGCATCATCACCATCATCATCACCACCATCATGTTGATGATGATGCTCAAGGTGTTTGCAAGTAAACACGACGCGGAATTGAAGAGGTGGAGACGGGGAGGGGGAGGGGCGGGAGGGAGGACCCGCGATGACGTCACAGTGTCTGTGTGAACCACGTGACCAATAAACGATTTCTGTTCGAAATGCGATTCAATTAGTTAATGTCTGTGTGGTGAGTCTATGGGTCTCTGTGTGGTGAGTCTGTGGGTCTCTGTGTGGTGAGTCTGGGGTCTCTATGTGGTGAGTCTATGGGTCTCTGTGTGATGAGTCTATGGGTCTATGTGTGGTGAGTCTATGGGTCTCTGTGTGGTGAGTCTATGGGTCTCTGTGTGGTGAGTCTGTGGGTCTCTGTGTGGTGAGTCTATGGCTCTCTGTGTGATGGCTCTATGGGTCTCTGTGTGGTGAGTCTATGGCTCTCTGTGTGGTGAGTCTATGGGTCTCTGTGTGGTGAGTCTGTGGGTCTCTGTGTGGTGAGTCTATGGGTCTCTGTGTGGTGAGTCTATGGGTCTCTGTGTGGTGAGTCTATGAGTCTATAGGTCTCTGTGTGGTGAATCTATGGCTCTCTGTGTGGTGAGTCTGTGGGTCTCTGTGTGGTGAGTCTATGGCTCTCTGTGTGATGGCTCTATTTGTGCCTTCCGAGTCCAATCCACCGCTGTTTCATTTCCCCATAGGGGGGGAGCATAGACAAATTCTGCGGCGGTGCAGTCCAACACCCGACCCACGTGACACGCGTGCGCGCCTACCCCCCACCCACCCATTCCACGTCACTTCCGGCTTTTCAGATCACGTGGCGAGAACCGCAGCCAATCGCGTCACCATAGCAACCACCCCCCCCTCCTCCCTTAGCAACGGTAGGCCTCAGGCTTAGCAAGGTGAGTGGGCAGTGTTGGGCCCTTCTGAGGCGTTTTAACTCTTTTAATATTTTTTCTATTTTTAAATTTTAAAAAGTCAATTACCATCCGCTCGTTAAAGTCGCTGTCAGGCTGGGGTTTTTTTGTTTTACTTTGCCATCTAAACAAAGAGAAAGGCGGAATAATGGGAGGTTGTTTTTTTTATCTTACGCAGTGAGCGGCTTTTTTGTCTAGCAGGCTTCATTCAATCGACTAGGCCGCGACTTTTATTCTTAAACATTTAAACCTTAACGCAAATTAATTTTAAAAAATGTGTTCCTTTAACGGTGTTATAACAAACTTTTTTTTATTGTAATAAACCGAAAAAATAGGCGTGTGTGATTAACGAAGGCGTAAATATATGTTTTTCTTTTTAAACATTGTTATAACAAACTTCTTGATCATAAAAAAACAAGGTGACATTAATTAAGACCAATTTCTTTTTACGCTGTTATAACAACCTCTTGATTATAAACAAAAACGTGATTAAGGCGTAATTGTTTTAACATTGTTTTACCCTCTTGATTATAAACAAAAACGTGATTAAGGCGTAATTGTTTTAACATTGTTATAACAACAAACTATTATAATTAAAAAAACGTGATTAATACTTTATTGTTTTTACATTGTTATGACAACAACATCTTGATTATTATAATAAAAAACGTGATTTATTAAGACTTTATTGTTTTAACATTATAACAACCTCTTGATTATAATTTTTAAAAACGCGATTAAGACTATTGTTTTAACGTTATAACAACCTCTTGATTATAATAAAAACACGTGATTAATTAAGACTTTATTGTTTTAACATTGTTATAACAACAACCTCTTGATTATAATAAAAAAACGTGATTAATTAAGACGTTATTGTTTTATCATTGTTATAACAACAACCTCTTGAATTTAAACAAAAACGTGATTAAGATGTAATTGTTTTAACATTGTTATAGCAACCTCTTGTTGTGGTGGTGATGGTGGTGGTCGTGATGGAGGTGGTGGTGATGGTGTTGGTGATGGTGGTGATGGTGGTGGTGATGATGGTGGTGGTGGTGATGGTGGTGATGGTGGTGGTGATGGTGATGGTGGTGGTCGTGATGGAGGTGGTGGTGATGGTGGTGATGGTGGTGGTGATGGTGGTGGTGGTGATGGTGGTGAAGGGGGACGGTACAGACTGTATCAACTACAGGGGCATCTCACTCCTCAGTGTGCCGGGAAAGGTCCTGGCAAGGATTATTCAACATCGCCTTGCCAGGCACGCTGAGGAGAGGCTTGCGGAGCCCCAATGCGGTTTCAGGAAAGGGCGGTCCTGCACAGATGCCATATTTTCTGTCCGTCTGCTACAGCAGAGGTGTAGGGAATTCCAACAAGACCTACATCTCTACTTTATTGACCTGGTCAAGGCCTATGATACCATCAGTAGGCCTGGGCTCTGGGTTGTTCGTCGTGCTTTTTGAGTCCCTGACCCTCTGCTCACGATCATTAAGGACCTTCATGATGGTGAGCGGGCCCGGGTAAAACTACGTGGCCGGGAGTCAGAGCCATTCCCTGTACACCTTGGGGTGCGACAGGGATGTCCTCCGGCTCCCACATTATTTAACATATATTTTGACCACGTAGTTCGTGAAGCCTTCAATCGCTGTACCGGGGGAATCTCCATATGGTACAAATATAATGGGAGGCTGATCGATGCCCGGGTGCGGTCAAGGGATGGCTCCCTATTGCTCAACCACGTTATGTATGCTTATGATTTGGTAATAGCTGCTCATTCAAAGGAGGAGTTGGAGACGCTGCTGCTGAGACTGGAGCGTGCCACTAAGAGATGGGGCCTTACCATCAGCCCCACCAAAACTAAGCACCTGCCTGGGTATTTTGTACCATCGGACACTCCACCCCCACAACTCCCAATCGGTGATGGGGCAGATGTGGAGAGAGTGGAGAGTTTCCCATACCTGGGCAGTGTGCTTATGACCGGCTCCAGTTTAACAGCAGAGGTCTCACTCCGAATCAGTCGAGCGGCAATATCTTTTCATCGGTTGCGTAACGCTGTGTGGAAGCTACCTGGTCTGTCGCTCCGCACTAAGCTTCAGGTCTTCTCGGCCACGGTCATTCCCTCCCTTCTCTACGCTTGCGAAACGTGGACCCCCCTAATGGAACATCTTTGCCGGTTAGAAACATTTAGGCTGGCCTGCCTACGATCCATCCTGGGTTTAACCAGACTGGATTGTGTAAGGAGCTCACAAATCCTTGAAAGATCTGGGCAAGGTCCCATCGGTGAGCTCCTCCGGGGGGCAAGGCTGCGATGGCTGGGTCATGTAGCCCGCATGCCCAGCCACCGCATGCCGAAACAGCTTTTGTTCGGCCGGATTGAGGGGGCTAAGCGGGCGCGGCACGGGCTAGAGAAGAGATGGAGTGATGTGGTACAGGAGGACGTGGAGCTGAGTGGACTTGCCGATGACTGGTACCAGCGGTGTCAAGATCGGCCTCTGTGGAGGAGGCTCGTGAAGGATGCTACTGGGCAGTCGGAGGCAGTCGCCCTCCAACAACAACGGAGGGCGGAGGAGCGACGCTCACAACAACGAGCGGAGCGCCGGGTGGCTAAAGCACAGCAGGTTGGCACAGTAGGGGGCACAGGTGGTGCATCAGCCAGTCATCTCAGTCAGTCGACCCGTGGCACCTGGGTCTGCCCTGTGACCTCCTGCCAGTGGGCGTTCGACACTTCACGTGGCCTCAGGGTGCACATAGCCTGGCACAAGCGTCGTGGTGACGTCACCGCCACTTAGTGGCGAATGGCGGTTGTTGGTGCTGGTGGTTGTGGTGGTTCTGGTGATGGTGGTGGTTGTGGTGGTTGTGTAAAGTGTAGGCACACCCCCACATTACTGCGGGTGTTTAGATGTCGGACGTGAATGGAGGAGGAGGAGGAGGAGGCGCCGTGTCCTCGCTGGAGAAGCAGCTGCTGGTGGTGGCGGTGGTTGTGGTGGTGGTGATGGTGGTGGTTGTGGTGATGGTGGTGGTTGTGGTGGTGGTGGTTGTGGTGGTGGTTGTGGTGGTGGTTGTGGTGGTGGTGGTTGTGGTGGTGGTTGTGGTGGTGGTTGTGGTGGTGGTGGCGGTGGTTGTGGTGGTTGTGGTGGTGGTGGTGGTGATGGTGGTGATGTTGATGGTGGTGGTGATGGTGTTGCTGGTTGTGGTGGGGGTGGTGGTGATGGTGGTGGTGGAGATGTTGATTGTGCTGGTGGTGGTGATGGTGGTCGTGATGGTGGTGATGTTGCTGGTGATGGTGGTGGTGCTGGTGGTTGTGGTGGTGGTGGTGATGGTGGTGATGGTGGTTGTGGTGGTTGTGGTGGTGGTGATGGTGGTGCTGGTGGTTGTGGTTGTGGTGGTGGTCGTGATGGTGGTGATGTTGATGGTGGTGGTGATGGTGGTGCTGGTGGTGGTGATGGTGGTGCTGGTGGTGGTGATGGTGGTGCTGGTGGTTGTGGTGGTTGTGCTGGTGGTGGTGATGGTGGTGCTGGTGGTGGTGGTGGTGGTGATGGTGGTGATGGTGGTGCTGGTGGTTGTGGTGGTGGTTGTGGTGGTGGTTGTGGTGATTGTGGTGGTGGTGATTGTGGTGGTGGTGGTGATTGTGGTGGTGGTTGTGATGGTGGTGGTGGTGGTGGTGGTTGTGGTGGTGCTGGTGGTGGCGGTGGTTGTGGTGGTGGTGGTGATGTTGATGGTGGTGATGGTGGTGATGGTGGTCATGTTGATGGTGATGGTGATGGTGCTGGTGGTGGTGGTAGTGGTGGTGGTGGTTGTGTAAAGTTTAGTCACACCCCCACGTGACTGCGGGTGTTTAGATGTCTGACGTGAATGGAGGAGGTGGCGCCGTGTCGGCGCTGGAGAAGCAGCTGCTGGTGGTGGCGGTGGTGATGTTGATGGTGGTGATGGTGGTTGTGGTTCTGCTGCTGGTGGTGGTTGTGGTGGTGGTAGTGGTGGTTGTGTAAAGTTTAGGCACACCCTCCCCTCACTGCGGGTGTTTAGATGTCGGACGTGAATGGAGGAGGAGGCGCCGTGTCGGCGCTGGAGAAGCAGCTGCTGGTGGTTGTGGTGGTTGTGGTGGTTGTGGTGGTGGTGGTGATGGTGGTGGTGGTTGTGTAAAGTGTAGGCACACCACCCCTACATGACTGTGGGTGTTTAGATGTCTGACGTGAATGGAGGAGGAGGAGGAGGAGGTGGCGCCGTGTCGGCGCTGGAGAAGCAGCTGCTGGAAGTGGTTGTGGTGGTTGTGGTGGTTGTGGTGGTGGTGGTGATGGTGGTGGTGGTTGTGTAAAGTGTAGGCACACCACCCCTACATGACTGTGGGTGTTTAGATGTCGGACGTGAACGAAGGAGGAGGTGGCGCCGTGTCGGCGCTGGAGAAGCAGCTGCTGGAAGTGGTTGTGGTGGTGGTTGTGGTGGTGCTGGTGGTGGTAGTGGTGGTGGTGGTTGTGTAAAGTGTAGTCACACCCTCCCCTCACTGTGGGTGTTTAGATGTCGGACGTGAACGAAGGAGGAGGTGGCGCCGTGTCGGCGCTGGAGAAGCAGCTGCTGGAAGTGGCGGTGGCCGTGGAGGAGCGGGTGGACAGCGCCATCCGGCAGATGGACGAGATGGGGGAGGAGGAGATGGAGGCGCTGCGCGAGAGGCGCCTGCAGGCCCTCAAGAAGGCGCAGCAGCAGCAGCAGGTGGGCGGACTCTGTGTGTGTGTGTGTGTAGGTGTGTGTGTGTGTGTCACTGTGTGTGTGTCACAGTGTGTGTGTGTAGGTGTGTGTGTGTGTGTGTAGGTGTGTGTGTGTGTGTAGGTGTGTGTGTGTGTGTCTGTGTGTAGGTGTGTGTCCTTGTGTAGGTGTGTGTGTGTGTAGGTGTGTGTCTGTGTTACTGTGTGTGTGTAGGTGTGTGTATGTATGTGTGTGTCTGTGTGTAGGTGTGTGTCTGTGTGTGTGTGTAGGTGTGTGTGTGTGTCTGTGTGTGTGTGTGTAGGGGTGTATGTATGTGTGTGTCTGTGTGTAGGTGTGTGTAGGTGTGTGTCTGTGTGTGTGTGTGTAGGTGTGTATGTGTCTGTGTGTGTGTAGGTGTGTCTGTGTGTTTGTCTGTGTGTGTGTGTAGGTGTGTGTGTGTGTGTGTAGGTGTGTGTGTGTAGGTGTGTGTGTCTGTGTGTGTGTAGGTGTGTGTGTGTGTGTCTGTGTGTGTGTAGGTGTGTGTCCTTGTGTAGGTGTGTGTGTGTGTAGGTGTGTGTCTGTGTTACTGTGTGTGTGTAGGTGTGTGTATGTATGTGTGTGTCTGTGTGTAGGTGTGTGTCTGTGTGTGTGTGTAGGTGTGTGTGTGTGTCTGTGTGTGTGTGTAGGGGTGTATGTATGTGTGTGTCTGTGTGTAGGTGTGTGTAGGTGTGTGTCTGTGTGTGTGTGTGTAGGTGTGTATGTGTCTGTGTGTGTGTAGGTGTGTCTGTGTGTTTGTCTGTGTGTGTGTGTAGGTGTGTGTGTGTGTGTGTGTAGGTGTGTGTGTGTCTGTGTGTGTGTGTAGGTGTGTCTGTGTGTGTGTGTGTAGGTGTGTGTGTGTGTGTGTCTGTGTGTGTGTACGTGTGTGTGTCTGTGTGTGTGTCTGTGTGTGTGTAGGTGTGTATGTGTGTCTGTGTGTGTGTCTGTGTGTGTAGGTGTGTAGGTGTGTGTGTCTGTGTGTGTGTATGTGTGTGTAGGTGTATGTGTGTGTGTAGGTGTGTGTATGTATGTGTGTGTGTCTGTGTGTGTGTCTGTGTGTGTCTGTGGGTGTGTGTGTAGGTGTGTGTCTGTGTGTGTGTCTGTGTGTGTCTGTGTGTGTGTGTAGGTGTGTGTGTAGGTGTGTGTGTAGGTGTGTGTGTAGGTGTGTGTGTGTGTAGGTGTGTGTGTAGGTGTGTGTAGGTGTGTGTGTCTGTGTGTGTAGGTGTGTATGTGTGTGTGTGTGTAGGTGTGTGTGTATGTGTGTGTCTGTGTGTAGGTGTGTGTGTGTAGGGGTGTGTGTAGGTGTGTGTGTGTAGGTGTGTGTCTGTGTGTGTGTGTGTAGGTGTGTGTCTGTGTGTGTGTGTGTAGGTGTGTGTGTGTGTAGGTGTGTGTGTAGGTGTGTGTCTGTGTGTGTCTGTGTGTAGGTGTGTGTGTCTGTGTAGTGGGGAGCGATAGTGTAGCGGTTAGCGCGCTGCGCTATGAACCTGGCGACCCGAGTTCGATTCCCGCTCACGGTCAACACCAGTGACGATTATCTGAACCGGTCCCGGGCCTCCCCTAGGTCGACTCAGCCTTAAATGAGTACCTGGTGCGATGTGTAAACATTGCCACTAGGGAGACAAAGGCGGTCGGGCGTGGTGCTGGCCACCCACCCCCTCGTGTACCGTTCCGGCCTTCATAGGTGCTCGCTAACAGCACTTGCCCCTACAGTCTGTTACAGGCTATATGGGGGATCTTTGTCTTTTTTATCTTTGTGTCTGTGTGTGTAGGTGTGTGTAGGTGTGTGTCTGTGTGTGTGTCTGTGTGTGTGTGTCTGTGTGTGTGTGTGTAGGTGTGTCTGTGTGTGTGTGTGTGTGTCTGTGTGTGTGTAGGTGTGTGTGTCTGTGTGTGTCTGTGTGTGTGTAGGTGTGTGTGTCACTGTAGGTGTGTGTAACACTGTGTGTGTGTGTCACTGTGTGTCACTGTGTGTGTGTCACTGTGTGTGTGTCACTGTGTGTGTCACTGTGTGTGTGTCACTGTGTGTGTGTAACACTGTGTGTGTGTCACTGTGTGTGTGTGACACTGTGTGTGTGTGTCACTGTGTGTGTGTCTGTGTCACTGTGTGTGTGTGTGTCACTGTGTGTGTGTCACTGTCCGGCAAAACAACCCCCTACCTCCTCGCGGTGCCGGACGGGCAACTCTGTCGTGGACAGCGCTGTGGGGGGAGTTCCAATTTTGATTGGCTCCTCCCCTCATGGCATATGTGTCCACCACAGGGGCTAAACGGGGGCTCTGGACGGGTGCGAGGGGCTGGTAACCCCTCCACCTTCAATTAATTACCACAAAACCACGAATTAAACTGAAATATGTAACAACTAAGCTTGTGCCGGAGGCCCCGGGGGGCCAGGCGTCTATGACGTCTCCTGGCCAAACCCCAATTGGCGGAGCCAGGAGATTGAATACCTACCCTCGGGGCTACTCCAGAAACAACGAAAAGCCACTACGGGTGGCCACGTGGAATGTTCGAACGCTCACTGCAGAGGAGAGGCTGCCACTCCTCTGTCGGGAGCTGGACCGGTACCGCCTGGATCTATGCGGCATTCAGGAGGTCCGGTGGACCGGCTCTGGCTCCTGCCACCATGAGGGGTGGACAGTCCTCTACTCGGGGCAGCAGACTGCCAAACAACAGGGTGTGGGTCTTCTTTTGAACAAAAGAATGAAGGGGGCGTGGGAGCGTGGCGGTGAGGTGTGGGAAGCTGTAAGCCCCAGGCTACTTTGGGCTCGCCTTCCCATCAACCGGAGGCGAGGAATGGTGGTCGTGGTTACTTATGCCCCCACCGAAGATGAACATCCGTGGAGGGATGCAGGCAAAGCCGATGAGTCAGATGCCTTCTATGACCTCCTGTCACAGGTGCTGGCTAAAGTGGCCCCTCGGGATAGAGTCATCATGTTGGGTGACTTCAATGCCCGAGTTGGTCATGATACTGGCACCTGGTCTGGAGTGATTGGAGGGCATGGGCCAGATCAGCTCAATAACAACGGTAGGAGGCTGCTAGATTTTTGTGCAGCCCATGGGCTTGTAATTACCAACACGCTGTTCCGGCATCGGCGCATCCACACAACATCATGGATGCATGCCGGGTCCAAGCAAGAACATCTGCTGGACTACATAGTGACGGACCAGCGAATGCGAGCCCATGTCCTTGACACCAGGACCTACCGTGGAGCTGATCTGCCCTCTGACCATCGACTAGTCATCTGTAAGATGCGCCTGCCATTCTTCCACTCCGGTGGTGGGTGTACACCCAGGACCCCATTCCAACCTAAAGTGGCCTGGTCTCAGTTATCTGATGAAAGTTGCAAGCGAGAATTTCATCATCGCTTGCGGCTGGGATTGGCATCGTCCCCGACTCCTCCTGATGTCGAGGGTAAATGGGCGAGGTTTAGGACTGTGACTCATGCAGCTGCAATGGCTGCTTTGGGTACGCGGTCCAGACCTCCCCAGACACCCTGGATGACAGAGGAGTTGTTCAGGATGGTTGAGAAAAAGCGACAGGCCCACTGTCTTCGGCTACAGAATCCCACGTCAGAGAATGAGGAGGCTTACCGCAGCCTTCGCTCGGAGGTTCGGAGAGCCGTGAGGCGCTGCAAGGATGGGTGGTGGTCGCGGGTTGCTGAGGAGATGGAGTCTGCCTCAGTGGCCCGTGATCACAAATCTCTATTTAACTCCATCAAAAAAGTAACCTGCAGCGCCACACCTATTACCATCATTAGGGGAAAAAACGGTGATCCAATTTCCGACCCCCAGGAACAGGTTCGCAGATTTGCTGAGCATTTCTGTGAGGTCCTGGGGGAGGGAAAATCCCTCAGCCAGGAAAACATCGTGGCACAAAGTGAGGATGACCCTGCTGAGGCTGCGGTGCCTCTAATATTGGATGAAGTCACCCCCTGTGAGTGGCTGGCTGAGGTGCCATCTGCTGAGGAAGTATTGAAGGCGATCCGGAGTCTGAGACCAGGAAAGGCAGCGGGCAGAGATGATCTCCCAAGCGAAATGCTGAGGGAGGGTGGCGTTTGTGCACAGACTGCCCTATATGACATCATAACAACAGTCTGGACCACTGGACGGGTTTCGCAGGATTGGAAGGATGTCCTGGTGGTCCCCCTTTTTAAGAAGGGGGACCGCACAGACTGTAACAACTACAGGGGCATCTCACTCCTCAGTGTGCCGGGAAAGGTCCTGGCAAGGATTATTCAGCATCGCCTTGCCAGGCACGCTGAGGAGAGGCTTGCGGAGCCCCAATGCGGTTTCAGGAAAGGGCGGTCCTGCACAGATGCCATATTTTCTGTCCGTCTGCTACAGCAGAGGTGTAGGGAATTCCACCAAGACCTACATCTCTGCTTTATTGACCTGGTCAAGGCCTATGATACCATCAGTAGGCCTGGGCTCTGGGTCGTTCTTCGTGCTTTTGGAGTACCTGACCCTCTGCTCACGATCATTAAGGACCTTCATGATGGTGAGCGGGCCCGGGTAAAACTACGTGGCCGGGAGTCAGAGCCATTCCCTGTACACCTTGGGGTACGACAGGGATGTCCTCTGGCTCCCACATTATTTAACATCTATTTTGACCACGTAGTTCGTGAAGCCTTCAATCGCTGTACCGGGGGAATCTCCATATGGTACAGATATAATGGGAGGCTAATCGATGCCCGGGTGCGGTCAAGGGATGGCTCCCTATTGCTCAACCACGTTATGTATGCTGATGACTTGGTAATAGCTGCTCAGTCAGAGGAGGAGTTGGAGACGCTGCTGCTGAGACTGGAGCGTGCCACTAAGAGGTGGGGCCTTACCATCAGCCCCACCAAAACTAAGCACCTGCCTGGGTATTTTGTACCATCGGACACTCCACCCCCACAACTCCCAATCGGTGATGGGGCAGTTGTGGAGAGAGTGGAGAGTTTCCCATACCTGGGCAGTGTGCTTATGACTGGCTCCAGTTTAACAGCAGAGGTCTCACTCCGAATCAGTCGAGCGGCAATATCTTTTCATCGGTTGCGTAACGCTGTGTGGAAGCTACCTGGTCTGTCGCTCCGCACTAAGCTTCAGGTCTTCTCGGCCACGGTCATTCCCTCCCTTCTCTACGCTTGCGAAACGTGGACCCCCCTAATGGAACATCTTCGCCGGTTAGAAACATTTAGGCTGACCTGCCTACGATCCATCCTGGGTTTAACCAGACTGGATTGTGTGAGGAGCTCACAAATCCTTGAAAGATCTGGGCAGGGTCCCATCGGTGAGCTCCTCCGGCAGGCAAGGCTGCGATGACTGGGTCATGTAGCCCGCATGCCCAGCCACCGCATGCCGAAACAGCTTTTGTTTGGCCGGATTGAGGGGGCTAAGCGGGCGCGGCACGGGCTAGAGAAGAGATGGAGTGATGTGGTACAGGAGGACGTGGAGCTGAGTGGATTTGCCGATGACTGGTACCAGCGGTGTCAAGATCGGCCTCTGTGGAGGAGGCTCGTGAAGGATGCTACTGGGCAGTTGGAGGCAGTCGCCCTCCAACAACAACGGAGGGCAGAGGAGCGACGCTCACAACAGCGAGCGGAGCGCCGGGTGGCTAAAGCACAGCAGGTTGGCACAGTAGGGGGCACAGGTGGTGCATCAGCCAGTCATCTCAGTCAGTCGACCCGTGGCACCTGGGTCTGCCCCGTGACCTCCTGCCAGCGGGCATTCGACACTTCACGTGGCCTCAGGGTGCACATAGCCTGGCACAAGCGTCGTGGTGACGTCACCGCCACTTAGTGGCGAATGGCGGTTGTTGTTGTTGTTGTTGTGTCACTGTGTGTGTCTGTGTGTGTGTGTCACTGTGTGTGTGTCTGTGTGTGTGTCTGTGTGTGTGTCACTGTGTGTGTGTCTGTGTGTGTGTCTGTGTGTGTGTGTGTCACTGTGTGTCTGTGTGTGTGTGTCTGTGTGTGTGTGTGTGTCTGTGTGTGTGTCTGTGTGTGTGTGTCTGTGTGTGTCACTGTGTGTGTGCGTAACACTGTGTGTGTGTGTAACACTGTGTGTGTGTAACACTGTGTGTGTGTCTGTGTGTGTGTGTCACTGTGTGTGTGTGTCTGTGTGTGTAACACTGTGTGTGTGTCTGTGTGTGTGTGTCTGTGTGTGTATCTGTGTGTGTCTATGTGTGTGTGTCTATGTGTGTGTGTGTCACTGTGTGTGTGTGACACTGTGTGTGTGTGTCACTGTGTGTGTGTGTGTCACTGTGTGTGTAACACTGTGTGTGTGTAACACTGTGTGTGTGTCACTGTGTGTGTGTCACTGTGTGTGTGTCACTGTGTGTGTGTGTCACTGTGTGTGTGTCTGTGTGTGTGTGTGTGTGTCACTGTGTGTGTGTCTGTGTGTGTGTGTCTGTGTGTGTGTCACTGTGTGTGTGTGTCAGTGTGTGTGTGTCTGTGTGTGTGTGTCACTGTGTGTGTCTGCGTGTGTGTGTCACTGTGTGTGTGTCACTGTGTGTGTGTCACTGTGTGTGTGTCACTGTGTGTGTCACTGTGTGTGTGTGTCACTGTGTGTGTGTGTCACTGTGTGTCTCACTGTGTGTGTGTGTGTCACTGTGTGTGTCACTGTGTGTGTCACTGTGTGTGTGTCTGTGTGTGTGTCTGTGTGTGTCACTGTGTGTGTGTCACTGTGTGTGTCACTGTGTGTGTCACTGTGTGTGTCTGTGTGTGTCACTGTGTGTGTCACTGTGTGTGTCACTGTGTGTGTGTCACTGTGTGTGTCACTGTGTGTGTGTCACTGTGTGTGTCACTGTGTGTGTCTGTGTGTGTGTGTCACTGTGTGTGTGTGTGTCACTGTGTGTGTGTCACTGTGTGTGTGTCACTGTGTGTGTGCCACTGTGTGTGTCTGTGTGTGTGTGTCACTGTGTGTGTGTGTGTCACTGTGTGTGTGTGTCACTGTGTGTCTGTGTGTGTCACTGTGTGTGTCACTGTGTGTGTGTCTGTGTGTGTGTGTCACTGTGTGTGTGTGTCACTGTGTGTGTGTGTCACTGTGTGTGTCACTGTGTGTGTGTCACTGTGTGTGTCACTGTGTGTGTGTCTGTGTCTGTGTGTGTGTGTGTGTCTCTGTGTGTGTCACTGTGTGTGTGTGTGACACTGTGTGTGTCACTGTGTGTGTGTCACTGTGTGTGTCTGTGTGTGCGTGTTGCAGGAGTGGCGGTCACTTGGACATGGTGTGTACAGTGACATTGCCGACGAGAAGGCGTTCTTCAGCGAATGCAAACGCTCACCCCGAGTGGTGTGTCACTTCTACAAGGACTCCACCCAGCGGTAACGCTCACCACCCACTCACTCACCCACCCGCTCACCCACTCACCTACTCACCCACTCAGTCACTCACTTACTCACTCACTCACTCACCCACTCTCTCACTCACTCACTCACCCACTCACTCACTCACTCACCCACTCACTCACTCACTCACCCACTCACACACTCACTCACTTACTCACTCACTCACCCACTCAGTCACTCACTTACTCACTCATTCACTCACTCACTCACTCACCCACTCACCCACTCAGTCACTCACTCACTCACTCACCCACTCAGTCACTCACTCACTCACTCACTCACCCACTCTCTCACTCACTCACTCACCCACTCACCCACTCACACACTCACTCACCACCCGCTCACCACCCACTCACTCACTCACCCGCTCACCCACTCACCCACTCAGTCACTCACTTACTCACTCACTCACTCACCCACTCACCCACTCACACACTCACTCACCCACTCACCCACTCACACACTCACTCACCCGCTCACCCACTCACCCACTCAGTCACTCACTTACTCACTCACTCACCCACTCAGTCACTCACTCACTCACTCACCCACTCACCCACTCACCCACTCAGTCACTCACTTACTCACTCACTCACTCACCCACTCACTCACTCACCCACTCACACACTCACTCACTTACTCACTCACTCACCCACTCAGTCACTCACTTACTCACTCATTCACTCACTCACTCACTCACCCACTCACCCACTCAGTCACTCACTTACTCACTCACTCACTCACCCACTCACCCACTCTCTCACTCACTCACTCACCCACTCAGTCACTCACTTACTCACTCATTCACTCACTCACTCACTCACCCACTCACCCACTCACCCACACAGTCACTCACTTACTCACTCACTCACTCACCCACTCACCCACTCACTCACTCATTCACCAGCTCACCACCCACTCACTCACCCACTCACTCACCCACTCACTCACCCACTCAGTCACTCACTTACTCACTCTCTCACTCACTCACCCACTCACTCACTCACTCACCCACTCACTCACTCACTCACCCACTCACTCACTCACTCACCCACTCAGTCACTCACTTACTCACTCTCTCACTCACTCACCCACTCACTCACTCACCCACTCACTCACTCACTCACCCACTCACTCACTCACTCACCCACTCACTCACCCACTCAGTCACTCACTTACTCACTCTCTCACTCACTCACCCACTCACTCACTCACTCACCCACTCACTCACTCACCCACTCACTCACCCACTCACTCACTCACTCACCCACTCACCCACTCACTCACTCACCCACCCACCCACTCACTCATTCACTACTCCCTCACCACCCCATTACTACCCCTCTATCTCCCCCTCTATCTCCCCCCCCCTGTATCTGTGTCTCTCCCTCTATCTCCCCTCTCTATCTCCCCTCTCTATCTCCCCCCCTCTGTGTCTCCCCACCCCAGCTGTGAGGTGGTGGACGGCCAGCTGGCCAAGATGGCTCAGCTCCACCTTGAGACTCTGAGATTCTCTCTCTGCCTCTGTGTATCTCCCCCCTCTATCTCCCCTCTCTATCTCCCCTCTCTATCTCCCCCTCTATCTCCCCTCTCTATCTCCCCTCTATCCCCTCTCTATCTCCCCTCTATCCCCCCTCTATCTCCCCCCTGAAGCTGCGAGGTGGTGGACGGCCAGCTGGCCAAGATGGCTCCGCTCCACCTTGAGACTCTGAGATTCTCTCTCTGCCTCTGTGTATCTCCCCTCTCTATCTCCTCTCTATCTCCCCCCTCTATCTCCCCCCCTGAAGCTGTGAGGTGGTAGACGGCCAGCTGGCCAAGATGGCTCCGCTGCACCTTGAGACTCTGAGATTCTCTCTCTGCCTCTGTGTATCTCCCCCCTTTATCTCCCCTCTATCTCCCCTCTCTATCTCCCCTCTCTCTATCTCCCCCCTGAAGCTGCGAGGTGGTGGACGGCCAGCTGGCCAAGATGGCTCCGCTCCACCTTGAGACTCTGAGATTCTCTCTCTGCCTCTGTGTATCTCCCCCCTCTCTATCTCCCCCTCTATCTCCCTCTCTATCTCCCTCTGTGTCTCCCCCCTGAAGCTGTGAGGTGGTGGACGGCCAGCTGGCCAAGATGGCTCCGCTGCACCTTGAGACTCTGAGATTCTCTCTCTGCCTCTGTGTATCTCCCCCTCTCTATCTCCCCTCTCTATCTCCCCCCTCTATCTCCCCCCTGAAGCTGTGAGGTGGTAGACGGCCAGCTGGCCAAGATGGCTCCGCTGCACCTTGAGACTCTGAGATTCTCTCTCTGCCTCTGTGTATCTCCCCCCTCTATCTCCCCTCTCTATCTCCCCTCTCTATCTCCCCCCTCTTATCTCCCCTCTCTATCTCCCCTCTATCTCCCCCCCACTGTGTCTCCCCCCTGAAGCTGTGAGGTGGTGGACGGCCAGCTGGCCAAGATGGCTCCGCTCCACCTTGAGACTCTGAGATTCTCTCTCTGCCTCTGTGTATCTCCCCTCTCTATCTCCCTCTCTATCTCCCCTCTCTATCTCCCCTCTCTATCTCCCCTCTATCTCCCCCTCTATCTCCCCTCTCCATCTCCCTCTCTATCTCCCCCTCTATCTCCCCCCTGAAGCTGTGAGGTGGTAGACGGCCAGCTGGCCAAGATGGCTCCGCTCCACCTTGAGACTCTGAGATTCTCTCTCTGCCTCTGTGTCTCTCCCCCCTCTATCTCCCCTCTCTATCTCCCCTCTCTATCTCCCCTCTCTATCTCCCCCCCTGAAGCTGCGAGGTGGTAGACGGCCAGCTGGCCAAGATGGCTCCGCTGCACCTTGAGACTCTGAGATTCTCTCTCTGCCTCTGTGTATCTCCCCTCTCTATCTCCCCCCCTCTATCTCCCCTCTCTATCTCCCCTCTCTATCTCCCTCTGTGTCTCCCCCCTGAAGCTGTGAGGTGGTAGACGGCCAGCTGGCCAAGATGGCTCCGCTCCACCTTGAGACTCTGAGATTCTCTCTCTGCCTCTGTGTATCTCCCCCCTCTATCTCCCCTCTCTATCTCCCCTCTCTATCTCCCCCCTCTCTATCTCCCCTCTCTATCTCCCCTCTATCTCCCCCCTCTATCTCCCCCCTGAAGCTGTGAGGTGGTGGATGGCCAGCTGGCCAAGATGGCTCCGCTCCACCTTGAGACTCGCTTCCTGCGCCTGGACGTGAGCCGGGCGCCCTTCCTGAGCACCCGGCTCCGCCTCCGTGCCGTGCCCACCGTCGCCGTGGTGAGGGGCGGAGCCATCTCCGACTACGTCATCGGAGTCGCCGAGATGGGCGGAGCCAACGGGGCCAGGCCCAGCCCCCAGCTCAGCGCGGCGGAGTTGGAGCGACGGCTCGCCGCAGCTGGGGCCATCTTCCGGAGGTGGGGGGTGGGCGGTGGTGGTAGTGGTGGTGGTGGTGATGGTGGTGGCGGTGGTGGTGGTGGTGGTGGTGGTTGTTGTGGTGGTTGTGGTGGTGGTGATGGTGGTTGTGGTGGTGGTGGTGGTGGTGGCGGTGGTTGTTGTGGTGGTGGTGGCGGTGGTGGTGGTGGTGGTTGTTGTGGTGGTGGCGGTGGTGGTGGTGGCGGTGGTGGTGGTGGTGGTGGTGATGGTGGCGGTGGTGTTGGTGTTGGTGGTGGTGATGATGGTGGTGGTGGTGGTGATGGTGGTGGTGGTAATGGAGGTGGTGGTGGTGGTGATGATGGTGGCGGTGGTGTTGGTGGTGGTGATGATGGTGGTGGTGGTGGTGGTGTTGGCGGTGGTGGTGGTGGTGGTGATGGTGGCGGTGGTGGTGATGGTGGTGGTGGTGGTGGTGATGATGGCGGTGGTGGTGGTGATGGAGGTGGTGGTGGTGATGATGGTGGCGGTGGTGTTGGTGGTGGTGGTGGTGATGGTGGCGGTGGTGTTGGTGGTGGTGGTGGTGATGATGGTGGTGGTGGTGATGGTGGTGGTGGTAATGGAGGTGGTGGTGGTGATGATGGTGGTGGTGGTGGTGTTGGCGGTGGTGGTGGTGGTGGTGGTGATGGTGGTGGTGTTGGCGGTGGTGGTGGTGGTGGTGGTGTTGGCGGCGGTGGTGGCGGTGACGGTTATTATCGAGCCGATTCCTCCCATGCCTTCCTGATGGCCTCCAACCCAGGTGTCCACCTCATGAACCACTCGGGCATTGATGTCGCCCAACCTGACGACCCCATCCCGAGGGGGCCACTTTAACTAGCGCCTGTGGCAGCAGGGACGCCCATTGAAGGCACGTCTCGCTGTGCGGCCCACGTGCTTGCAAAATATGCCGACACGCTGTTCCGGCACCGGCGCATCATCCACACAACATCGCTGTGGACTGCTCGCCGGGTAGCAAGCGAGAAAATCTGCCGGGCTGCGTAGCGACGGAGCAGCGGATGATGATGCGGGCCGACGTCCGCATCATCTCCTCCAGCCAGAGAGCCTGGCTGGAGGAGGAGGAGGAGGAGGTGAGACAACGTCACGGGTCGAGGTTGGGGACAGTGAAAGGGACAGTGAAGCAATGATGAAGTGATAAAAATATAAAGCAATAAAAATTATTATTCTTGGTTTCTCTGGGTAAAGGCACCACCGCGTAGAAGGGAAACAATGGAGTGATAAAAATATAAAGCAATAAAATTATTATTCTTGGTTTCTTTGGGTAAAGTCACCACCGCGTAGAAGGGAAACAATAAAATGATAAAAATATAAAACAATAAAATTATTATTCTTGGTTCTTTGGGTAAAGTCACCACCGCGTAGAAGGGAAACAATAAAATAATAAAAATATAAAACAATACAATTATTATTCTTGGTTTCTTTGGGTAAAGTCACCACGTAGAAGGGAAACAATAAAATGATAAAAATATAAAACAATAAAATTATTATTCTTGGTTTCTCTGGGTAAAGGCACCACCGCGTAGAAGGGAAACAATGGAGTGATAAAAATATAAAGCAATCAAATTATTATTCTTGGTTTCTTTCGGTAAAGTCACCATGTAGAAGGGAAACAATAAAATGATAAAATATAAAACAATACAATTATTATTCTTGGTTTCTCTGGGTAAAGTCACCACCGCGTAGAAGGGAAACAATGAAGTGATAAAAATATAAAACAATAAAATTATTATTCTTGGTTTCTTTGGGTAAAGTCACCACCGCGTAGACGGGAAACAATGAAGTGATAAAAATATAAAGCAATCAAATTATTATTCTTGGTTTCTTTGGGTAAAGTCACCACCGCATAGACGGGAAACAATAAAATAATAAAAATATAAAACAATAAAATTATTATTCTTGGTTTCTTTGGGTAAAGTCACCATCGCGTAGAAGGGAAACAATGGAGTGATAAAAATATAAAGCAATCAAATTATTATTCTTGGTTTCTTTGGGTAAAGTCACCACCGCGTAGAAGGGAAACAATGGAGTGATAAAAATATAAAGCAATCAAATTATTATTCTTGGTTTCTTTGGGTAAAGTCACCACCGCGTAGAAGGGAAACAATAAAATAATAAAAATATAAAACAATAAAATAATAAAAACATAAAACAATAAAAACATTAATAAACATTATTCTTGGTTCTTTAGGTAAAGTCGCCATGTAGAAGGGAAACAATAAAATAATAAAAATATAAAACAATAAAATTATTATTCTTGGTTCTTTGGGTAAAGTCACCACGTAGAAGGGAAACAAAATAATAAAAATATAAAACAATACAATTATTATTCTTGGTTCTTTGGGTAAAGTCACCACGTAGAAGGGAAACAATAAAATGATAAAAATATAAAACAATACAATTATTATTCTTGGTTTCTTTTGGTAAAGTCACCACCGCGTAGAAGGGAAACAATAAAATAATAAAAATATAAAACAATAAAATCCTCACGAAGTTTCGACTGCAACACAAGAAGCAATCGTCATCAGGTGTGAACAACACAGCAAGAAAATTTGAAGAAAGTGGCGGGTTATTTTCAACGTTAGCACCACGGAGAGCGATTTGGCAGTCATTCAGATGGACGAGTCCATCTGTGTTCGGAAAAGAGGAGGGGGGGAGACGAAAATAATGGATGGGGTCTGAAAGCCACCGTAAGCGTGAACAATCAATGAAGACCCGAAATGGTTTATCAAATCCTTCCAATGATTGCTAAGCCAGAATCCATCTTCTCCGTTGAAATTGTCTCTGTGTTTGTATATGTGGATAGCCTCATGAACGAATCTCTCATGGTAACCGTAAGCGTGAACAATCAATGAAGACCCCGAAATGGTTTATCAAATCCTCCCAATGATTGCTAAGCCAGAATCCATCTTCTCGGTTGAAATTGTCTCCGTGTTTGTATATGTTGATAGCCTCATGAACGAATCTCTCATGGTAACCGTAAGCGTGAACAATCAGTGAAGACCCCAAATGGTTTATCAAATCCTTCCAATGATTGCTCAGCCAGAATCCATCTTCTCCGTTGAAATTGTCTCTGTGTTTGTATATGTGGAGAGCCTCATGAACGAATCTCTCATGGTAACCGTAAGCGTGAACAATCAATGAAGACCCCGAAATGGTTTATCAAATCCTTCCAATGATTGCTAAGCCAGAATCCATCTTCTCCGTTGAAATTGTCTCTGTGCTTGTATATGTGGATAGCCTCATGGACGAATCTCTCATGGTAACCGTAAGCGTGAACAATCAATGAAGACCCCGAAATGGTTTATCAAATCCTTCCAATGATTGCTAAGCCAGAATCCATCTTCTCCGTTGAAATTGTCTCTGTGTTTGTGTATGTGGATAGCCTCATGAACGAATCTCTCATGGTAACCGTAAGTGTGAACAATCAATGAAGACCCCGAAATGGTTTATCAAATCCTTCCAATGATTGCTAAGCCAGAATCCATCTTCTCCGTTGAAATTGTCTCCGTGCTTGTATATGCGAATAGCCTCGTGGACGAATCTCTCACGGTAGCCAGATGGCTTGCAGAGAACCTCTGTCTTGGCTATTATTATTATTATTATTCCCCACGAACTTTGCTCATGTGACCAGGACTTTACGTGAAGGAATGGCACAAATGCGCACCACCCCTTCTCATTGACAGTAGTTTCATTTCAAAATGTCCTTGTCCTGCTCACAAAAGCAAAGTTTGTGTTGGAATGACATCCACTTGCTGTGCCTTTTGAGGCGCGAGCAGTTAGGAAATAACACTTCCTACCCAGGAACAAACGCAAATATATATTTTCGGTAAAGTCACGCAGAAGGGAAACAAGAAAGTACAAAAATATAAAAATATAAAACAATAAAATTCTCACGACGTTTCAACTGCAACACAGGCAACCGCCATCGGTCGAAACGTCGCGAGATTTGTATTGTTTCACATATTTTTATTCTGTTATCGTCTCCCCTTCTACGCGGTGGCCGCTTTACCGACGGAACCAACGGCATGGATCCCTGCAGTCACGAAAGCTTTTAAGTCGAAATCTGTATTTTGTCTCACGGTGTTATTGGTCCCGAAGAAGCCACCCCGCCACCAACCACCCCCCCTTTCTGAGTGCGTGGCTGTGTGCGAGATCTGTGCGGGACGTCACGTAGTCCGATCAGAGACGATCTCCCGAGCGAAATGCCGAGGGGAAGGGGCGGGCGGGCGGGCGGGCGGGCGGGCGTCTTTCCGCTGTCCTCCAGACAGCCTGGTCCCCTTCGCCTGATGAAGGCCGCTTGCGTTGTGGCCGAAACGTCGCGTGATTTTTGTTGTTTTATTTTTTTTTACCTACTACGTGGTGACTTTACCCAATGGTGTGGATCCTAGCAGTCACGAAAGCTTCAAATCTAGAGGCGCGTGGCGTCTGTTTGCACGGACACAAGTGCCTGGACCCGCGGGGATTGTGAAAGGGGAATGCCTTGGTGCGGATAAGGCGTCATCACACAACGCGCATCATTCTCAGCGGCGAGGATTATTCGGCATCGCCTTCGCCAGGCACGCTGAGGAGAGGCTTGCGGAGCCCCAACGCGGTTTCAGACCGGGGCGGGCATGCACGGATGCCATGTTTTCTGTCCGTCTGCTACAGCAGAGGTGTAGGGAATTCCCGCAAGGCCTACGTCTCTGCTTTATTGACCTGGTCAAGGCACTATGATGCCATCCAGTAGGCCAGGGCTTCTGGGTCGTTCTTCGTGCTTTCGGAGTCCCTGACCCTCTGCTCATGATCATTAAGGACCTTCATGATGGTGAGCGGGCCCGGGTAAAACTACGTGGGCCGGGAGTCAGAGCCTTTCCCTGTACACCTTGGGGTGCGACAGGGATGTCCTCTGGCTCCCACATTATTTAACATCTATTTTGACCACGTAGTTCGTGAAGCCTTCAATAGCTGTACCGGGGGAATCTCCATATGGTACAGATATAATGGGAGGCTGATCGATGCCGGGGTGCGGTCAAGGGATGGCTCCTTATTGCTCAACCACGTTATGTATGCCGGTGATTTGGTAATAGCTGCTCAGTCAGAGGAGGAGTTGGAGACGCTGCTGCTGAGACTGGAGCGTGCCACTAAGAGGTGGGGCCTTACCATCAGCCCCACAATAACTAAGCACCTGCCTGGGTATTTTGTACCATTGGACACTCCACCCCCACAACTCCCAATCAGTGATGGGGCAGTTGTGGAGAGAGTGGAGAGTTTCCCATACCTGGGCAGTGTGCTTATGACCGGCTCCAGTTTAACAGCAGAGGTCTCACTCCGAATCAGTCGAGCGGCAATATCTTTTCATCGGTTGCGTAACGCTGTGTGGAAGCTACCTGGTCTGTCGCTCCGCACTAAGCTTCAGGTCTTCTCGGCCACGGTCATTCCCTCCCTTCTCTACGCTTGCGAAACGTGGACCCCCCTAATGGAACATCTTCGCCGGTTAGAAACATTTAGGCTGGCCTGCCTACAATCCATCCTGGGTTTAACCAGGCTGGATTGTGTGAGGAGCTCACAAATCCTTGAAAGATCTGGGCACGGTCCCATCGGTGAGCTCCTCCGGCAGGCAAGGCTGCGTTGGCTGGGTCATGTAGCCCGCATGCCCAGCCACCACATGCCGAAACAGCTTTTGTTCGGCCGGATCGAGGGGGCTAAACGGGCGCGGCACGGGCTAGAGAAGAGATGGAGTGATGTGGTACAGGAGGACGTGGAGCTGAGTGGACTTGCCGATGACCGATACCAGCGGTGTCAAGATCGGCCTCTGTGGAGGAGGCTCGTGAAGGACGCTACTGGGCAGTTTGAGGCAGTCGCCCTCCAACAACAACGGAGGGCGGAGGAGCGACGCTCACAACAACGAGCGGAGCGCCGGGTGGCTAAAGCACAGCAGGTTGGCACAGTAGGGGGCACAGGTGGTGCATCAGCCAGTCATCTCAGTCAGTCGACCCGTGGCACCTGCTGGGTCTGCCCCGTGACCTCCTGCCAGCGGGCGTTCGACACTTCACGTGGCCTCAGGGTGCACATAGCCTGGCACAAGCGTCGTGGTGACGTCACCGCCACTTAGTGGCGAATGGCGGTTGTTGTTGTTGTTGTCACTGTGTGTGTCTCTGTGTGTGTCTCTGTGTGTGTGTGTCTCTGTGTGTGTCTCTGTGTGTGTCTCTGTGTGTATCTCTGTGTGTGTCTCTGCGCGTGTCTCTGTGTGTGTCTCTGTGTGTGTCACTGTATGTGTCTCTGTGTGTGTCTCTGTGTGTGTCTCTGTGTGTCTCTGTGTGTCTCTGTGTGTGTGTCTCTGTGTGTGTCTCTGTGTGTGTGTCTCTGTGTGTGTGTCTCTGTGTGTGTCTCTCTGTGTGTGTCTCTGTGTGTGTCACTGTGTGTCACTGTGTGTGTCACTGTGTGTGTCTCTGTGTGTGTGTCTCTGTGTGTGTGTGTCTCTGTGTGTGTGTGTCACTGTGTGTGTGTCTCTGTGTGTGTCTCTGTGTGTGTCTCTGTGTGTGTGTCTCCGTGTGTGTCACTGTGTGTCTCTGTGTGTGTCTCTGTGTGTGACTGTGTCTCTGTGTGTGACTGTGTCTCTGTGTGTGACTGTGTCTCTGTGTGTGTCTCCGTGTGTGTCTCTGTGTGTGTGTGTGTCTCTGTGTGTGTCTCTGTGTGTGACTGTGTCTCTGTGTGTGTGTGTCTCTGTGTGTGTCTCTGTGTGTGTGTGTGTGTCACTGTGTGTCTCTGTGTGTGTCTCTGTGTGTGTCTCTGTGTGTGACTGTGTCTCTGTGTGACTGTGTCTCTGTGTGTGTCTCTGTGTGTGTCTCTGTGTGTGCAGCAGTGACGCTGCTGGAGACCCCCCAGGCAGTGGTGGTGGTGCCCACCCCCCACGCACCACCTTCACCCACGCTGCCAAGAAGACGTCGATCCGGGCACAACACCGCAACACCGCTGACTCAGACTCAGACTGACTCAGACTCAGACTGACTCACTCACTCACTAGGACTCACTCACTCAGACTCACTCACTCACTCAGACTGACTCACTAGGACTGACTCAGACTCAGACTGACTCACTCAGACTGACTCAGACTCAGACTGACTCACTCGGACTCACTCAGACTCAGACTGACTCACTCACTCACTCACTAGGACTCACTCACTCAGACTCACTCACTCACTCAGACTGACTCACTAGGACTGACTCAGACTCAGACTGACTCACTCAGACTGACTCAGACTCAGACTGACTCACTCAGACTGACGCAGACTCAGACTGACTCACTCAGACTGACTCAGACTCAGACTGACTCACTCGGACTCACTCAGACTCACTCAGACTGACTCACTCAGACTCACTCACTCAGACTCGCTCAGACTCACTCACTCAGACTGACTCACTCAGACTCATTCACTCAGACTCACTCAGACTCACTCACTCAGACTCACTCACTCAGACTCACTCACTCAGACTCACTCACTCAGACTCACTCAGACTCACTCAGACTCACTCACTCAGACTCACTCAGACTGACTCACTCACTCAGACTCACTCAGACTCACTCACTCAGACTCACTCAGACTCACTCACTCAGACTCACTCACTCAGACTGACTCACTCAGACTCACTCACTCAGACTCGCTCAGACTCACTCACTCAGACTGACTCACTCAGACTCATTCACTCAGACTCACTCAGACTCACTCACTCAGACTGACTCACTCACTCAGACTGACTCACTCACTCACTCAGACTGACTCACTTGGACTGACTCACTCAGACTCACTCAGACTGACTCACTCAGACTCACTCAGACTCACTCACTCAGACTCACTCACTCAGACTGACTCACTCAGACTCACGCACTCAGACTCACTCACTCATTCAGACTCACTCACTCAGACTCACTCACTCAGACTCACTCGGACTGACTCACTCGGACTGACTCACTCACTCAGACTGACTCACTCAGACTGACTCACTCACTCAGACTCACTCACTCTGACTCACTCACTCTGACTCACTCACTCAGACTTACTCACTCAGACTCACTCACTCACTCAGACTCACTCAGACTCACTCAGACTCACTCAGACTGACTCACTCAGACTGACTCACTCAGACTCACTCACTCAGACTCACTCACTCAGACTCACTCAGACTCACTCAGACTGACTCACTCAGACTCACTCAGACTCACTCACTCAGACTGACTCACTCACTCAGACTCACTCACTCACTCAGATTCACTGACTCACTCAGACTGACTCACTCACTCAGACTGACTCACTCAAACTCACTCACTCAGACTGACTCACTCGGACTGACTCACTCACTCAGACTGACTCACTCACTCAGACTCACTCACTCAGACTGACTGACTCACTCGGACTGACTCACTTGGACTGACTCACTCGGACTGACTCACTCACTCAGACTGACTCACTCACTCAGACTCACTCAGACTGACTGACTCACTCGGACTGACTCACTTGGACTGACTCACTCGGACTGACTCACTCACTCACTTAGACTCACTCAGACTCACTCACTCACTCCGACTGACTCACTCACTCACTCAGACTGACTCAAACTGGCTCACTCACTCAGACTGACTCACTCACTCAGACTGACTCACTCACTCAGACTCACTCACTCAGACTGACTGACTCACTCGGACTGACTCACTTGGACTGACTCACTCGGACTGACTCACTCACTCACTTAGACTCACTCAGACTGACTCACTCACTCACTCCGACTGACTCACTCACTCAGACTGACTCAAACTGGCTCACTCACTCAGACTGACTCACTCACTCAGACTCACTCACTCAGACTCACTCACTCACTCAGACTGACTCACTCAAACTGACTCACTCAGACTGACTCACTCGGACTGACTCACTCACTCAGACTGACTCACTCAGACTCACTCACTCACTCAGACTCACTCACGCAGACTGACTGACTCACTCAGACTGACTCACTCGGATTGACTCACTCAGACTGACTCACTCACTCAGACTGACTCACTCACTCAGACTGACCCACTCACTCACCCACTCACTCACCCACCCGCTCACCACCCATCCGCTCACCCACTCGCCCACTCACTCGCTCACCCACTCATCACTCACCCGCTCACCACTCACCCGCTCACCCACTCACCACCCATTCACCACCCACTCACTCACCCACTCACCCACTCGCTCACCCACTCACCACCCACTCACTCACTCGCTCACCCACTCACCACCCACTCACTCACCCACTCACTCACCCACTCGCTCACCCACTCACCACCCACTCACCACCCACTCACCCACTCACTCACCCACTCACTCACCCACTCACCCACCCACTCACTCACCCACTCACTCACCCACTCACCCACTCGCTCACCCACTCACCACCCACTCACCACCCACTCACTCACCCACTCACTCACCCACTCACCCACTCGCTCACCCACTCACCACTCACTCACTCACTTTCTCACTCACTCACCCACTCGCTCACCCACTCACCACCCACTCACTCACTCACTCTCTCACTCACCCACTCACTCATTCACTACTCCCTCACTCACTCAGACTGACTCACTCACTGGGACTCACTCAGACTAACTCACTCAGACTCACTCACTCACTCAGACTCACTCAGACCGACTCAGAACTAAGTCTGCATGCAGGTCGCCCCTCCCCCCCCCCCCCCCAGGGTCCAGATCCCAGCGTTGTGTCGTAAAACCCCTCCACCACCCTGTTTCGACAAAGGCACGAATACAAGTGGAGAATTAACACTGGTCTTGTCGCTGTGGATGGTGATGATGGTGATGTGGATGGTGGTGATGGTGGTGGTTGTGATGATGGTGATGGTGGTGGTGATGGTGGTGGTGATGATGGTGATGGTGGTGGTGATGGTGATGGTGGTGAATACAAGTGGAGAACTAACACCGCTCTTGTCGCTGTGGATGGCGGTGGTGATGGTGGTTATGGCAATGGCGGTGATGGTGGTGGTGACGGTGATGATGGTGGTGGTGACGGTGATGCTGGTGGTGATGGTGGTGGTGATGGTGGTGGTGATGATGGTGGTGATGATGATGGTGGTGATGATGGTGGTGATGATGGTGGTGGTGACGCTGGTGGTGACGCTGGTGGTGATGGCTGGTGGTGATGATGGTGGTGGTGGTGATGGTGGTGGTGATGATGGTGGTGGTGACGCTGGTGGTGACGCTGGTGGTGATGTTGATGGCTGGTGGCGATGGCTGGTGGTGACGCTGGTGGTGATGGTGGTGGTGATGGTGGTGGTGATGGTGGTGGTGATGATGGTGGTGACGCTGGTGGTGGTGGTGGTGATGATGGTGGTGGTGATGATGGTGGTGGTGACGCTGGTGGTGACGGCTTGCGGCGACGCTGGTGGCGATTATGACGACGATGGCGGCGGCGGCAATGGCGGTGCCGCGGGCCAAACAACTAGAGGAGACACTTCTCCGAGTCAACTGCGGAGCGCTTTCTAACAACAAATCCCGAACACAGTTGGGGTGAGCGGGTCCCTCGCACCCTGTGCCCCAAGGACGTCGCCGCCCCCTCCGGACTAACGCGCCTCTCGGCCGGCTAAGCCGACCCCGCCCTCGGGCGGAGCTTTGGACGTCTCGGCGGTCTCATCCCGAGCCTGCTCGCGGCTTCGGGGGGCCCCCTCTTGGGGCTCTTCCATCCGGGAGACTTTGCCTCAAGGGCAACACATCGCGTGTTAGCGTGGTGTGTGGGGTTTTTGGTTTGCTTGCTTGCTTGCTTGCATTTTGACCCGCGGGTATCGCGGTTCACGCGGTAAAACGTGAATCCTCGTGGGAAAAAAAAAATGGTTTTCAGTTTCGTTGCAAGGTAAAAGGGGGAAAACCCTGTGGTTATTATTATTACGTTTTGGTACTGGTAAAGCAGGTCTAATGATGATGTAGATGCTCATTACGTTGATAGCGGCATTGTCTCTGAGCTGTGTGACGCCTTCTGGCGTCCTCTGGTCGAGCACCAATTGGGTCGAGGCTCAACAAGAAAGCCGTCCCTTGGTGTGGACCAATCGGTGTCAAGGGCAACGCATCATTATCATAGTGTGTGTGGTTTTTAGTTTGCTTGCATTTTGACCCGCGGGTATCGCGGTTCACGTGGTAAAACGTGAATCCTCGTGGAAAAAAAAAATGGTTTTCAGTTTCGTTGCAAGGTAAAAGGGGGAAAACCCTGTTATTATTACGTTTTGGTACTGGTAAAGGAGGTCTGATGATGATGATGATGTAGATGTTCATTACTACTTTGATAGCGGCATTGTCTCTGAGCTGTGTGACGCCTTTTGGCGTCGTCTGGTCGAGCACCAATTGGGTCGAGGCTCAGAAAGCCGTGCCTTGGTGTGGACCAATCGGTGTCAAGGGCAACGCATCATTATCATAGTGTGTGTGGTTTTTAGTTTGCTTGCATTTTGACCCGCGGGTATCGCGGTTCACGCGGTAAACACGAATCCTCGTGAAAAAATGGTTTCAGTTTCGTTGCCAGATAAAAGGGGGAAAACCCTGTTATTATTATTACGTTTTGGTACTAGCAAAGGAGGTCTAATGATGATGTAGATACTCACCCCGAGCCCTCATTACTACTTTGATAGCGGCATTGTCTTTGAGCTGTGTGACGCCTTTTGGCGTCATCTGGTCGAGCACCAATTGGGTGAGAGTGGAGAGCTTCCCTATTGCTCAACCACGTTACGTATGCCGATGATCTGGTAATCGCTGCTCACTCAGAGGAGGAGTTGCCAGATAAAAGGGGAAAAAACCCTGTTTATTATTATTACGTTTTGGTACTGGCAAAGAAGGTCTAATGATGATGTAGATGCTCACCCCGAGCCCTCATTACTACTTTGATAGCGGCATTGTCTTTGAGCTGTGTGACGCCTTCTGGCGTCATCTGGTCGAGCACCAATTGGGTCGAGGCTCAACAAGAAAGCCGTCCCTTGGTGTGGACCAATCAGCGTCAAGGACAACGCATCATATATATTATCATAGTGTGTGGTGTGTTTTGTTTGCATTTTGACTGCGGGTATTGTGGTTAATGCGGTAAACACGAATCCTCGTACAAAAAAAGGTTTCAGTTTTGTTGCAAGGTAAAAGGGGAAAACCCTTGTTGTTATTATTATTATTACGTTTTGGTACTGGTAAAGGAGGTCTAATTGATGACTGCCGGGACCGTTGGGAGCTTTTTGCGCAGGGCGGCGGTTCGGCCCCGGACCCCGGCCGCAACTTCCTTCCGGAACCTTCCGGAAGGACTTGGCGGGGGTGATGTCAAATCCACCACCCCCCTCCCCTCCTGGGGTCTTGGGGTCTGTACCTCTGGACGTGGCGTTCCACAGGGGGTAGCCGTGTGGCGCTATGGACCAGAGTCTCTTAGCAGTTGGGGCTCAGTCCCATATGTGCCCCCTATTGGCACGTGGCTGGTACTAGCGGCTAACTGCGTGGGAGTGGCGCATCAAATAACACCTTTATGCAGTGGTGGTAAATGGTGATGGTATTGACGGTGGTAGTGGTAAATGGTGGTGGTAATGACGGTGGTAATGGTGGTGGTGGTAATGACGGTGGTGATGGTGGTGGTGGTGGTGGTAAATGGTGGTGGTAATTACGGTGGTGGTAATGATTGTGGTGGTGTTGGTGGTAATGACGGTGGTAATGGTGGTGGTGGTGGTAAATGGTGGTGGTAATTACGGTGGTGGTAATGGTTGTGGTGGTGTTGGTGGTAATGATGGTGGTGGTAATGACGGTGGTAATGGTGGTGGTAATGACGGTGGTGATGGTGGTGGTGGTGGTAAGTGGTGGTGGTAATTACGGTGGTGGTAATGATTGTGGTGGTGTTGGTGGTAATGATGGTGGTGGTAATGACGGTGGTAATGGTGGTGGTGGTAATGACGGTGGTGATGGTGGTGGTGGTAATGACGGTGGTGGTGGTGGTAAATGGTGGTGGTAATGATTGTGGTGGTGTTGGTGGTAATGATGGTGGTGGTAATGACGGTGGTAGTGGTGGTGGTAAATGGTGGTGGTAATGACGGTGGTAATGGTGGCGGTAATGATGGTGGTGGTAATGATTGTGGTGGTGGTAATGATGATGGTGGTGGTGGTATATGGTGGTTATAATGATTGTGGTGGTGATGGTGGTGATGGTGGTAATGATGATGGTGATGATGGTGGTGATGGTGGTGGCGCCGGTGATGGAGGTGGTGGTGATGGTGGTGGTGGTGATTATGATGATGGTCCCGGTAAATTGTGGTGGTGGTGGTGATGGTGTAGAGACGTCAACAGAGTCACCATGGTGTGTCCGCCATCTCCACGTGCACCAGCAGGTGAATGTGTAATAGTAATAATAATAATAAAAGGGGTTTTCACCTTTTTACTGGCAACAAAACTGAAACCTCTTTTTTCACGAGGATTCACGATTACCGCGTTAACCACAATACCTGCGGTCAAAATGCAAACAAAAAAACACCACACACTATGATAATATATGATGCGTTGTCCTTGACACTGATTGGTCCACACCAAGGGACGGCTTTCTGTTGCCAGAAAAAAGGGGAAAACCCCTATTATTATTATTATTACATTTTGGTACTGGCAAAGGTGGTCTAATGATGATGATGTAGATGCTCACCCCGAGCCCTCATTACTACTTTGATAGCGGCATTGTCTCTGAGCTGTGTGACGCCTTTTGGCGTCATCTGGTCGAGCACCAATTGGGTGAGAGTGGAGAGCTTCCCTATTGCTCAACCACGTTACGTATGCCGATGATCTGGTAATAGCTGCTCACTCAGAGGAGGAGTTGGAGACGCTGCTGCTGAGACTGGAGCGTGCCACTAGGAGATGGGGCCTTACCATCAGCCCTACCAAAACTAAGCACCTGCCTGGGTATTTTGTACCATCGGACACTCCACCCCCACAACTCCCAATCGGTGATGGGGCAGTTGTGGAGAGAGTGGAGAGTTTTCCATCCCTGGGCAGTGTGCTTATGACCGGCTCCAGTTTAACAGCAGAGGTCTCACTCCGAATCAGTTGAGCGGCAATATCTTTTCATCGGTTGCGTAACGCTGTGTGTAAGCTACCTGGTCTGTCGCTCCGCACTAAGCTTCAGGTATTCTCGGCCACGGTCATTCCCTCCCTTCTCTACGCTTGCAAAACGTGGACCCCCCCTAATAGAGCATCTTCACCGGTCAGAAACATTTAGGCTGGCCTGCCTACGATCCATCCTGGGTTTAACCAGCAGGCTGGATTGCGTGAGGTGCTCGCAAATCCTTGAAAGGTCTGGGCAAGGTCCATCGGTGAGCTCCTCCGGCAGGCAAGGCTGCGTTGGCTGGGTCATGTAGCCCGCATGCCCAGTCCAACGCATGCCGAAACAGTTTTTGTTCGGCCGGATTGAGGGGGCTAGACGGGCGCGGCACGGGCTAGAGAAGAGATGGAGTGATGTGGTACAGGAGGACGTGGAGCTGAGTGGACTTGCCGATGACCGGTACCAGCGGTGTCAAGATCGGCCTCTGTGGAGGAGGCTCGTGAAGGATGCTACTGGGCAGTTGGAGGCAGTCGCCCTCCAACAACAACGGAGGGTGGAGCAGCGACGCTCACAACAACGAGCGGAGCGCCGGGTGGCTAAAGCACAGCGGGTTGGCACAGTAGGGGGCACAGGTGGTGCATCAGCCAGTCATCTCGGTCGACTCGTGGCACCTGCTGGGTCTGCCCCGTGACCTCCTGCCAGCGGGCGTTCGACACTTCACGTGGCCTCAATGTGCACATGGCCTGGAATAAGCGTCGTGGTGACATCACCGCCACTTAGTGGCGAATGGCGGTTGTGTGTATATATGTGTGTGTGCATATATATCCGTGTGTATCTGTGTATATCTGTGTGTATCTGCGTATCTCTGTGTGTGTGTATATATATCTGTGTGCATCTGTGTTTATCTGCATGTGTATCTGTGTATATCTGCGATGCTTGTAGCAACCCACAGCGGCCAAATGGGGGCTCTGGATGGGTACGAGGGGCTGGTAACCCCTCCACCTTCAATAAATTACCACAAAACCAAGTTTAAAATATCTAATAAGCTTGTGCCGGAGGCCCCGGGGGGACAGGCGTCTATGACGTCTCCTGGCCAAACCCCAATTAACGGAGCCAGGAGATTGAATCTCAACCCTTGGGGCTCCTCCAGAAACAACGAAAAGCCATTTCGTGTGGCCACATGGAATGTTCGAACGCTCACTGCGGAGGAGAGGCTGCCACTCCTCTGTCGGGAGCTGGACCGGTACCGCCTGGATCTCTATGGTATGCAGGTGCACGGGCTCTGGCTCCTGCCACCATGAGGGGTGGACAGTCCTCTACTCAGGGCAGCAGACTGCCAAACAACAGGGAGTGGCTCTTCTTCTGAACAAAATAATGAAGGGGGCGTGGGAGCGTGGCGGTGAGGTGTGGGAAGCTGTAAGCCCCAGGCTACTTGGGGCTCGCCTTCCCGTCAACCAGAGGCGAGGAGTGGTGGTCGTGGTTACTTATGCCCCCACCTAAGACGAACATCCGTGGAGGGATGCAGGCAAAGCCGATGACTCAGATGCCTTCTATGACCTCCTGTCACAGGTGTTGGCTAAAGTGGCCCTTCGATATAGAGTCATCCTGTTAGGCTACTTTAATGCCTGAGTTGGTCATGATGCTGGCACCTGGTCTGGAGTGAATGGAGGACATGGGCCAGATCAGCTCAATAATAATGGAAGGAGGCTGCTAGAATTATGTGCAGCCCATGGGCTTGTATTTACCAACACGCTGTTATTGGATCGACGCATCCACACATCATGAATGCATGCTGGGTCCAAGCAAGAACATCTGCTGGACTATATAGTTACAGAAGCGCAGATGTGGGCCCATGTCCTTGACACCAGGACCTACCGTGTAGCTGATCTGCCTACTGACCATCGGCTTGTCACCTGTAAGATGCGCCTGCCATTCTTCTACTCCGGTGGTGGGTGTACACCCAGGACCCCATTTAACCTTTGGTGGCATGGTCTCAGCTAGCTGATGGAAGTTGCAAGCGAGAATTTCATCGTCGCTTGCGGCTGGGATTGGCATCGTACCCCACTCCTCCTGATGTCGAGGGTAAATGGGCGAGGTTTAGTACTGTGACTCATGCAGCTGCAATGGCTGCTTTAGGTACGTGGTCCAGACCTCAACAGAGACCCTGACTGACAGAGGAGGTGTTCAGGATGGTTGAGAAAAAGCGACAGGCCCACTGTCATCGGCTACAGAATCCCACGTCTGAGAATGAGGAGGCTTACCGCAGCCTTCGCTCGGAGGTTCAGAGAGCCATGAGGTGCTGCAAGGATGGGTGGTGGTCGCGGGTTGCTGAGGAGATGGAGTCTGCCTCAGTGGCCCGCGATCACAAATCGCTCTTTAATTCCATCAAAAAAGTAACCTGCAGCGCCACACCTCTTACCATCATTAGGGGAATGAACGGTGATCCAATCTCTGACCCCCAGGAACAGGTTTGCAGATTTGCTGGGCATTTCTGTGAGGTCCTGGGGGAGGGGACATCCCTCAGCCTGGATAACAACGTCAGACAAAGTGGGGATGACCCTGCTGAGGCTGCGGTGCCTCAAATATTGGAAGAAGTCACCCCCTTTGAGTGGCTGGCTGAGGTGCCATCTGTTGAGGAAGTACTGAGGGCGATCCGGAGTCTGAGACGAGGAAAGGCAGCGGGCAGAGATGATCTCCCAAGCGAAATGCTGAGGGAGGGTGGCGTTTGTGCACAGACTGCCCTATATGACATCATAACAATGGACGGGTTCCGCAGGATTGGAAGGATGCCCTGGTGGTCCCCCTCTTTTAGAAGGGGGACCGCACAGACTGTAACAACTACAGAGGCATCTCACTCCTCAGTGTGCCGGGAAAGGTCCTGGCAAGGATTATTCAGCATCGCCTTGCCAGGCACGCTGAAGAGAGGCTTGCGGAGCCCCAATGCGGTTTCAGGAACGGGCGGTCCTGCACAGATGCCATATTTTCTGTCCGTCTGCTACAGCAGAGGTGTAGGGAATTCCACCAAGACCTACATCTCTGCTTTATTGACCTGGTCAAGGCCTATGATACCATCAGTAGGCCTGGGCTCTGGGTTGTTCTTCGTGCTTTCGGAGTCCCTGACCCTCTGCTCATGATCATTAAGCACCTTCATGATGGTGAGCGGGCCCGGGTAAAACTACGTGGCCAGGAGTCCGAGCCATTCCCTGTACACCTTGGGGTGCGACAGGGATGTCCTCTGGCTCCCACATTATTTAACATCTATTTCGACCACGTAGTCCGTGAAGCCTTCAATAGCTGTACCGGGGGAATCTCCATTTGGTACAGATATAATGGGAGGCTGATCGATGCCTGTGTGCGGTCAAGCGATGGCTCCCTATTGCTCAACCACGTTATGTATGCCAATGAACTGGTAATTGCTGCTCACTCAGAGGAGGAGTTGGAGGTGCTGCTGCTGAACCTGGAGCGTGCCACTAAGAGATGGGGCCTTACCATCAGCCCCACCAAAACTAAGCACCTGCCTGGATATTTTCTACCATCGGGCAACCCAACCACACATCTCCCAATCGGTGATGGGGCAGTTGTGGAGAGAGTGGAGAGTTTCCCATACTTGGGCAGTGTGCTTATGACCGGCTCCAGTTTAACAGCAGAGGTCTCACTGCAAATCAGTCGAGCGGCAATATATTTTCATCGGTTGCGTAACGCTGTGTGGAAGCTACCTGGTCTGTCGCTCCGCACTAAGCTTCAGGTCTTCTCGGCCACGGTCATTCCCTCCCTTCTCTACGCTTGCGAAACGTGGACTCCCCTAATGGAACATCTTTGCCAGTTAGAAACATTTAGGCTGGCCTGCCTACGACCCATCCTGTGTTTAACCAGGATGGATTGTGTGCGGAGCTCACAAATCCTTGAAAGATCTGGACAAAGTCCCATCGGTGAGCTCCTCTGGTGGGCAAGGCTGCGTTGGCTGGGTCATGTAGCCCGCACGCCCAGCCATTGAATGCCGAAACAGCTTTTGTTCGGCCGGATCGAGGGGGCTAAACGGGCGCGGCACGGGCTAGAGAAGAGATGGAGTGATGTGGTACAGGAGGACGTGGAGCTGAGTGGACTTGCCGATGACTGGTACCAGCGGTGTCAAGATCGGCCTCTGTGGAGGAGGCTCGTGAAGGATGCTACTGGGCAGTTGGAGGTAGTCGCCCTCCAACAACAACGGAGGGCGGAGGAGCAACGCTCACAACAACGAGCGGAGCGCCGGGTGGCTAAAGCACAGCAGGTTGGCACGGTAGGGGGCACAGGTGGTGCACCAGCCAGTCATCTCAGTCAGTCGACCCGTGGCACCTGGGTCTGCCCCGTGACCTCCTGCCAGCGGACATTCGACACTTCACGTGGCCTCAGGGTGCCCATAGCCTGGCACAAGCGTCGTAGTGACGTCACCGCCACTTAGTGGCGAATGGCGGTTGTTGTTATCTGTGTGTGTATCTCCGCGTGTCTCTGTGTGTATTTCTGTGTGTATCTCTGTGTGTGTATCTCTGTGTGTATCTGTGTGTATCTCTCTGTATTTGTGTGTATCTCTGTGTATCTCTGTGTGTATCTCTCTGTGTGTATCTCTCTGTGTGTATCTCTCTGTGTGTATTTGTGTGTATCTCTGTGTGTATCTCTGTGTGTGTATCTCTGTATGTGTATCTCTGTGTGTGTATCTCTGTGTGTATCTCTGTGTGTGTATCTCTGTGTGTATCTCTGTGTGTGTATCTCTGTGTGTATCTCCGTGTGTATTTGTGTGTATCTCTGTGTGTATCTCTGTGTGTGTATCTCTGTATCTCTATGTGTGTATCTCTGTGTGTATCTGTGTGTATCTCTCTGTGTGTATCTGTGTGTATCTCTCTGTGTGTATCTCTGTGTGTATTTGTGTGTATCTCTGTGTGTATCTCTGTGTGTATCTCTCTGTGTGTATCTCCGTGTGTATCTGTGTGTATCTCTCTGTGTGTATCTCTCTGTGTGTATCTCCGTGTGTATCTGTGTGTATCTCTGTGTGTGTATCTCTGTATGTGTATCTCTGTGTGTATCTCTGTGTGTATCTGTGTGTATCTCTGTGTGTATCTCTGTGTGTATCTCTGTATGTGTATCTCTGTGTGTGTATCTCTGTATCTCTCTGTGTGTATCTCTGTGTGTGTATCTCTGTGTGTGTATTTGTGTGTATCTCTGTGTGTATCTCTGTGTGCATCTCTGTGTGTGTATCTATGTGTGTATCTGTGTGTATCTTTCTGTGTGTATCTCTGTGTGTATTTGTGTGTATCTCTGTGTATCTCTCTGTGTGTATCTCTCTGTGTGTATGTGTGTGTGTGTATTTGTGTGTATCTCTGTGTGTATCTCTGTGTGTGTATCTCTGTATGTGTATCTCTGTGTGTGTATCTCTGTGTGTATCTCTGTGTGTGTATCTCTGTATGTGTATCTCTGTGTGTGTATCTCTCTGTGTGTATCTCTGTGTGTGTATTTGTGTGTATCTCTGTGTGTATCTCTGTGTATGTATCTCTGTGTGTGTATTTGTGTGTATCTCTGTGTGTATCTGTATGTGTGTATCTCTGTGTGTGTATCTCTGTGTGTATCTGTCTGTGTGTATCTCTGTGTGTATGTCTGTGTGTGTATCTCTGTATGTGTATCTCTGTGTGTGTATCTCTGTATCTCTCTGTGTGTATCTCTGTGTGTGTATCTGTGTGTGTATTTGTGTGTATCTCTGTGTGTATCTCTGTGTGTATCTGTCTGTGTGTATCTCTGTGTGTATCTCTGTGTATGTATCTCTGTGTGTGTATCTCTGTGTGTATCTCTATCTCTGTGTGTATCTCTGTGTGTGTATCTCTGTGTGTGTATTTGTGTGTATCTCTGTGTGTATCTCTGTGTGTATCTCTGTGTGTATTTGTGTGTATCTCTGTGTGTGTATCTCTGTGTGTGTATTTGTGTGTATCTCTGTGTGTATCTGTCTGTGTGTATCTCTGTGTGTATCTCTGTGTATGTATCTCTGTGTGTGTATCTCTATCTCTGTGTGTATCTCTGTGTGTGTATCTCTGTGTGTATCTCTCTGTGTGTATCTCTGTGTATGTATCTGTGTGTGTGTATTTGTGTGTATCTGTGTGTATCTCTGTGTGTATCTGTCTGTGTGTATCTCTGTGTGTGTATCTCTATATCTCTCTGTGTGTATCTCTGTGTGTGTATCTGTGTGTGTGTATTTGTGTGTATCTCTGTGTGTATGTCTGTGTGTATCTGTCTGTGTGTATCTCTGTGTGTATCTCTGTGTATATCTCTGTGTATGTATCTCTGTGTGTGTATCTCTATCTCTGTGTGTATCTCTGTGTGTGTATCTCTGTGTGTGTATTTGTGTGTATCTCTGTGTGTATCTCTGTGTGTATCTGTCTGTGTGTATCTCTGTGTGTATCTCTGTGTATGTATCTCTGTGTGTGTATCTCTGTGTGTGTATCTCTATCTCTGTGTTTATCTCTGTGTGTGTATCTCTGTGTGTGTATTTGTGTGTATCTCTGTGTGTATCTCTGTGTGTATCTGTCTGCGTATTTCCCCGTTGCTATGGTGATGCGCTTTGCTTGGTGTCCATGGCAACGGTTACCTTGACATTTTTCCTCCCTGGATTCCCGGGAGAATCACCGAGTCGCTCGCTCGCTCCTCTCTCTCACCCCTCTCTCCCTCCCTCTCTCTTCTCTCTCACCCGTCTCTCACCCCTCCCCACTCTCCCTCCCCTCCCCACTCTCCTCTCTCTCTCTCCCTCCACTCTCCCTCCCCTCTCCCTCCCTCTCTCTCTTCTCTCTCCCTCCCTCCCTCTCCCTCCCTCTCTCTCCCCTCTCTCCCTCCTCTCTCTTCTCTCTCACCCCTCTCCCTCCCTCCCTCTCTCACCCCTCTCTCACCCCTCCCTCTCCCTCCCTCCCCTCTCCCTCCTCTCTCTCTCACCCCTCCCCACTCTCCCTCCCCTCCCCACTCTCCATTCTCTCTCACCCCCTTCTCTCTCCCTCCCTCCACTCTCCCTCCCACTCTCACCTCTCCCACTCTCTCTCTCCCCTCTCCCTCCCTCCCCTCTCCCTCCCACTCTCTCTCACCCCCTTCTCTCTCGCTCCCTCTCTCCCTCCCACTCTCACTCCTCCCACTCTCTCTTCTCTCTCCCCCACTCCCTCCCCTCTCCCTCCCCTCTTCCTCCCTCCCACTCTCTCCCCCCCTTCTCTCTCCCTCCCTCCCCACTCCCTCCCCTCTCCCTCCCTCCCACTCTCTCCCCCTCTCTCTTCTCTCTCTCCCCACTCTCCCTCCCTCCCCTCTCTCTCTTCTCTCTCTCCCCTCTCCCTCCCCTCTCTCACCCCTCCACTCTCCCTCCCACTCTCTCCCTCCCTCCCTCTCTTCTCTCTCACTGAGTATTTTTAAACTCGTTAAATATTTAAGGGCGCGAGTGATGTTCATTATGGTGATGATGGTGGTGGTGATGATGGTGATGGTGGTGATGGTGGTGATGGTGGTGGTGATGGTGATGGTGGTGATGGTGATGGTGGTGATGGTGGTGGTGATGGTGGTGATGGTGGTGGTGGTGATGGTGGTGATGGTGATGGTGGTGATGGTGGTGATGGTGATGGTGGTGATGGTGGTGGTGATGGTGGTGATGGTGGTGGTGATGGTGATGGTGGTGATGGTGGTGATGGTGATGGTGGTAGTGATGGTGGTAGTGATGGTGGTGATGGTGGTGGTGGTGATGGTGGTGGTGGTGATGGTGATGGTGGTGGTGATGGTGGTGGTGATGGTGATGGTGGTGATGGTGGTGGTGATGGTGGTGATGGTGATGGTGGTGATGGTGGTGGTGATGGTGGTGATGGTGGTGGTGGTGGTGGTGATGGTGGTGGTGATGGTGGTGGTGATGGTGATGGTGGTGATGGTGGTGGTGATGGTGGTGATGGTGGTGATGATGATGGTGGTGATGGTGGTGGTGATGGTGGTGATGGTGGTGGTGGTGGTGATGGTGGTGATGGTGGTGGTGATGGTGGTGATGGTGATGGTGGTGATGGTGGTGGTGATGGTGATGGTGGTGATGGTGGTGGTGATGGTGATGGTGGTGGTGATGGTGATGGTGGTGGTGATGGTGGTGGTGATGGTGGTGATGGTGGTGATGGTGGTGGTGATGGTGGTGATGGTGGTGATGGTGGTGGTGATGGTGGTGATGGTGATGGTGGTGATGGTGGTGGTGATGGTGGTGGTGGTGGTGATGGTGGTGGTGGTGGTGATGGTGGTAGTGATGGTGGTGGTGGTGGTGATGGTGGTGATGGTGGTGATGGTGGTGATGGTGATGGTGGTGGTGATGGTGGTGGTGGTGGTGATGGTGGTGGTGATGGTGGTGGTGGTGATGGTGATGGTGGTAGTGATGGTAGTGATGGTGGTGGTGGTGATGGTGGTGATGGTGGTGATGGTGGTGGTGGTGATGATGGTGATGGTGGTGGTGGTGATGATGGTGATGGTGGTGATGGTGGTGCTGGTGGTGGTGGTGATGATGGTGATGGTGGTGGTGATGGTGGTGATGGTGGTGGTGGTGATGGTGGTGATGGTGGTGGTGATGGTGGTGGTGATGGTGGTGGTGATGGTGGTGATGGTGGTGGTGGTAATGATGGTGATGGTGGTGGTGGTGATGGTGGTGGTGGTGATGATGGTGATGGTGGTGGTGATGATGGTGATGGTGGTGATGGTGGTGCTGGTGGTGGTGATGATGGTGATGGTGGTGATGGTGGTGATGGTGGTGATGGTGGTGGTGATGGTGGTGGTGATGGTGGTGATGGTGGTGGTGGTGATGATGGTGGTGGTGGTGATGATGGTGATGGTGGTGATGGTGGTGCTGGTGGTGGTGGTGATGATGGTGATGGTGGTGGTGATGGTGGTGATGGTGGTGATGGTGATGGTGGTGGTGATGGTGGTGGTGGTGATGGTAGTGCTGGTTGTGATCGTTTTTTGACAACAGCAGTACGAATGACGGGGCTCTCGCTCCTGTCCATGGGAACGGGGAAAGTCCACCACCGCGCCCATAGACTGATTACACAGAGACCCATAGACTCACCACACAGAGACCCATAGACTCACCACACAGAGACCCATAGACTCACCACACACAGAGACCCACAGACTCACCACACAGAGACCCATAGACTCACCACTCAGAGACCCATAGACTCACCACACTGAGACCCATAGACTCACCACACAGAGACCACAGACTCACCACACAGAGACCCATAGACTCATCACACAGAGACCCATAGACTCACCACACAGAGACCCATAGACTCATCACACAGAGACCCACAGACTCACCACACAGAGACCCATAGACTCACCACACAGAGAAACACAGACTCACCACACAGAGACCCACAGACTCACCACACAGAGACCCATAGACTCACCACACAGAGACCCACAGACTCATCACACAGAGACCCACAGTCTCACCACACAGAGACCCATAGACTCACCACACAGAGACCCACAGACTCACCACACAGAGACCCACAGATTCACCACACAGAGACCCACAGACTCACCACACAGAGACCCATAGACTCATCATCACACAGAGACCCGTAGCCTCACCACACAGAGACCCATAGACTCACCACACAGAGACCCACAGACTCACCACACAGAGACCCCTAGACTCACCACACAGAGACCCACAGACTCACCACACAGAGACCCACAGACTCACCACACAGAGACCCATAGACTCACCCCACAGAGACCCATAGACTCACCACACAGAGACCCATAGACTCACCACACAGAGACCCATAGACTCACCACACAGAGACCCATAGACTCACCACACAGATACCCATAGACTCACCACACAGAGACCCTTAGACTCACCACACAGAGACCCATAGACTCATCACACAGAGACTTATAGACTCATTACACAGAGACCCACAGACTCACCACACAGAGACCCATAGACTCACCACACAGAGACCCACAGACTCACCACACAGAGACCCATAGACTCATCACACAGAGACCCATAGACTCACCACACAGAGACCCATAGACTCATCACCACACAGAGACCCATAGACTCACCACACAGAGACCCATAGACTCATCACACAGAGACCAATAGACTCACCACACAGAGACCCATAGACTCATTACACAGAGACCCACAGACTCACCACACAGAGACCCATAGACTCACCACACAGAGACCCATAGACTCACCACACAGAGACCCATAGACTCACCACACAGAGACCCATAGACTCACCACACAGAGACCCATAGACTCATCACACAGAGACCCATAGACTCACCACACAGAGACCCATAGACTCACCACACAGAGACCCATAGACTCATTACACAGAGACCCACAGACTCACCACACAGAGACCCACAGATTCACCACACAGAGACCCACAGACTCACCACACAGAGACCCATAGACTCATCATCACACAGAGACCCGTAGCCTCACCACACAGAGACCCATAGACTCACCACACAGAGACCCACAGACTCACCACACAGAGACCCCTAGACTCACCACACAGAGACCCACAGACTCACCACACAGAGACCCACAGACTCACCACACAGAGACCCATAGACTCACCCCACAGAGACCCATAGACTCACCACACAGAGACCCATAGACTCACCACACAGAGACCCATAGACTCACCACACAGAGACCCATAGACTCACCACACAGATACCCATAGACTCACCACACAGAGACCCTTAGACTCACCACACAGAGACCCATAGACTCATCACACAGAGACTTATAGACTCATTACACAGAGACCCACAGACTCACCACACAGAGACCCATAGACTCACCACACAGAGACCCACAGACTCACCACACAGAGACCCATAGACTCATCACACAGAGACCCATAGACTCACCACACAGAGACCCATAGACTCATCACCACACAGAGACCCATAGACTCACCACACAGAGACCCATAGACTCATCACACAGAGACCAATAGACTCACCACACAGAGACCCATAGACTCATTACACAGAGACCCACAGACTCACCACACAGAGACCCATAGACTCACCACACAGAGACCCATAGACTCACCACACAGAGACCCATAGACTCACCACACAGAGACCCATAGACTCACCACACAGAGACCCATAGACTCATCACACAGAGACCCATAGACTCACCACACAGAGACCCATAGACTCACCACACAGAGACCCATAGACTCATTACACAGAGACCCACAGACTCACCACACAGAGACCCATAGACTCACCACACAGAGACCCACAGACTCACCACACAGAGACCCCATAGACTCACCACACAGAGACCCATAGACTCATTACACAGAGACCCACAGACTCACCACACAGAGACCCATAGACTCACCACACAGAGACCCACAGACTCACCACACAGAGACCCATAGACTCATCACACAGAGACCCATAGACTCACCACACAGAGACCCATAGACTCACCACACAGAGACCCATAGACTCACCACACAGAGACCCATAGACTCACCACACAGAGACCCATAGACTCACCACACAGAGACCCACAGACTCACCACACAGAGACCCACAGACTCACCACACAGAGACCCATAGACTCACCACACAGAGACCCACAGACTCACCACACAGAGACCCATAGACTCACCACACAGAGACCCACAGACTCATCATCACACAGTGACCAATAGACTCACCACAGACACAGGTACAAGGATCGATATAATTTATTGATTATTTATTCATCTCCACCCCCCAATCTCTATCCCCTCTACGCGTCACAGGTGGAGCTGTCGATCTCGAGGGGGGGGGCGAGGGGGGGCGAAGGGCGGGGTTACTACTCGGGCTCGGCAGGAGGAAGCACAGCTCACGTGACACGCGCACAGAGACACGTGACACACGCACAGACACACGTGACACACGCACAGAGACACGTGACACACGCACAGACACACGTGACACACGCACAGGCACACGTGACACACACGCACAGACACACGTGACACACGCACAGACACACGTGACACACGCACAGGCACACGTGACACACGCGCACAGCTACACGTGACACACGCACAGCTACACGTGACACACGCACAGACACACGTGACACACGCACAGCTACACGTGACACGCGCACAGACACACGTGACACGCGCACAGACACACGTGACACGCGCACAGACACACGTGACACACGCACAGATACACGTGACACACGCACAGATACACGTGACACACGCACTGAGACACGTGACACTCGCACAGCTACGCACGTGACACACGCACAGACACACGTGACACACGCACAGACACACGTGACACTCGCACAGCTACGCACGTGACACACGCACAGACACACGTGACACACGCACAGACACACGTGACACACGCACTGAGACACGTGACACACGCACAGACACACGTGACACACGCACAGACACACGTGACACACGCACAGCTACACGTGACACACGCACAGAGACACGTGACACACGTGCGTGGGTGAGTCTGCTAGTCAGTAACTAAGTAACCTCGCTAGTTAACCAGTCAGGGACTAAGTCACCTCGCTAGTTAACCAGTCAGTGGCTAAGTCACCTCGCTAGATAACCAGTCAGTCACTAAGTCACCTCGCTAGTTAATCAGTCAGTGACTAAGTCACCTCGCTAGTTAACCAGTCAGTCACTAAGTCACCTCGCTAGTTAACCAGTCAGTGGCTAAGTCACCTCGCTAGTTAACCAGTCAGTCACTAAGTCACCTCGCTAGTTAATCAGTCAGTGAATAAGTCACCTCGCTAGTTAACCAGTCAGTCACTAAGTCACCTCGCTAGTTAACCAGTCAGTCACTCATTCACCTCGCTAGTTAATCAGTCAGTAACTAAGTCACCTCGCTAGTTAACTAGTAAGTAACTAAGTCACCTCGCTAGTTAACTAGTCAGTAACTAAGTCACCTCGCTAGTTAATCAGTCAGTGGCTAAGTCACCTCGCTAGTTAACCAGTCAGTAACTAAGTCACCTCGCTAGTTAACCAGTCAGTCACTAAGTCACCTCGCTAGTTAATCAGTCAGTGGCTAAGTCACCTCGCTAGTTAACCAGTCAGTAACTAAGTCACCTCGCTAGTTAATCAGTCAGTCACTAAGTCACCTCGCTAGTTAACCAGTCAGTCACTAAGTCACCTCGCTAGTTAACCAGTCAGTCACTAAGTCACCTCGCTAGTTAAACAGTCAGTCACTAAGTCACCTCGCCAGTTAATCAGTCAGTGACTAAGTCAGTGGCTAGTTAGCCAGTCAGTGGCTAAGTCAGCGGCTATTTAACATAGTAAGTGACTAAGACAGTGACTAGTTGACGTAGTAAGTGACTACGACAGTGACTAGTTGACTAAGTCAGTGACTAGTTGACGTAGTAAGTGACTAAGACAGTGACTAGTTGACGTAGTAAGTGACTAGTTGACGTAGTAAGTGACTAAGACAGTGACTAGGTGACATAGTAAGTGACTAAGACAGTGACTAGTTGACGTAGTAAGTGACTAGTTGACGTAGTAAGTGACTAAGACAGTGACTAGTTGACATAGTAAGTGACTAAGACAGTGACTAGTTGACGTAGTAAGTGACTAAGACAGTGACTAGTTGACGTAGTAAGTGACTAAGACAGTGACTAGTTGACGTAGTAAGTGACTAGTTGACGTAGTAAGTGACTAGTTGACGCAGTAAGTGACTAAGACAGTGACTAGTTGACGTAGTAAGTGACTAGTTGAAGTAGTAAGTGACTAGTTGACATAGTAAGTGACTAAGACAGTGACTAGTTGACGTAGTAAGTGACTAGTTGACGTAGTAAGTGACTAAGACAGTGACTAGTTGACGTAGTAAGTGACTAGTTGACGTAGTAAGTGACTAAGTCAGTGACTAGTTGACGTAGTAAGTGACGATTTGACGTAATAAGTGACTAAGACAGTGACTAGTTGACGTAGTAAGTGACTAGTTGAAGTAGTAAGTGACTAGTTGACGTAGTAAGTGACTAAGACAGTGACTAGTTGACGTAGTAAGTGACTAGTTGACGTAGTAAGTGACTAAGACAGTGACTAGTTGACGTAGTAAGTGACTACGACAGTGACTAGTTGACGTAGTAAGTGACTAGTTGACGTAGTAAGTGACTAAGACAGTGACTAGTTGACGTAGTAAGTGACTAGTTGACGTAATAAGTGACTAGTTAACGTAGTAAGTGACTAAGACAGTGACGTAGTAAGTGACTAAGACAGTGACTAGTTGACGTAGTAAGTGACTAAGACACTGACTAGTTGACGTAGTAAGTGACTAGTTGACGTAGTAAGTGACTAGTTGACATAGTAAGTGACTAAGACAGTGACTAGTTGACGTAGTAAGTGACTAGTTGACGTAGTAAGTGACTAAGACAGTGACTAGTTGACGTAGTAAGTGACTAGTCGACGTAGTAAGTGACTAAGACAGTGACTAGTTGACGTAGTAAGTGACTAAGACAGTGACTAGTTGACGTAGTAAGTGACTAGTTGACGTAGTAAGTGACTAGTTGACGTAGTAAGTGACTCAGACAGTGACTAGTTGACGTAGTAAGTGACTAGTTGACGTAGTGAGTGACTCAGACAGTGACTAGTTGACGTAGTAAGTGAATAGTTGACGTAGTAAGTGACTAAGACAGTGACTAGTTGATGTATTAAGTGACTAGTTGACGTAGTAAGTGACTAAGACAGTGACTAGTTGACGTAGTAAGTGACTAGTTGACGTAGTAAGTGACTAAGACAGTGACTAGTTGACGTAGTAAGTGACTAGTTGATGTAGTAAGTGACTGAGACAGTGACTAGTTGACGTAGTAAGTGACTAAGACAGTGACTAGTTGACGTAGTAAGTGACTAGTTGACGTAGTAAGTGACTAAGACAGTGACTAGTTGACGTAGTAAGTGACTAGTTGACGTAGTAAGTGACTGAGACAGTGACTAGTTGACGTAGTAAGTGACTAGTTGACGTAGTAAGTGACTAAGACAGTGACTAGTTGACGTAGTAAGTGACTAGTTGACGTAGTAAGTGACTAAGACAGTGACTAGTTGACGTAGTAAGTGACTAGTTGACGTAGTAAGTGACTGAGACAGTGACTAGTTGACGTAGTAAGTGACTGAGACAGTGACTAGTTAACGTAGTGAGTGACTCAGACAGTGACTAGTTGACGTAGTAAGTGACTAGTTGACATAGTAAGTGACTAAGACAGTGACTAGTTGACGTAGTAAGTGACTAAGATAGTGACTAGTTGACGTAGTAAGTGACTAGTTGACGTAGTAAGTGACTAAGACAGTGACTAGTTGACGTAGTAAGTGACTAGTTGACATAGTAAGTGACTAAGACAGTGACTAGTTGACGTAGTAAGTGACTAGTTGACGTAGTAAGTGACTAAGACAGTGACTAGTTGACGTAGTAAGTGACTAAGACAGTGACTAGTTGACGTAGTAAGTGACTAGTTGACGTAGTAAGTGACTAAGACAGTGACTAGTTGACGTAGTAAGTGACTAGTTGACGTAGTAAGTGACTAGTTGACGTAGTAAGTGACTAAGACAGTGACTAGTTGACGTAGTAAGTGACTAGTTGATGTAGTAAGTGACTGAGACAGTGACTAGTTGACGTAGTAAGTGACTAAGACAGTGACTAGTTGACGTAGTAAGTGACTAGTTGACGTAGTAAGTGACTAAGACAGGGACTAGTTGACGTAGTAAGTGACTAGTTGACGTAGTAAGTGACTGAGACAGTGACTAGTTGACGTAGTAAGTGACTAGTTGACGTAGTAAGTGACTAAGACAGTGACTAGTTGACGTAGTAAGTGACTAGTTGACGTAGTAAGTGACTAAGACAGTGACTAGTTGACGTAGTAAGTGACTAGTTGACGTAGTAAGTGACTGAGACAGTGACTAGTTGACGTAGTAAGTGACTGAGACAGTGACTAGTTAACGTAGTGAGTGACTCAGACAGTGACTAGTTGACGTAGTAAGTGACTAGTTGACATAGTAAGTGACTAAGACAGTGACTAGTTGACGTAGTAAGTGACTAAGATAGTGACTAGTTGACGTAGTAAGTGACTAGTTGACGTAGTAAGTGACTAAGACAGTGACTAGTTGACGTAGTAAGTGACTAGTTGACATAGTAAGTGACTAAGACAGTGACTAGTTGACGTAGTAAGTGACTAGTTGACGTAGTAAGTGACTAAGACAGTGACTAGTTGACGTAGTAAGTGACTAAGACAGTGACTAGTTGACGTAGTAAGTGACTAGTTGACGTAGTAAGTGACTAAGACAGTGACTAGTTGACGTAGTAAGTGACTAGTTGACGTAGTAAGTGACTGAGACAGTGACTAGTTGACGTAGTAAGTGACTGAGACAGTGACTAGTTAACGTAGTGAGTGACTCAGACAGTGACTAGTTGACGTAGTAAGTGACTAGTTGACGTAGTAAGTGACTAAGACAGTGACTAGTTGACGTAGTAAGTGACTAAGACAGTGACTAGTTGACGTAGTAAGTGACTAGTTGACGTAGTAAGTGACTAAGACAGTGACTAGTTGACGTAGTAAGTGACTAGTTGACGTAGTAAGTGACTGAGACAGTGACTAGTTGACGTAGTAAGTGACTGAGACAGTGACTAGTTGACGTAGTAAGTGACTAGTTGACGTAGTAAGTGACTAAGACAGTGACTAGTTGACGTAGTAAGTGACTAGTTGACATAGTAAGTGACTAAGACAGTGACTAGTTGACGTAGTAAGTGACTAAGACAGTGACTAGTTGACGTAGTAAGTGACTAGCTGACGTAGTAAGTGACTAAGACAGTGACTAGTTGACGTAGTAAGTGACTAGTTGACGTACTAAGTGACTGAGACAGTGACTAGTTGACGTAGTAAGTGACTGAGACAGTGACTAGTTAACGTAGTGAGTGACTCAGACAGTGACTAGTTGACGTAGTAAGTGACTAGTTGACGTAGTAAGTGACTAGTTGACGTAGTAAGTGACTAGTTGACTTAGTAAGTGACTAAGACAGTGACTAGTTGACGTAGTAAGTGACTAGTTGACGTAGTAAGTGACTCAGACAGTGACTAGTTGACGTAGTAAGTGACTAGTTGACTTAGTAAGTGACTAGTTGACGTAGTAAGTGACTAAGACAGTGACTAGTTGACGTAGTAAGTGACTAGTTGACGTAGTAAGTGACTAGTTGACGTAGTAAGTGACTAGTTGACTTAGTAAGTGACTAAGACAGTGACTAGTTGACGTAGTAAGTGACTAGTTGACGTAGTGAGTGACTCAGACAGTGACTAGTTGACGTAGTAAGTGACTAGTTGACGTAGTAAGTGACTGAGACAGTGACTAGTTGACGTAGTAAGTGACTAGTTTACGTAGTAAGTGACTAGTTGACGTAGTAAGTGACTAAGACAGTGACTAGTTGACGTAGTAAGTGACTAGTTGACGTAGTAAGTGACTAAGACAGTGACTAGTTGACGTAGTAAGTGACTAGTTGACGTAGTAAGTGACTAAGACAGTGACTAGTTGACGTAGTAAGTGACTAGCTGACGTAGTAAGTGACTAAGACAGTGACTAGTTGACGTAGTAAGTGACTAGTTGACGTACTAAGTGACTGAGACAGTGACTAGTTGACGTAGTAAGTGACTGGGACAGTGACTAGTTAACGTAGTGAGTGACTCAGACAGTGACTAGTTGACGTAGTAAGTGACTAGTTGACGTAGTAAGTGACTAGTTGACGTAGTAAGTGACTAGTTGACTTAGTAAGTGACTAAGACAGTGACTAGTTGACGTAGTAAGTGACTAGTTGACGTAGTAAGTGACTCAGACAGTGACTAGTTGACGTAGTAAGTGACTAGTTGACTTAGTAAGTGACTAGTTGACGTAGTAAGTGACTAAGACAGTGACTAGTTGACGTAGTAAGTGACTAGTTGACGTAGTAAGTGACTAGTTGACGTAGTAAGTGACTAGTTGACTTAGTAAGTGACTAAGACAGTGACTAGTTGACGTAGTAAGTGACTAGTTGACGTAGTGAGTGACTCAGACAGTGACTAGTTGACGTAGTAAGTGACTAGTTGACGTAGTAAGTGACTGAGACAGTGACTAGTTGACGTAGTAAGTGACTAGTTGACGTAGTAAGTGACTAGTTGACGTAGTAAGTGACTAAGACAGTGACTAGTTGACGTAGTAAGTGACTAGTTGACGTAGTAAGTGACTAATACAGTGACTAGTTGACGTAGTAAGTGACTAGTTGACGTAGTAAGTGACTGAGACAGTGACTAGTTGACGTAGTAAGTGACTAGTTGACGTAGTGAGTGACTAAGACAGTGACTAGTTGACGTAGTAAGTGACTAGTTGACGTAGTAAGTGTCTAGTTGACGTAGTAAGTGACTCAGACAGTGACTAGTTGACGTAGTAAGTGACTAGTTGACGTAGTGAGTGACTCAGACAGTGACTAGTTGACGTAGTAAGCCCAGTAGACAATGTTGAACAGCACAAAGGCGGACGGGAAGGCGATGCGGGATCCCCGGTCGATGTTGTTCACGTCCGCAATCAGCGGCGACCGCGGCCGCTTCGGCGGCAGCGGCGGTCCGCCCACGCCGCCGCTGGGGTTGGGGGGTCGCCCGGAACGTCGGCGGGGCCAAGCCGGGCGGTGCCGCCGGAAGAAGGAGCCGTGGTCGGCGTTGGACGGCGGCGGCGGCGATGGCGGCGATGGCGGTGAGTTGTTGGCGGAGTCGGCTGAGTTGGTGGAGTCGGGTTCGCGGTGCGGGCCGTGGGGGGCCGGGCGCTTCCGATTGGGGGGCAGAGAGAGGGGGGGCTCCTTCGTGGGGAGCGCGGGGGGGGGGGGGTAGGGGGGGGGTGAGGGGCACAGGGGGAGGGGCTCACGTTGAGGTCTCTAGAGACGCGGCACGGACACACAACACTCAGCTCTCTACTCACTCACTATCACTCTCTACTCACTCTCTACTCACTCTCTACTCACTCACTATCACTCTCTACTCGCTCACTATCACTCTCTACTCACTCACTACTCACTCTCTACTCACTCTCTACTCACTCACTCTCTACTCACTCACTACCCACTCTCTACTCACTCACTCTCTACTCACTCACTACTCGCTCTCTACTCACTCACTATCACTCTCTACTCACTCTCTACTCACTCACTACTCACTCTCTACTCACTCTCTACTCACTCACTATCACTCTCTACTCACTCACTATCACTCTCTACTCACTCTCTACTCACTCACTACTCACTCTCTACTCACTCTATACTCACTCTCTACTCACTCTCTACCCACTCACTCTCTACTCACTCTCTACTCACTCTCTACTCACTCTCTACCCACTCACTCTCTACTCACTCTCTACTCACTCACTACTCACTCTCAACTCACTCACTACTCACTCTCTACTCACTCACTACTCACTCTCTACTCACTCTATACTCACTCTCTACTCACTCTCTACCCACTCACTCTCTACTCACTCTCTACTCACTCTCTACTCACTCTCTACCCACTCACTCTCTACTCACTCTCTACTCACTCACTACTCACTCTCTACTCACTCACTACTCACTCTCTACTCACTCACTACTCACTCTCTACTCACTCTATACTCACTCTCTACCCACTCACTCTCTACTAACTCACTATCACTCTCTACTCACTCTCTACTCACTCTCTACTCACTCACTCTCTACTCACTCTCTACTCACTCTCTACTCACTCACTCTCTACTCACTCACTACTCACTCTCTACTCACTCTCTACTCACTCTCTACTCACTCTCTACTCACTCACTACTCACTCTCTACTCACTCTCTACTCACTCACTACTCACTCTCTACTCACTCTCTACTCACTCTCTACTCACTCATTACTCACTCTCTACTCACTCTCTACTCACTCTCTACTCACTCATTACTCACTCTCTACTCACTCACTACTCACTCTCTACTCACTCACTAATCACTCTCTACTCACTCTCTACTCACTCTCTACTCACTCACTCTCTACTCACTCTCTACTCACTCTCTACTCACTCTCTACTCACCCACTACTCACTCTCTACTCACTCACTACTCACTCACTACTCACTCTCTACTCACTCTCTACTCACTCTCTACTCACTCACTCTCTACTCACTCTCTACTCACTCTCTACTCACCCACTACTCACTCTCTACTCACTCACTACTCACTCACTACTCACTCACTACTCACTCACTACTCACTCTCTACTCACTCACTACTCACTCTCTACTCACTCACTACTCACTCTCTACTCACTCACTACTCACTCTCTACTCACTCACTACTCACTCACTCTCTACTCACTCTCTACTCACTCTCTACTCACTCAATACTCACTCTCTACTCACTCACTACCCACTCTCTACTCACTCTCTACCCACTCTCTACTCACTACTCACTCTCTACTCACTCTCTACTCACTCTCTACTCACTCACCACCAACTCTCTACTCACTCTCTACCCACTCTCTACTCACTACTCACTCTCTACTCACTCACTACTCACTCTCTACTCACTCTCTACCCACTCACTACTCACTCTCTACTCACTCACTACCCACTCACTACCCACTCTCTACTCACTCTCTACTCACTCTCTACTCACTCACTACTCACTCTCTACTCACTCACTACTCACTCACTACTCACTCTCTACTCACTCTCTACTCACTCACTACTCACTCTCTACTCACTCACTACTCACTCTCTACTCACTCACTACTCGCTCACTCTCACTCTCTACTCACTCTCTACTCACTCTCTACTCACTCTCTACTCACTCACTACTCACTCACTCTCTACTCACTCTCTACTCACTCACTACTCACTCTCTACTCACCCACTCTCTACTCACTCTCTACTCACTCACTCACTACTCACTCACTACTCACTCTCCACTCACTCTCTACTCACTCACTACTCACTCTCTACTCACTCTCTACTCACTCTCTACTCACTCACTCTCTACTCACTCTCTACTCACTCACTACTCACTCACTCTCTACTCACTCTCTACTCACTCACTACTCACTCTCTACTCACTCTCTACTCTCTACTCACTCTCTACTCACTCTCTACTCACTCTCTGCTCACTCTCTACTCACTCACTACTCACTCTCTACTCACTCTCTACTCACTCACTACTCACTCACTACTCACTCTTTACTCACTCACTACTCACTCACTCTCTACTCACTACTCACTCTCTACTCACTCTCTACTCTCTACTCACTCACTACTCACTCTCTACTCACTCACTACTCACTCACTACTCACTCTCTACTCACTCACTACTCACTCACTACTCACTCACTACTCAGCTCTCTACTCACTCTCTACTCACTCTCTACTCACTCACTACTCACTCTCTACTCACTCTCTACTCACTCACTACTCACTCACTACTCACTCTCTACTCACTCTCTACTCACTCACTACTCACTCACCACTCACTCTCTACTCACTCTCTACTCACTCTCTACTCACTCACTACTCTCTACTCACTCTCTACTCACTCTCTACTCACTCACCACTCACTCACCACTCATTCTCTACTCACTCTCTACTCACTCACTACTCACTCTCTACTCACTCTCTACTCTCTACTCACTCTCTACTCACTCACTACTCACTCTCTACTCACTCTCTACTCACTCACTACTCACTCTCTACCCACTCTCTACTCGCTCTCTACTCACTCTCTACTCTCTACTCACTCTCTACTCACTCACTACTCACTCTCTACTCACTCACTACTCACTCTCTACTCACTCTCTACTCTCTACTCACTCTCTACTCTTTACTCACTCACTACTCACTCTCTACTCACTCTCTACTCTCTACTCACTCTCTACTCACTCTCTACCCACTCTCTACTCACTCTCTACTCTCTACTCACTCTCTACTCACTCTCTACTCACTCTCTACTCACTCTCCCTCCCCTCCCTCCCCTCCCTGCCCTCCCTCCCTCCCCATCCTCCCCATCCCCTCGCTCACCTGGAAAGTCACCCCCAGGCTCCCCCCACCACCACCTCCACCACCTCCACCACCACCTCCACCACCTCCACCACCACCACCTCCACCACCTCCAGTCGATCCCAAATGCCCCTCCTTGGAAGCAGCCCCAAGTCCCCTGGACATTGGGACCCCAAAAGTGGCGTCGGTGGTGGCGGTGGTGGTGGCAGTCGACGGTGGTGGTGGTGGTGGCGGTGGTGGTGGTGGTGGACACAGGGAGGAGGAAGTCTCGTTGCTCACGTAGAAGGAGGTGAGGGCTACGTCGCCACGTGCATCCATCTGCGAGGCACGGGTGAGGCACGGGTGAGGCACGGGTGAGGCACGGGTGAGGCACGGGAGAGGCACGGGTGAGGCACGGGTGAGGCACGGGAGAGGCACGGGAGAGGCACGGGTGAGGCACGGGCGAGGCACGGGTGAGGCACGGGCGAGGCACGGGTGAGACATGGGCGAGGCACGGGTGAGGCACGGGTGAGGCACGGGAGAGGCACGGGCGAGGCACGGGAGAGGCACGGGAGAGGCACGGGCGAGGCACGGGTGAGGCACGGGAGAGGCACGGGCGAGGCACGGGTGAGGCACGGGAGAGGCACGGGTGAGGCACGGGAGAGGCACGGGTGAGGCACGGGTGAGGCACGGGTGAGGCACGGGTCAGGCACGGGAGAGGCACGGGAGAGGCACGGGTGAGGCACGGGAGAGGCACGGGCGAGGCACGGGAGAGGCACGGGAGAGGCACGGGCGAGGCACGGGTGTGGCACGGGAGAGGCACGGGCGAGGCACGGGAGAGGCACGGGTGAGGCACGGGAGAGGCACGGGTGAGGCACGGGTGAGGCACGGGTGAGGCACGGGTCAGGCACGGGAGAGGCACGGGAGAGGCACGGGTGAGGCACGGGTGAGGGATGGGCGAGGCACGGGAGAGGCACGGGAGAGGCACGGGTGAGGCACGGGAGAGGCACGGGTGAGGCACGGGAGAGGCACGGGTGAGGGATGGGCGAGGCACGGGTCAGGCACGGGAGAGGCACGGGAGAGGCACGGGAGAGGCACGGGTGAGGCACGGGAGAGGCACGGGTGAGGCACGGGAGAGGCACGGGTGAGGCACGGGCGAGGCACGGGAGAGGCACGGGTGAGGCACGGGAGAGGCACGGGCGAGGCACGGGAGAGGCACGGGTGAGGCACGGGTGAGGCGGCCTTCGGTCCGCTCGGCCAGAAATCGCAGGGCACTCCGGACACGCAGACACCCAGCCAGCCAGCCAGCCACACAGCCAGCCAGCCACACAGCCAGCCAGCCTGCCACACAGCCACACAGCCAGCCAGCCAGCCACACAGCCACACAGCCAGCCAGCGACACAGCCAGCCAGCGACACAGCCAGCCAGCGACACAGCCAGCCAGCCTCACAGCCAGCCAGCCACCCACCTACCCACCCACCCACACAGCCACCCACCCACCCAGCCACCCACCCAGCCACCCACCCACCCAGCCACCCACCCAGCCACACAGCCACACAGCCACCCACCCAGCCACCCACCCACCCACACAGCCACCCAGCCACCCACCCAGCCAGCCAGCCAGGCGCGGTTGTTGTTGTGTATAACAACAACAACCGCCATTCGCCAGTAAGTGGCGGTGACGTCACCACGGTGCTTGTGCCAGGCTATGTGCACGTTGAGGCTACGTGAAGTGTCGAACGCCCGCTGGCAGGAGGTCACGGGGCAGACCCAGGTGCCACGGGTCGACTGACTGAGATGACTGGCTGATGCACCACCTGTGCCCCCTACTGTGCCAACCTGCTATGCTTTAGCCACCCGGCGCTCCGCTCGTTGTTCTGAGCGTCGCTCCTCCGCCCTCCGTTGTTGTTGGAGGGCGACTGCCTCCAACTGCCCAGTAGCGTCCTTCACGAGCCTCCTCCACAGAGGCCGATCTCAGCTCCACGTCCTTCTGTACCACATCACTCCATCTCTTCTCTAGCCCGTGCCGCGCCCGTTTAGCCCCCTTGATCCGGCCAAACAAAAGCTGCTTAGGCATGCGGTGGCTGGGCATGCGGGCTACATGACCCAGTCAATGCAGCCTTGCTTGCCGGAGGAGCTCATCGATGGGACTTTTTCCAGATCCTTCAAGGATTTGTGAGCTCCTCACACAATCCAGCCTGGTTAAACCCAGGATGGATCGTAGGCAGGCCAGTCTAAATGTTTCTAACTGGCGAAGCTGTTCTATTAGGGGGGTTCACGTTTCGCAAGCGTAGAGAAGGGAGGGAATGACCGTGGCCGAGAAGACCTGAAGCTTCGTGCGGAGCGACAGATCAGGTAGCTTCCACACAGCGTTACGCAACCGATGAAAAGATATTGCCGCTCGACTGATTCGGAGTGAGACCTCTGCTGTCAAACCGGAGCCGGTCATAAGCACACTTCCCAGGTATGGGAAACTCTCCACTCTCTCCACAACTGCCCCATCACCAATTGGGAGTTGAGGGGGTGGAGTGTCCGATGGTTCAAAATACCCAGGCAGGTGCTTAGTTTTGATGGGGCTGATGGTAAGTCCCCACCTCTTAGTGGCAAGCTCCAGGTTCAGCAGCAGCGTCTCCAACTCCTCCTCTGAGTGAGCAGCAATTACCAGTTCATTGGCATACATAACGTGGTTGAGCAATAGGGAGCCATCCCTTGACCGCACCCGGGCATCGATCAGCCTCCCATTGTATCTGTGTAGTGGGTTCGAATTAGGTGCACACACGACTCCTTGGGAGGCAACGCTGATTTATTAGAACGGTAAGTAATATAACACTGCACATAAGGTGGTGACCACCGACCTACTCTAGCTAACACACACAACTTCTCAAATACTCTAGCGTGACCCAGCCAGGTGGCTACTGCCAGGTCCGCTGACTGGAGGCTTGACTCCTCTTGGCGTCTTCACGATGCATCTTCGTTCTTGATACGGGCAGCCTCGAACCTCGTGAGGAGGCTGCTTATATGGGCCTCGGCGTGCCCGGGCCCCACCCCGGCCACGCCTCCCTTCGAGAACCCTCTCGAAGCCCCCCTGCTGTCCACGTGCCCTCCGAGGTGCCCCCTAGGCCCCCAGCCCCCACTGGGGTCCAGTCACGTGTCCAGCCGGGGTCACAGAGAGTGCCACGGCCTCGCACCACCCTCGTGGCCTCCCGGAGCCCAGAACCGGCCCTGACGTCATTCCCGCCTCCAGCCGGGATGACGTCATGCGTGTGTGTAGACCCGCGTGGTCATGACGCTCCCCCGCATAGTGACGTCACGCTTGTGCGTGTGTACACAGTAGTGATTCTACAATCACTACATCTGTACCATATGGAGATTCCCCCGGTACAGCTATTGAAGGCTTCATGAGCTACGTGGTCGAAATAGATGTTAAATAATGTGGAAGCCAGAGGACATCCCTGTCGCACCCCAAGGTGTACAGGGAATGGCTCTGACTCCCGGCCACGTAGTTTTACCCGGGCCCGCTCACGATCATGAAGTTCCTTAATGATCGTGAGCAGAGGGTCAGGTACTCCAAAAGCACGAAGAACAACCCAGAGCCCAGGCCTACTGATGGTATCATAGGCCTTGACCAGGTCAATGAAGCAGAGATGTAGGACTTGTTGGGATTCCCTACACCTATGCTGTAGCAGACGGACAGAAAATATGGCATCTGTGGAGGACCGCCCTTTCCTGAAACCGCATTGGGGCTCCGCAAGCCTCTCCTCAGCGTGCCTGGCAAGGCGATGTTGAATAATCCTTGCCAGGACCTTTCCCGGCACACTGACGAGTGAGATGCCCCTGTAGTTGTTACAGTCTGTGTGGTCCCCCTTCTAAAAGAGGGGGACCACCAGGGCATCCTTCCAATCCTACGGAACTCGTCCAGTGGTCCAGGCTGTTGTTATGATGTCATATAGGGCAGTCTGTGCACAAACGCCACCCTCCTTCAGCATTTCGCTTGGGAGATCATCTGTGCCCGGTGCTTTTCCTGGTCTCAGACTCTGGATCGCCCTCAGTACTTCCTCAACAGATGGCACCTCAACCAGTCACTCACAGGGGGTGACTTCTTCCAATATTTGAGGCACCACAGCCTCAGCAGGGTCATCCCCACTTTGTCCCATGTTGTTTTCCAGGCTGAGGGATTTTGACTCCCCCAGGACCTCACAGAAATCTTTAGAAAATCTGCAAACCTGTTCCGGGGGGTCGGAGATTGGATCACTGTTCTTTCCCCTAATGATGATAATAGGTATGGTGCTGCAGGTTACTTTTTTATGGAATTAAAGAGCGATTTATGATCACGGGCCATTGAGGCAGACTCCATCTCCTCAGCAACCCGTGACCACCACCCATCCTTGCAGCGCCTCACGGCTCTCCGAACCTCCGAGCGAAGGCTGCGGTAATCCTCCTCATTCTCTGACGTGGGATTCTGTAGACGATGACAGTGGGCCTGTCGCTTTTTCTCAGCCAGCTTGAACACCTCCTCTGTCAGCCAGGGTCTCTGGGGAGGTCTGGACTGCGTACCCAAAGCAGCCATTGCAGCTGCATAAGCCACAGTCCTAAACTTTGCCCATTTCCCCTCGATATCAGGAGGAGTGGGGGATGATGCCAACCCCAGCCACAAGCGATGATGAAATTCTCGCTGGCAACTTTCATCAGCTAGCTGTGACCAGGCCACTTTGCATTTGAATGGGTTGCTGGATGGACATGGGCCCGCATCCGCTGTTCCGTCACTATATAGTCCGGCAGATGTTCTTGCTTGGACCCGGCATGCATCCATGATGCTGTGTGGATGTGCCGATGCCGGAACAGCGTGTTGGTAATTGCAAGCCCATGGGCTGCACAAAAATCTAGCAGCCTCCTACCGTTGTTATTGAGCTGATCCGGCCCATGCCCTCCAATCACTCCAGACCAGGTACCAGCATCATGACCAACTCGGGCATTGAAGTCACCCAACAAGATGACTCTATCCCGAGGGGTCACTTTAGCCAGCACCTGTGACGGGAGGCCAT